>NC_029792.2:100767003-100798531 GCF_000816755.2 Arachis ipaensis | reverse complement strand
TACATATAAGTAAAATAAATATTTTATTTATTAATATATGTAATTTTAGGATAATTTATGCATTTAAATACAAAATCACATATCGAGTATAATAAGTACATGAAAAATATATATAAATTATTCAGACACTGCATTTATATACAGTATATAAAAAAAAAGTTAAATTACACAGTTGGTTCTTATATTTTAGTGAAATTGTAAATTAGTCTCTACATTTTAAAAATTTATAATTGAATCCTAAAGAGAATTAAAATTTACAATTTAGTCCTCGTCGTTCAAAAATGTTTAATTTAATAGAATATTCTCAACATATTCGCTATTTTAAACATGTGAGCTACACATGTTTAACAATAAGGACCAATTTGCAGTTTTAGTGAAAGTATAGAGACTAACTGTGTAATTTAACAATTCGAAAATGACCAAAAATTCTCTAAACTATCTTAACCCACCACACCCCTCTCCAGCTCTTTCATTCCCACTTTATCACTTTCTAAAACGACACCCTAACTGTAGCGCGCTCTCTCTCACCTCGATTTACCGTCACCGCATCGGATCCACCGCATTTGTGCTCACGAGTCGGGTCTCACCTCCTTCCTTCTCCATCTCACATCTCTCATCCGGCGATTTTTTCTTCTCTTCCAATCTCAATGCTGAAACACCGGTAAATGGAAGAGAATAATTCCAATTCCCAACATGCTCAAATCGAACAATTTAATGTCTAAGAAGAAAATAGCAATAAATCAACATAAAAATAGCAACTCAATTTATCAGTGGATCCGACGTGGCGACGGAGGCGAGAGGCACGACGATAGTGAGCCGAGGTGAGAGATAGAGAGCGCTGGGGTTGTGGTGCCATTTTAGAAAGTGAGAATGAGAGAGTTGGGGAGGGGTGGGGGTGGGTTTAGATAGCCTATGGAGTTTTTGGTCATTTTTAAATGGTTAAATTACACGGTTAGTCTCCATACTTTCACTAAAATTACAAATTGGTCCCTATTATCAAATATGTACAGCTCACATGTTTAAAATAGAGAATATGTTGAAAATATTCTGTTAAATTAAACACTTTTTAAACGGTGGAAACTAAATAATTGAAAATTTTAATTCTCATTAAAGACTCAATTACAAATTTTTAAAATATAAAAACCAATTTATAATTTCACTAAAAATATAGGGACTAATCGTGTAATTTAACCTTAAAAAAAATTTTTGTTTGATGTCAGATGCATTCGAGATGTACTACGCTAGCGAAATGTATATAACTCGATGGCACAACATTCGAGATATGTGTTTTTTTTTTTTTTGGACGTGTGAGATATGTGTTTAAAGATCTTGAGAGCACAAAATATGAGATATGAAAACATTTATTTTGAAAAAGAAATTTGATTTAATAAGTTTTAAAATTTAGAGGGAAAAGGTAAAAACAAAAAGCAAACCCTCCTAATTGTGTTTTTTCAAGCATATAACTTTGACAAATACAGTCGATTTGTGCCTTCTTCACCACAAGGATTTTTTTTTTAATTATTTCTCCATTGTGACATTGTCTGTGTTGGAGTGAGAGTGATAGATAAGAAAGGTTAAATTTGTAAGAAATAGACCAATCATTGGGTCCATTGATTTTGATATGTATGGAATCTCATTCTCTTTTCTTTCTGCCTTTTGTATCGGTGTATATGATAGATGAGAGGAGTGTGAAGCAAATAAAACGGTTTGGGATAGTATCAAAAAAGCGCACATGAGACCCTTTGTAATCACTACCGTCTACCGCAAAGTTGGCACTAACAAAAAAGAGACAGTCTTGGAATTCAGTTGAAGTATAGTAAAAATAAAAGCATCTGCCCCATCAAATGTCAAAAATATTTTTTCCATAAAAATTGTTATTTAGTAAGCTTTTATAATATTATATTAAAATAGTAACGTTTAAAAATAAATATAATAATTTTATAAAATTTTACAATTTATTATCTAATAATTAAAAAAAAAAACATCTTACCAAAAATAAAATAACATAAGAGGGACTCAGAGAATGAGGCCGTTAGAGTCATGGGACTTGTATGTGGGGTTTCGGTGACACTCCTCGGAGATTCCAACCACTCCCCCTCCCCCAAAAATAAAACAAACTTAAACCCACGTTATTTTCAAGTCTTTGATAAGCACTAATGTAATGTGTTTCTTTTTTCTCTGCTAATATGGTTATTTTAGAAGATGATTTGTAAATATTTTTATCACATAAATATTTTATCGATATCAAAAATTAATTATCAAATTAATTATATATATTTGTATATATTTATATATTATTTTATACTTTTTTTTCAATAATCTCAGATACAAAAATAATTAAATTTATCATATAACAATAGCCAAAAAAATTTTCTATCGCAGTAGTATAATATAACTTTTCTATGAACACTACATATGCATATTCTTATATAATTGTTGATTGGTAGTTGATATTTTGTGTTTATATAATATGAATAAAAATATACAATGACTAAGGAAACTGATTACTGTTGATATTTGTGTGTTGTATTTAGCAGAGGTCCTGATATTCAGTAACTTGCTGGCTCACTATATCATGAGACTAATGGAAGATGTCATGGAGATTTGATCAGTTAAAGAGATTTTATTAGGTCTTAATTCGTTGGGTTTAAACTTTAAATACACATATACACTTGAATTATATATATAGCTTGATGATAACAATGTGGGCCGTCTTTTACTTTATTCTATCTATACAACCTAATAAAATTATGATAATAAATTCTATATATCCATCCTCTCAATTTAGGTTTTTTTTTTAATTAAAAAAAATCATATTTACGTTTTTAATTAAAATTTAAATCTTTTTATCATTTTAGATATTACTTTTTTATTTCACAATCATGTACTATAACACAGTTAAAAATTGTACAATTGAGGAAGAGCATTGTAACACATTTGTTGTCAGCGCTATAATAGCGAAACAGATCTCAAACTATAGCACCGTATGATCACTGCATGTATGGTCTTTTTAGGTCTTTTTTTACTATATGCTATTCGTCCGCCTTTCATCTTATCCACCTTCCTAATCAGGTGCCCAACTGATTTTCTTCCCACATATATATTCAAACTACCTAAGACGAGATTTTATCATCTTTTCTATAATAGGCGATACTCTAACTTTCTCTCTTATATTTTTGTTCTTTATCTTGTCAATATATGTGTAGCCGCTCTCTGATACATACTTCAAATGTTCGTGATATGAAGAGTTCAAGTGTTATTTAAAAGATATTAGTTTACATTTTTAAAATATTTTAATTTAATTTGATGTATTTTGATTTTGTTTATTTAATTACTAGATTGGGCCTTATATTTGTGGATTTAGAGTTTTCTATATTTTTAAAGAGGAGGAGAATGATACGAAAAAGAAAATAACCAAAATGACATGAATTGAAATTGAATAAGAAAGATACATTAAAATTGAAATAAAAACAAAAAAATAGGTTGAAATTGAATACAAAAAGAATCACTCTACTTTCTATTCAATTTCTTGATGCAACAAGAAAGAGACTCCTCAACTTAACTTGTCAACGTCATAGTTTGGAAATTGAATCGAAGGGACTTCTTAACCTCTACCAAATTTTCCGATACAACAAGAGAGGGACTCCTTGACCTCAATTGTCCACATCAGGTTTCATTACGAAACCAAAAATAAAGGGGTTTTCAAACATCTAAATCATTCTATACTACGATTATACTAGTTTATAAGGTATTTATAACTTCTTATTAGGTTAAAATATAGAAAATTCTAAGCCCACAAACATAACGCACAATCTAGTAATTAAATGAATAAAATCAAAATACATGAAATTAAATTAAAACATTCTAAAAATGTAAACTAATATCTTCTAAATAACACTTGAACTCTTCATATCACGAACATTTGAAGCACGTATCATTTTCCTCCTCTTCAAAGAAGATTCATCCTCGAATCTTATAGGTGAAAAAATAGTATATAAAAAGGATAATAATTACAAAGAAGATATTTTTTCTTTATTTTTTTCATATTTTTCTTTTTTTTTCTCTCTTTTTTTTGCACTGTATGCTTTTTTTATTTTTTAAAATAATAAAATTAAGGGGTAAGTTCGTCGCCATTTTTGGGTCCTTCGCCACCGAGCACGAGCCAGCGAGAGAGGAGATCCGAGAAAGAGAGAGAGAGCGCCGATGGAGGGGAGGAGGCCGCTACCATAGCCGCCGCCACCATCGCGACACCTGCATCATCAAGGAGAGCCTCACTCTCCTTCTGTCTGAAGGTCTGGACATCTGTCACTAACTTTGCTAGTCTCTATGACAGAGATAACTTGTTTAGGAAATTGTTAATAACCTGATCCCAGGTGTTCATACTTCCCCTGGGTGAAAAATCCCACCAATCCTTTGCTCGATCTTTCAGAGCAAATGGGAATAGTTTTAGCTTGTTGAGTTTAGGGTCCACTCTGTTGGTGTCTGCAGTGTCACAGAACTACAGGAAGTCAGTGATGAATTTACTGGGGTCTTCCTGTGGATGTCCGTGAAATTGAAACTTCTGCAACACTAATGTAATATGTTGTGGGTTTGATATCAAAGCTTCTTGCTCTGATAGGAGATACATTGATATTTTCTCCATAGAAATCAGGGTTGAAGCCACCAAGCACCTTTCTTGCCTCTCTTCCACGTTCGGCCATGTCTCCCTTTTCTTGTTCAAAGTTTTCTAAAAGGTCTCTTCCGGAGTGTTGTGTTTTAGCTTGTTGTAAATGCCTCCTTAGAGTCTTCTCAGGTTCAGGATCAGGAGTCAAGAGGGGTTCTTTATCCCTGTTCCTGGTCATAAATAAGAAGAAAAGAAAAATAAAGATGGAAAAGAAGAAAGCTCTTTGTGCCAATTGGCAAGAAGCTCCTCCTTAAAGTGAGATGTGAAGAAAGACGATAAAATAGAAACCAAATGAGAGTTCTATGTTCAAGAACACAGGACTCCCTGTAAGATGTGAAGAGTGAAGAAGAAGAAATAAAAGAAATAAAAGAAGTAAAAGAAGTATACTTTGAAAATAGGGGATAGAGTAAAGGAAAAGAAGATAGAAGATGAGAGAGGGGGAGTAGAGTTGAATAATAGAGATGTGAGAAGAAGAGCAGTATAAATAGAAAAAGTAAATAAGAATTAAAATATTTTTATTTTTTTATTTAATTAATTAATTAATTTTTCGAAAATTAAGTTAAATTAATTTAAAAATATTTGAATTTTAATTGTTGAATTTTCGAAAATAGGGGAGAGAAAAGAGAAAGAAATTTTTGAAAATAGAGAGAGATGAGAGTTAGTTAGGTGGTTTTGAAAAAGAAGAGAGAGAAGGAGAGAAATTTTCAAAAATTGAGAATAGAAGAGTTAGTTAGGTGGTTTTGAAAAAGAAGAGAGAGAAGAAGAGGGAGTAGTTTTCAAAAATTAAGAGAGGAAAAAGTTAGTTAGGTGGTTTTAAAAAAGATGAGAGAGAAGATAAGATATTAATTAAGAAAAAATAAAAATAAAAAATAAAAATAAAAGATAAGATAAGAAAATATTTAAATTTAAAATAAGATAAGAAGTAAGATAAGAAAAGATTTTGAAATTAAAATTTGAAATTAGAAAAAGATAAGATATGAAATTAAAAAGATTTGAAATTGATTTTAAAAAGATAAGATTTTAAAATTTGAAGTTTGAAAAAGATAAGATAAAATTTTTAAATTTTGAAAAAGATATGAGAAGATTTGAAAAAGATAAGATTTTTGAAAAATATATGATTTTTAATTTTGAAAAGATTTGATTTTTGAATTTTAAAATTAAGATAAGATTGGATAAAAAATTTTAAAATTAAAATCTGAATTTTTATTTAAAACTTTCAAAATTTATGGATAAAATTAGTTAGAAAAGATAATTTTTTGCTTTTTGAATTTATGATGAAAGAGAAAATCACAAAAAAGACACAAGACTTAAAATTTTTAGATCTAGAGCCCTTGTTTTTCGACAATTTTTGGAGGGAAACACCAAGGGACACCAAACTTAAAAATTTTAAGATCAAGACACATGCAAGACTCAAGAACACTTTGAAGAAACACAAGAATGCCAAGAATAAAATTTAAAGACTCAAAGAACTCAAGAATATAAAAAGAACACCAAACTTAACATTTTTAGAAAACCAAGACAATTTTCGAAAATTGCAAGAAAAATAAAAAGAAAACACAAAACTTAGAGACTTGACATAAGATTTAACCAAAGAAAATTATTTTTGAAAAGTTTTTAGAAAGAAAGACTCAGAGAAACACAAATTACCAAGAACATGAACACAACGCTCTAGCCAATTGAACTACAAAAATAACAACATTTTTGAAAAAGATTTTTAAATTTTTGAAAATTTGAAGAAATAAAAAATAAAAATAAAAGACTCAAAGACTCAAACCAAGAACAACAATTGAACAAAGAAAAGAAAAATATTTTTGAAAAAGATTTTTAAAATTTTTGAAAATTAAGAAAAAGAAAACAAAAACAAAAAACTCAAACAAAAAAATAAAAATTACCTGATCTAGAGAGCAAGACAATCCGGTAGTTTGCCCAAACTCAACAATCTCCGGCAACAGCGCTAAAAACTTGGTGCACGAATCCCCACACTTTCGTACAGCTGTACCAGCAAGTGCACTGGGTCGTCCAAGTAATACCTGAGTGAGTCAGGGTCGATCCCACGAGGATTGTGGCTTGAAGCAAGCTATGGTTATCTTGCAGGTCTTAGTCAGGCAGATCAGAAGGTTATTGGATTAAGTATATGGAGTTGGATGAAGTATCACGAAACTGTGAAAGGAATAAGTGATAGGATTAGAGTTGAGAGTTAGAGTTGCTTTGTCTTTCTGAAGTAACTCTGGTACTACTGTCTTCTTTGCTTGTGAATGATCTTCTTCAATGGCAGGCTGTATGTGATTGACACTGGTTTGAGCAGCTGCCAATACTCCTCCGATCTGAACCCCAAGTTTAGTGTGGATCCCTCTCTACTTGAGGGTGAAGTTCCTACAGGCCACTCTCCTTAACGATCCTACTCAAAATGCCACAGACAGGGTCAGATCTTCCGGATTAGAGAATGCTGCATCTTTGGGTTCTAGCCTCTACCACAGAGACCCTAATCTCCCTAGAAATTGGTTGAACTGATGTCTCGAGAAGTCCCCAATGAAGTCGTAGATTAGCCGTCTGAGAGACGTATATTCAAACTGGGGGTTCATCATTGTCTGATGAAAGACGTACTCTAAACCCATGTAGAATATGATAACCTTATGCCAGTTAAATGTATTCATATTGATGAAGAACAAATATACATCTTTGAGATAGAGCAAACACAGATCGAAGAAGAAACACTAATACTTTTATTAATTCATAGGACTCAGCAGGGCTCCTCCCTTCAACCTAGGAGGTTTAGAAACTCATACTAAAGTAAAAACAATGGAAAAAACAAAAATAATGCTGAATGGTGGTAAAAGTGTACGAATAACATGAATCTAATCCCTTAAATACTAAACAAATGACTAGTAAGGGTAAAACAGTCTTATTTAGTGCTAAAATCCACTTCTGGGGCCCACTTGGTGAGTGTTTGGACTGAGCTTTAATGAGATTCACGTGCTTTGAGACTCCTTGGGCATGGAACGCCAGCTAGGTGGTCATCTTTGGGTCTTTGGATGCTGGGCTCTGCTCTTTGGGCGCTGGACGCCTGGAAGGGGACAGGAAGCTGGCGTTGGACGCCCGTTTTGGGCCTTCTAATCCGAAGCAAAGTATGGACTATTATATATTACTGGAAAGATCTGGAAGTCTGATTTCTGTAGCCGATGAGAGCGCTCCATTTAGATTTCTTTAGCTCTAGAAAAGCTCTTCCGAATGTAGGCAGGTCAGATTTGGACAGCATCTATAGTGCTTTCTCTGTCTCTGAATCAGACTTCTGCTCCAGCTCCTCAATTTCAGCCAGAAAATACCTGAAATTGCCCAAAAACACAAAAACTCATAGTAGAATCCAAAAATGTAATTTAACACTAAAACCTATAAAAACTTAATAAAAACTAAATAAAAACTACTAAAAACTATATGAAAATGATGTCAAAAAGCGTATAAAATATCTGCTCATCAGCCATCATTTCATTTAGCTCACTTATCCAAATAGCGTACCTTTCATCAACCATTGTTAGCTAATTTTGAGCCTATTTAATCCCCTTTGTTCTTAATTTTAGCACATCACTACCCCTAAGTGAAAAACAATAAATGTCCCTTAATTTGGATCTTTGATTAGCTTAGGCTAGTGAGGGTGTATATCATTTGGGTATGGGAAACTTGGGAACATTGGTTTAGGTAAAAGTGTATTTTGTATTTTTGTTGAAAATCATGGGATTGGGTATATACTCATGCATTAAATATGTAAAACCATATGCATTGATACGTTTGTATATACTTTAGTGGAGAAAAATGATAAAGAAAAATAAAAAGAAAAAAAAATATAAAAGAAAAAAATAAAATAGAAAAAGAAAAAGGAACCAATAAAATGGGACAAAAATGCCCCAAAGCAAAGTAATAATAACAATGCATATGGAATGTGAATTGAAAAGAATCCCTGAGTATGTGAAAAAGTGGGAATCATGGGTAGCTAGGTGGTGTATTAGAATTGTATAGGTTGTTATATGTGTTTGGTGAGAGTTTAGGTTAATCAAAAATTCAAATTTCAAATTTCGGTGAGGGTTCGATGCTCAATTCCTTGTTCCCGGCTTTCATGAGCTTTCTTCTTGCAAGTCTATTTGAAATTCATTTTGATATTTGAATTGGTGGGATTCATAAATCATCATACTACGTTAGCCCTACATGTTCATATGTGTTCTTGGAGATTGATTTACTTTTAACCAAGTAGGTAGAATCATTTTGCATTTAGTTGCATGCATGTAGATAGGTGTATATAGTTTATTTGCATTGAATAAATTTTCTTACCCCTTTTCTTGTCTTTCTTGGTTTAGCATGAGGACATGCTTAGTTTAAGTGTGGGGAGGTTTGATAAACCCCAATTTTGCGGTTTATCTTGTGTTAAATTCAGGGGATTTTATAATCTTTTCTCATATTTATTCAATGAAATAGCATGGTTTTGTGAATTTCTCCTAATTTGTGCTTGATAAACCACTATTCTATGGTTTATATTGTGCTTAATTGTGCGGTTTTATCAAATCTTTACCCATTTATTCATATGATTAGCATGCATTTATAATTCCTTCCTAAAAATACTTCATGGTTGAAAACTTGCTTCCTAGAGACTTTTAATTATGTATTTTAACTCTCCTTTATTCCATTCGATGCCGTGATCTGTGTGTTAAGTGTTTCAGGCTTTATAGGGCATGAATGACTTGGTGATTAGAAAGGAAGCTTGCAAAAATGGAAGGAACACAAGAAATTGAGGAGATGACCAGCCAGAAGTGATGCGGACACATGGCTCACGCGACCACGCTACATAGAGGAAATTGCAGTCACGCGGACACATGGCTCACGCGACCGCCCGGATTGGAAACTGCACAAGTGACGCGAAGGCGTGGACGACGCGCACGCGTGGCAAGGCAAAACGCTGGATGACGCGAACGCCTGGATGACGCGATCGCGTGACGTGCGCGATCTGCAGAATCTGCAGAATTCGCTGGGGGCGATTTTGGGCCCTGTTTTGTCCCAGTTTTTGGCCCAGAAAAACAGATTAGAGCCAGGGAACATGCAGAGACCAGAGGACAACATTCATTCCGCATAATTTTAGTTTTAGATCTGATTTTACTCCTCCTTTAGGTTTTCTCTCTACACATTCATAGTTCTTAGGATTTTGATTTTATTGCTCCTTGGACTGGGATATTGAGAAGAGTTATTACTTCCGTCAAGACTTCGTCATTCTAGTTTGTTTCCTTACTTGTCACTTACTCTTCCATGTCCTTCATTTACTCAGAATTATTATTGGATTATTTTTAGAATTTATTAATATAAGAACTATTTTTATTTTTAATTGATCCTTTTGATTATTATTTATCATGTCTTTCAATATTTTCTTTTCTTATTTCATGGATTTTACAAACATAATGAGCGAGTAGTTCCATAACTTGATTGGGAGTTGATTGACAGGAGGACCTTGAGTTGGATGCTCAAGAATAAAATTATAGTTAGGTTTTGCGTTGGGTCGCCCTCTAATCACTGACACTAGTCCTTCCCAAGGGAGAGGATTAGAACTTGTGAATAGAAATTGACTTCCAACTTACTTAACTTTCCTTTACCTGGTAAAGGATAACTGAGCAGGCAACCTTTAATTATCACTTTTATCTTGAGAGAACTCCATCAAGGATAGGGCTTCCAACTAATCCACTCCCGGTCAAGGTTTTTATTTAAATTACATAAATCCCATGATTTAATTTCCTATTTATCAACTCAAACCATTTTTTTTAGAAAATATCTGATCAATGAAATAGCACATTTTTCTGCAACTCGTTGGGAGACGACCTGGGATTCATACTCCCAGTATTTTAATTTTAATTTTGTGACAACCCCTTCTAAATTGATAAGCGAATTTTCGGTTGGTTAAGAACTGTACTTGCAACGTATCTCTTATAACAATTTCTTAACTCGCCAATTTCTGCCACGTCAATTTTTGGCGCCGTTACCGGGGAGTTGTAATAGAGTGCTAAATTATTGATTGGAATTTATTTATTTGCATTTTATTTTATTTTTGTTACTATGAGTTGCACGTTTTTTTTCGTTAAATGACGTGTTCACTTCCTGATCCAAGCTTGCCAGTATTTGATCCTGAGATTGAAAGAACTATTTCACGTATAAGGCAAGCTCGATGTCGGTTACTCCTCTCTGAGGGTGAATCTGAAACGTCACTTGAAGAAGAAACAAGCCCCCGTTCTACTGATTCAGCTGATTTACGTGCAGGTGACATGGCAGCACCTAGAAGAATTACTATCCAGGAGGCTGGAGCCCCTGATTTCACAATGCAACCGTTTCAAGCGCATCACCCAGCGGTGGCTATAGACTTTGAAATAAAGACTGCACTACTGAATTTGATGCTTAAGTTTCATGGCTTACCTGCTCAAGAGCCTATCAAGCACCTTAGGGATTTCCAAGCAGCCTGTTCTACTGTCAGGCGTGACGGTGCAGATGAAACTTCTATTTTGTTAAAAGCTTTTCCATTCTCTCTTGAGGGAAAGGCGAGAGATTGGTACTACACTCAACCCGCAGCAACTGTTTCTGACTGGAATACGCTTAGAAGAGAATTTTTGGAAAAAATTTTCCCAACTGAAGTTACTGATAAACTGAGGAAGGACATTTCCATGATTGTTCAGGACGAATCCGAGACTCTCTATGAATACTGGGAGCGCTTCAACAACCTTCTGGAAGCATGTCCCCACCATATGATTGACAAGATGGTGTTGCTCGGCTACGTCACACAGGGCATGAGGCCCCAAGATAAGACCACATTGGAAAGTGCTAGCAATGGGTCTATAAAAAAGTACAAGACCATTGATGAAGCATGGCAATTGATCAGCGACTTAGCTGAATCTACTCGGAATCATAGGCAGAAACAAGGCCGTTCAAAAGCTGTTGCAGAGGTATCTTCTAGCAAAGAGACTACTGCTCTGACTCAGAGTATATGTGAGATGACCAACTTACTGAAGCAGATACAGTTGAGTCAACAACAAGCGCAGCAGAGCCAACAGTTAGTCCCACAGAGAGTGTGTGGGATCTGTGCTGATTACAGCCATTATACTGATGAATATCTGCAGCTCCAGCAGGAAGACAACACTGTGGCAGCCACTCATAATTTCTATGACCGCCCCAACCAAGGGTACAATCAAGGTGGCAGTTACAACTATGGATGGCAGGACAGTTCTAACCAAGGTTGGAGAGATAATTCTAACTAGAATTGGAGGGACAACAATAACAGAAGAGGCAGAGACAATCAAGGATATCAGAAGTGGAATAATAACAACAGGCAGCAGAACCAGAACCAGCCTTACAGAGCACCTCACCTGAGGCAGTCCCAAGGACCACAGCATAACCAACAATAAGTTCTGCAGATCACTCAATCTAATTCCTCTCCGAGTGACGAGGCTCTTCAATCCATTGCACAAGGACAAAGGAACATGGAAAGTTCACTTAATGGCCTAGCATCCGCTATACAAGCTCTCATCTTTCAGTTGGGATCACCCAAAACTTCAAACACTCAACATGCAAGCTCCATTGGAATTCCTTCTCAACCCTTACCCAATCCAAAGGGTGGCATCAATGCTATCACCCTAAGGTCTGGAACCACACTGCAAGAGAGGAATCAGGAGGAGCCAATCCTATCAGAACACATCTCAGCTGAAGAGGTGGTAGAAGTAGAGGATGCTGAAGAGGAAGAAGTAGAGGCTCAACCACAGAAAGAAGCATCCAAGGAGGCAGACCCTGTAGAAAACGCCCTCCCTATTCCATTTCCACAAATTGCAAGGAAGCCCAGGAAGCAGATGGAACTTGATCCCAAAATGGTAGAGATATTCAAAAAGGTTGAAGTAACTGTTCCCCTTTTTGATGTTATTCAGCAGGTACCTAAATACGCAAAATTTCTAAAAGATTTATGCATACATAAAGACAAAATTAATGAATTAGAAACTATTCCTTTAGGTAGTTCTATATATGCTTTAATGGGAGGTATACCTGAAAAGTGTAGTGATCCAGGTCCATGTATGGTTAATTGTACTATTGGTGGTGTGATATTTTCTGACTGCATGTGTGATCTAGGAGCATGTGTTAGTATAATGTCTTTGTCTATAATGATACTTTGAGGCTCCCTCCCTTAAAAAGGTCGGCAGCTCGTTTTGTGTTATCAGATAAAAGCATTATTACAGTGGTTGGAGTTGCTAAAGATGTATTAATGAGCATTAAGAGACTCACATTTCCCATTGACTTCTACATTCTGGAAATGCCCCCTAATGACTCAGGAAGGCCATCATCAATCCTGCTTGGAGGACCATTCCTGAAGACTTCAAAATTTAAGCTGGACACATTTTCTGGAACTTATTCTTTTGAAATAGATGGCAGAATAGTGAAATTCAGTTTAAATGGAGCTATGAAGCACCCTCCGGATGACCTTTTTATCTCCCAGTGTGACATCATAGATGAAACCGTGGCTGAAATTCACCAGGAGGAGTTAGAAGAAAAGTACACAGGACAAGGTCCAAGTGTGGGGACACTCTTGGAGGACCATGAGGGCACTTTGCCATTATCACCAGCCCCAGATAATCCAGAGCCTGACCATGAGTAGAAATTGGAATTAAAGCCCCTCCCTCCACACTTCAAGTATGCTTACCTTGAGGACAAGCAGAAATTTTCAGTAATCATTGCAAGGGAACTCACTTCCCAATAAGAAGAACAGCTACTCAATGTGCTGAGGAAACACAAGAAGGCAATTGGATGGAGCCTAGCGGATATAGTAGGCATCAGCCCTCAAATTTGTGAGCACAGAATATTTCTAGAAGAGCGAGAAAAGCCTGTCCGTCAACCTCAGAGATGACTGAATCCCACCATCTTAGAAGTTGTCAAGAAAGAAGTGACCAGGCTACTTGAAGCAGATATTATTTACCCCATCTCAGATAGCGAAGGGTCAGTCCAGTACAAGTGGTGCCCAAGAAGTCTGGAATCACAACAGTAAGAAATGAGCATGGAGAGCTTCTGACAACTAGAGTGCAGAATTCATGGAGAGTTTGCATTGACTATAGGCGTCTTAACCAAGCCACTCGCAAGGATCATTACCCCTTACCATTCATTGATCAGATGCTTGATCGCCTGTCAGGTAAATCCCATTATTGCTTTTTAGATGGTTATACAGACTATTTTTAAATCCATATAGCTCCTGAAGAACAGGAAAAGACCACTTTTACATGTCCTTTTGTAACTTATGCTTATAAGAGAATGCCCTTTGGCTTGTGCAATGCACCAGCTACTTTCCAAAGGTGCATGATGAGTCTTTTCTCTGACCTTATTGAGGACTGTATGGAGGTTTTTATGGATGATTTTAGTGTTTATGGTGATTCATTTAGCCTTTTCTTGGATAGTTTATCTAGAGTATTAAATAGATGTGTCCGTACAAACCTTGTATTAAATTTTGAAAAATGTCACTTTATGGTAAAACAAGGGATTGTACTTGGACATGTTGTGTCTAATACTAGCATTTCTGTAGATCCAGCAAAAGTGGATGTTATTTCTAGTTTACCTTACCCCTCCTCTGTGAGGGAAGTCCGTTCGTTCCTTGGCCATGTAGGTTTTTACCGGAAATTCATTAAAGACTTCAGTAAGGTAGCACTACCCTTATCCAGACTACTGCAGAAAGATATTGAGTTCGAGTTCAGTGAGGATTGCAAACAAGCGTTTGATAAGCTGAAGACTGCCCTGACTCAAGCTCTAATTGTGAGAGGACCTGACTGGAGCCAGCCATTTGAAATCATGTGCGATGCTTCCTACCATGCAGTAGGAGCAGCGCTGGCTCAGCGTGAAGGTAAGGATCCTTTTGTAATTGCTTATGCGTCTAAGACTTTAGACACAGCTCAGTCTAATTACACTACTACTGAGAAAGAGCTTCTTGCTATTATTTTTGCTCTGGATAAATTCCGAGCCTATTTACTTGGTACTAAAGTAGTAGTGTACTCAGACCATGCAGCTCTAAAGTATTTATTAGCTAAAAAGGAGTCCAAACCAAGGCTTATACGTTGGATACTGCTATTACAAGAATTTGATTTAGAAATTAAGGATAGGAGTGGTACCCAGAATCTAGTGGCAGACCACTTGAGTCGCCTTGAGCACATTAAGGATACCGTCACTCCTATAAATGACAATTTCCCGTTTGATGACTTACAAGCAGTATCTGAAGTAATCCCTTGGTATGCACCTGTATCTAATTATCTAGTTAGCCGCACCTTTCCTCCAAACTTTACTAAGCATCAAAGAGACAAGCTGAAAAGCGAGTCCAAATATTATATATGGGATGACCCATATTTATGGAGATGTAGCGCTGACCAGGTAATTAGGCGGTGTTTGCCTCAATCAGAATTCTAGTCCATTTTAGAGGCTTGTCACTCATCTGAGAGTGGAGGACATTTTGGCCCTCAAAGAACAGCTAGAAAAATTTTAGACTGTAGATTTTGGTGGCCTACCCTTTTTAAAGACGCTGCTGAATTTTGTAAATCTTGTTCCCCATGCCAAAGGTTTGGTAATATATCCAAGAGGGATGAGATACCTCAACAGACTATGCTTTTCTGTGAAATTTTTGATGTTTGGGGCACTGACTTCATGGGTCCATTTTTAAATTCTAATGGTTATTTTTATATATTGTTAGCTGTAGATTACGTTTCTAAATGGGTGGAAGCAATTCCTACCCGTACTGATGATGCTAACACTGTTGTTTCTTTTGTTAGAAACCACATTATTTGTCGCTTTGGATCACCACGAGCAATCGTGAGCGATCAAGGCACCCATTTCTGTAACAAGAGACTAACATGATTACTGAAGAAGCATGTGATAGTTCATAAAGTGGCAACAGCCTACCATCCCCAGACTAATGGGCAAGCTGAGGTGTCTAACAGAGAGATAAAGAGTATATTGTAGAAGATAGTCAAACCTAATAGAAGAGACTGGAGCACCAGGCTACAAGATGCACTCTGGGCATACAGAACTGCGTACAAGACACCCATTAGAATGAGTCCCTTCTGCTTAGTTTATGGAAAGGCCTATCACCTCCCAGTAGAGGTAGAGCACAAAGCCTTTTGGGCAGTGAAGGAGTGCAATGTGGAATTTGAGAAGGCCGGAACTGAGAGAAAGTTGCAACTGCAGGAATTAGAGAGCCTACGCCTAGAAGCTTATGAGAACTCAAGACTGTACAAGGAAAAGATGAAGGCTGTGCATGATAATCACATCAAGAGGAGAGAGTTCCAACCTGGGGACTTTGTCCTCCTTTACAACTTTAGACTGAGACTCATGCCAGGCAAGTTAAGATCAAGATGGGAAGGTCCATATAGAGTGGAGAAGGTTGATCCATACGGAGTTTTTCACCTGAGTCATCCTTCAAGCTCTGAATTCATCAAAGTTAATGGACATGGCCTGAAGCTATATCATGGGGTGAAGGCGAAACCCAGGGAGCTAGAGATCTTCCTCTTGGAGGATCCACCCACAACAGAAGACTGAGCTAGTGGAGCATCCAACTTAAGGACGTTAAAGCAAAGTGCTGGGTGGGAGACAACCCACCATGGTATGATCGTTCCTTTCTTTATTCTTAGTTTTCTTTTTCAATAACTCTTCTCTTTATTAGAACATTTAGTTTGCATCTGTATTTGCATATTTTTATTTTCAAAAAAAAAAAAGAAAAAAAAGAGAGGGGGAGCACGCGACGCGACAGCGTCACCGACGCGTTTGCGTCGCAGGTGGCTTAGAAAGAATAAGAAATCAAACAGAGAGTCAGGCAAGAGTGTGGCAGGAGGCGTGCCTTTGGCACAAATCGCCCCACGCGACCACGTCGCTAACGCGTCCGCGTCATGTGGCAGAATTGCCTTCCACGCGGACGCATGACCTCAAAATCGACGTAAAAGAGGATGCATGGCAAAAAGTTGTGCTAGAGTGGTGCTGGACTGGCGCTGGACGCACAGTCCCTACCACGCGAACGCGTCCGCATCATCTCCCAATATTGGTCAACCACGCGACCGCGTCACCCTGGAATTTAGCAATCATGAGTTTTGAACAGAAAGTTGTGCGAGCGCGAGGCTACCCTCGCGCCAGTAGCACAAAACGAGTCACGCGTCCGCATGACCGACGCGACCGCGTCGACCCATCTAAGCGCCATCCGCGCGAACGCGTACCCCACGCGTCCGCGTCACTTGCGCCGCACAGCTTAACCTAATCTGCCAAAATATCTTATCTTTCTCTTCTCCAAATCCTATTTTTTTCTTTTCCCTCCTTATTTCTTCCTTCTTCCTTCTTCCTTCTTTCTCACTCTCTACCTTTTCTCTCTCTCACCACCATTAACAAGGTTTTTCTTTTCTTCCTCCCTCCTTACTTTTCTATTCTTCTTCTTTTTATGTTATCTTTTTCTTTTCTTTTTCCTTGCATTATCCATGTTTTATTTTTCTTTATTTTTCTTTTAATTGGTGTTGGAAATTTATTTGGGTCACTATTCTTTCCTATGATTTGCTTGTGAATTATTCAGGAATTGTTTGACAATTATATATTACTTTTTAAAATGATTGCTTGCATGTTCAATTTAATACTTTCAATAACTTATTTACCATGCATGCTATGTGTTTGTGAAAATGCCCGTATAGCATTGTGCACTATTTTTAGATTTCTTTTATTCTACTACTCTAAATACTTGCTTTTCACAAAACCTCTTTTTATATTTTATTAATTTAATATAATTGTTGTTACAAACAGGTTATTAGTTTGAAAGGCTTGGTAATCTCACTGGGACATTAAATGTTTGATCTATGCTACTCATGCCTTTGCCTGCATGCCAATAAACACCTTGTATTTAATTGTCATCATATGCACCTGCTATATTTCCATTTATGATTTTTCACATGTAGTCATGACCATGTGTTAACTTCATTCATCTTTTAATGTGCATTGATTACCACCTCACCCGTTCTCTTCCTTGCTCTATCCCTTGACATTTTAACATACTTTCTCTTTTCTCTCTTTTAGGATGGCCACCAAGAAAGGCAAGGAGAAAGCTACTCCCAAACCACCAGCAAGAAGAGGAACAAAGAGAGCATTAGTGGAAAAGCCATATTCAACTGCAGTAAAGCCCTCAACAAAGAGAATTAAGAGGATTATAAAGGTTGATGAAAAAGAGAAAGCTTTCCCAGCAAAGGATACTGCGCGATTTACCAATCGTTATTGCGAGCAGATGTTCCCCATCCTGGCAGAAAGGAGTTACAACAATGAATTCTTTCTTATCCTCCCGCCCAACATTGCTCCCTTTGTTGAGCCGTAAATTGCACAAAGACAATGGGGATTCCTACAGAGACAGCCACGACAGGTTAATCTTTCTTGGGTAGTCGAGTTCTACTCCAATTTCTACCTGCCAACCCTGTAGTTTGTCTATGTCCGACAGAAGCAAGTCCTCATTACAGAAGAGGCCATTCAACAAGCTTTAGATCTTCCTCCTACTCCAGAAGGACTGGACGCATTTCAGGAGGTCGCACTCAAGCGCCAGATGTACCAATTTGACTGGGACGCTATTCTCAGAGTTATCGCACTACCTGGCAGCATATGGATTTATGGATACCATCGTTCCTGTCCTAAGGGAATATTGGCTTCCGTACTTACCTTGGAGGCTCGCGTATGGGCACAGATTATGTCCCATTACGTCTTTCCGAGCACTCACGAGTCCTCCTTCACTGTGGACATGGCTGTTCTACTATGGTGCATCCTTACAGATCAACCTCTGAACCTACCAAGACACATCCGGAATGCTATGGGACATGTACAAATTACGGGCAACTTACCTTTTCCCGCCTTGGTCTCAGATCTTGTCTCAGCAGCCGGAGTCTCCAACAGAGCTGGGGACACCAAAGCCATGCTTCCACGGGATGATCAGTACGTCCCTAACAGAAAATATATTAGACCTTCAGCAGCCACTACAAGCAAGCCTACTAAACTGGCTGAAGACATTCCTCCTTTAAAACCACAAGCACCTACAACAAACCAACTGCTCCATCAGATACTTGAAAGGTTGGACCGGCAGGAACACAAAGCAAAGCTAAGAGAGCGCCGTAACAAGCGCCGATTCACATACCTCAAGGAGCTACTTAAGGGAAAATACAGAGACTCAGACACCCTGGACTCCACTTCCTTTACCAGCACAGGGAGCCATGATGGTCCCGACTATGGAGATACTGCTACCAGCCCACCCTTGTTCCTGACAGATGGCACCGAGGACGGTGCAAAGCCTTAAGTGTGGGGAGGTCGGTCAGTACCTGACTTCCGGAGGTAATTTCTCTTCCCTAACACCAATAAAATAGGATATTTAGTTAGTTTTTCTTCTGTAGAATAGGATAAATTGCATAATAATAGATTAGTTGCATGCATGTTCTACTTGATTGAAAAGACAATAAGTTTCTTCTAAGACCCTATTTTTAGAACAAAAATTTCACTAATTTTAATCAAAACTTTTGTGTTAAATTTGCTTGAAGTTATATTTGGAACATGGTTTTTGAGCTAAAGAACACACAACCTGTGAGATTTGAGCCTTTATACATGGTTACATTATTTAACCATAATTATTTTATTCTTGTGTGTTTGCTTCTCTATGATTGTAATTTATATTTTGTTCCATCCTATATGTCCAATGTTTAATATATTTATATGCTTGCATATGATTGAGGCCATTATTTATTTAGCTCACTTATCCAAATTAAGCCTACCCCTTAAGTTACCTTTGTTAGCCACTTTGAGCTTTTAAATCCCATTTGTTCTTTATTTTACCACATTACTAGCCTTAAGCGGAAAAATAATTATATATCCCAATTGAATCTTTGGTTAGCTTAAGATAGAATTATGTGTTAATTAAGTATGGGAAAATTGTGGGAACAAGAGATAATAAGGGAATGTGTCATGATAATATAATGGGAATTTGGGTACCTACTCATGTGAAACTATAAAAATTAAAAATCTATGTGCATTGATAAACTATGTTTATATTTATGTTCAAAAAAAAAATCCAAAAATATTCAATAATTAAATAAGGGGACAAAATTACCCCAATGTTAAGTTAAGAATTCAAAGATCAATGCATATATGATAAAATTAAAATAAAAGTTGATACATGAATAAGGAATGTGAAAGGAAAATTTTGGGTAGCTAGGTGTAAAATTTAAGCTATAAAGAATATATATATATATCTGTGTGTGTGTGTGTGTGTGTGTGTGTGTGTGTGTGTGTGTGTGTGTGTGTGTGTGTGTGTTAGGTGAAAGCTTGGGTTAATTAAAGATTCAATTTATAAGCTTACTTAGCCATATATGTACCCTTACCCATATCTTGGCCCCATTACAACCTTGAAAAGACCTCATGATGTTTGCATTGGTATATTAATTGTTGTTGATTGGTTAGGTGAAGAAAAAAAATTAGAAAGCATGATTAGAGAAGGATAGAGTGATTGCCCTATACACTAGAGAAATTAGAGTGTACATACATCATCAGTGAGGGTTCAATGCTTAAGTTCTATGTTCCCTGCTTTCATGAGCTACCTTCTTGCATTTTTATCTGTTCTTACTGTATAAGAATTGAATTAGTGGAATTTGATTTGTGATTGTCTTGAAGAGCTTATTTACTTTTGACCAAGTGAACAAGAATCATATAGTTGCATTCACATATATATAGGTTGCACTGCATTGCAGTGCATGAGTTTTACATGTTCCTACTCATTTATTTTATCTCCTTCAACTAAGTATGAGGACATGCTAATGACTAAGTGTGGGGAGGTTGATAAACCACTATTCTATGGTTTATATTGTGCTTAATTGTGCGGTTTTATCAAATCTTTACCCATTTATTCATATGATTAGCATGCATTTATAATTCCTTCCTAAAAATACTTCATGGTTGAAAACTTGCTTCCTAGAGACTTTCAATTATGCATTTTAACTCTCCTTTATTCTATTCGATGCCTTGATCTGTGTGTTAAGTGTTTCAGGCTTTATAGGACATGAATGACTTGGAGATTAGAAAGGAAGCTTGCAAAAATGGAAGGAACACAAGAAATTGAGGAGATGACCAGCGAGAAGTGACGCGGACGCATGGCTCACGCGACCGCGCGGATTGGAAACTGCACAAGTGACGCGAAGGCGTGGACGACGTGCACGCATGGCAAGGCAAAACGCTGGATGACACGAACGCCTGGATGACGCAATCGCGTGACGTGCGTGATCTGCAGAATCTGCAGAATTCGCTGGGGGCGATTTTGGGCCCTGTTTTGACCCAATTTTCGGCTCAGAAAAACAGACTAGAGCCAGGGAACATGCAGAGACCAGAGGACAACATTCATTCCACATAATTCTAGTTTTAGATCTGATTTTACTCCTCCTTTAGGTTTTCTCTCTACACATTCATAGTTCTTAGGATTTTGATTTTATTGCTCCTTGGATTGGGATATTGAGAAGAGTTATTACTTCCGTCAAGACTTCGTCATTCTAGTTTGTTTCCTTACTTGTCACTTACTCTTCCATGTCCTTCATTTACTCAGAATTATTATTGGATTATTTTTAGAATTTATTAATACAAGAACTATTTTTATTTTTAATTGATCCTTTTGATTATTATTTATCATGTCTTTCAATATTTCCTTTTCTTATTTCATGGATTTTACAAACATAATGAGCGAGTAGTTCCATAACTTGATTGGGAGTTGATTGACAGGAAGACCTTGAGTTGGATGCTCAAGAATAAAATTATAGTTAGGTTTTGCGTTGGGTCGCCCTCTAATCACTGACACTAGTCCTTCCCAAGGGAGAGGATTAGAACTTGTGAATAGAAATTGACTTCCAACTTGCTTAACTTTCCTTTACCTGGTAAAGGATAACTGAGCAGGCAACCTTTAATTATCACTTTTATCTTGAGAGAACTCCATCAAGTATAGGGCTTCCAACTAATCCACTCCCGGTCAAGGTTTTTTTTTAAATTACATAAATCTCCTGATTTAATTTCCTATTTATCAACTCAAACCATTTTTTTAGAAAATATCTGATCAATGAAATAGCACATTTTTTTGCAACTCGTTGGGAGACGACCTGGGATTCATACTCCCAGTATTTTAATTTTAACTTTGTGACAACCCCTTCTAAATTGATAAGCGGATTTTCGGTTGGTTAAGAACTGTACTTGCAACGTATCTCTTATAACAATTTCTTAACTTGCCAATTTCTGCCACGTCAGTGCTTAAGAGTAAAAACATGCTTTTTAGGCCTTTAAATTGCTAATTTTAGTTCACTTTAATTCCATTTGATGCCTTGATATGTTTGTTAAGTGATTTCAGGATTAGAAGGTAAAGATTGGGTTGAAGGAATGAAGAAAAAGGCATGCAAAAATGGAGAATCCATGAAGAAATGAGAATTTCCTGAACTGAAGGCCACGCGCACGCGTCACCCTCTCGTACACGTGAGAAGGAGAGCTGCTAGCGATGCGCACGCGTTACCCACGCGCATGCGTGAAGAGAAATTTTGCAATACGACGCGTACGCGTGACCCATGCGTACGCGTGACAAGCATCACGTGACCAACTTAAGGGCAATACGCTGGGGGCGATTTCTGAGCTCAAGGAGGCCCAAATCCAACTCATTTCTGATGCTTTTGAACCCAAAGATTGCAAGGGAATGGGGAAGTCATCATATAATAGAGTTTTCATCATGTTGTAGGTTAGAATTCTAGAGAGAGAAGCTCTCTCTTCTCTCTAGAATTTAGGGTAGTTTACGTTAAATTTCCTTAGATCCAACTTTTAATTCTTGTTTTTATTTCAATTCTCTTTATATTTTAGTGTTCTATTGTCTTAATCCTCTTAGATTTTCTTGTTAATTTCTTATTTGCTCTCTTTTATGTTTATGAACCCTTGTTGGATTTGGATTTCTTCTAATGCAATTTTATGTTTCCATGTCTTTTTATGTTTATCTTAGTTGCTATTATTGATTTCTTATTTGTGTAAGTTATGGGTTTCATTAATTCTTGCATTTTGTGATGTTTATTTTTATTGCACTCTAGGTGTTTGTTAAAATGTTTTCACTAGTTTTAGAGTAGTTTTCTTTACTCTTGGCCTAGGCTAAGGGAATTGAGTGACCTTGAGTCAGTGGGTCTCATTGAATTGGTGATTTGAGGACCCTTAGTGGTCAATTTGATAACCATTGATGCTAGCCTACTACTAAGTCAATTAGTAGCTAGGTTAGGACTTATGGATTGATGTTGATAAAGCCTATTTGACGTACTTCAAGAGTTGAAGTAGACATTTTACGTACTTCAAGCATAGAAGTAGACTAAATGGGTTGGTCCCTCATAATTGTGAATACATGGTTTGTAGACAAGGATGCGTAATCTCAATTCCTATGCGTAGCCAAGAGTTCTTTCCCTTTCTTTATTAGTTCTTGTCATTTACTTTCTTGCTATTTACTTTTCTTGTTAATTACCAAATCAAACCCCCTTGTTCCTTCATAGCCAATAATTGATCACTTCATTGCAATTCTTGTGAGACAACCCAAGATTTGAATACCTCGGTTTATTTTTATTGGGGTTTGTACTTGTGAAAACCAATCTTAAAATTTGATGGAGAATTATTAGTTAGTTTGGAACTATGCTTACAACGAAGAATTTCTTTTTCTATTAAGGAATTTCTAGACTGAGGATAATTTTCTACTATCAACGTCCTGTATGCGGTCCAAGGCACAGATATTATCCAGTGTATCCAAAGAAGGTTATCAATATTATATTGCTCAAGCCATGATTGCACCAAATTCAGTAGCAGTAGAGCACAAAATCATTAAAGCTAGAATACCAACATTTTTAGTAGAAAAAATGGAATAAAAAATACAATGGCACCTTTTGAAGATGGAATTAACTCTATTAATATTCATTGAAAACTAATTAGAAGCTAAAGATTGAAGGTAGAAGTTGAGTATGTAATACAGTCATGTCATGAAGATTTTTTTTAATAGCACACAATAAATCATATCATTATAGAAAGCGTAAAGTTCACACAATAGAATATCTATATGTGCTTCTCTACTCTATCAGATCACACTTTTGACCAACTAAGGATTAATCAATGTAATACAATATCAATACAATATCTATATATGTATATGTTCTCTGCTTCCAATTAGAAGAAAATCAATGCAAAAAATATACAGTTTGTAATATAAGTCTAATGATAAAACTTAGACGGTTATCTATGAAACAATTTGTATTCAAAGAAAGATTGTGATAACAAAAGACTTTCTAGGCAGGTAATAATGGTAAAGAGAGAATAGAAAGCAGTAAAGTTCACACATAGAGAGTAATAATTTTCAATAGACAACACATATCATTATAAGAACAAAACAGAATTTCACAGAAAATAATAATAACAACAAAATAGAATTCCAAAAATCCTAGAATGCAATGAGAGATTTTTCAGGGTCCTAGAATATACTAAGAATCCAAAGCTCATGTGTTCCTTAGCTACATTAGACAGTGGACAAGAACAGAAATAAAAAAACAAAAGTTTTATTTAAATTTATTTGCTTTTACTTAACATTCTATTGAGGTCTTCTCTTAACCCAGATAACTATAAAGTATAATCTGAATCAAAATTAATCAAATATATACAAAAATCTGAATCAAAATCCTTAACTCTAAATAGCCACAATTAAACTAAATTAATCAAATATATAGATAAAAAATTTGAATCAAAATAACCTGAAAGCATAATCTGAACCAAGAAGATATATACAAATCTTGAGGAAAATAGGATTCAAATTTTATAAGTGATCAAGAATAAAAACAAGAAAAAAAGACCAATGTAGATGAACAAACCAGTGATAGGAGAGGCCACGATAACTCAGATTCGTGCACAGTGGAGGAGAGAGGAACGATTGACAACAACAAGAAGAGGATGTCTGGGCAGCCACGCGACTCTAAGACGGCATAGATGCGCACGGGGAGCAGAGAACATGGGTGGGTTTTGCACATCTTGAATGAGGGATTAGGGGTTTCACGTACTGTAGAGTAGAGGAAAATGATTGACGACGGTGAGAGGAGGTTGGTTCGGCAGCCACGCGACTCCACGCTGACATAGCGGTACATGGTGGAGTAGAGAATAGGGGTTCACTGTTTCCACTTTCCTTTCACGGGTTCCATATTTTGGGTAATCTGAATTGATTTTGGGAGAAATCACTATATTGGGTTAGGGTTAGTGGCGGGGCTTCATGGAATCGATTCTAATCCAAGTTGATTCTACGTCACATTGAAGAGATTGGATGTCAATCGTAGCTATCTTGGTAAATTGGAGCAGATGGAGAAACCGTAGGCAATTTGCCACCGCTATCCTCTGTGTTTCCTGTAGTGGAAGACGCAACACAGAGGAGAAGCACCAAAGAAGACATAGTAGACACAACACATAGGAGCCAAGGAGGAGTGTCGGCTGCCGAAGAAGAAGTATCGCAAAGGAGCTAAGAAGGAGCATTATAAAAGACACAGTAGTGGTGGAGTAAGGAAGTATGGTTGTGACTCGTGAGTGAAGATGTAACAATTCAACTCCCAGCATGTCATGGTTATACCAAGAATTAAGCGCTACTAACTTACCTTCCTACTTATTAACTAATATGTATTATATAAGTGATGAGCGGATAATTTATACCCTTTTTGGCATTGTTTTTACATAGTTTTTAGTATGTTTTAGTTACTTTTTATTATATTTTTATTAGTTTTTATGCAAAAATCACATTTCTGAACTATGCTATGAGTTTGTGTATTTTTCTATAATTTCAGGTATTTTCTGGCTGAAATTGAGGGATCTGAGCAAAAGTCTGATTCAGAGGCTGAGAAAGGACTGCAGATGCTGTTGGATTCTGACCCTCTTGCACTCAAAGTGGATTTTCTAGAGATACAGAAGTCCAATTGGCGCACTCTCAATTGCGTTAGAAAGTAGACATCTTGGGCTTTCCATCAATTTATAATAGTTCATATTTTGCCCGAGATTTGATGGCCTAAACTGGCATCTAAACGCCAGCCAGAGACCCTTTTTTGGCGTAAAATGCCAGAACTGGCACCAAAACTGGAGTTAAACGCCCAAACGGGCATCCAAGCTGGCATTTAACTCTGGAAATGACCTATGAACGTGTAAAGCTCAACGCTCAGCCCAAGCACACACCAAGTGGGTCCCAGAAGTGGATTTCTGCAGTATCTGCACTTAGTTACTTATTTTCTGTAATCCCTAGTAACTAGTTTAGTATAAATAGCACTTTTTACTATTGTATTGAGAGATCTCTGGACGTTTAGTCCTTAGACTTTATCCTCTTTGGGACTTTTATGTTCACATTTGGAGAGGCTGGCTATTCGGCCATGCCTAGACCTTTCTCTTATGTATTTTCTACGGTGGAGTTTCTACACCTCATAGATTAAGGTGCGGAGCTCTGCTGTTCTTCATGAATTAATACAAGTACTATTGTTTTTTTTCAATTCATGCTTACTTCTTCTCCAAGATATACTCTCGTACTTAATTCAGTTAAGTCAGAATGAAGGGGTGACCCGTGACAATCACCCACTATCTTCGTTACTCGCTTAGCCAAGATCCGCATGCCTGACAACCACAAGCGGTCTACATGATGTTCAACGTAGTCATTGGACACCAGCTGAAGTATATTCTCTTGGGTCTCTAATCCACGGACCGAGTGTGGAGGTTAGAACCTTCGTGGTATAGGCTAGAATCAATTGGCAGCATTCCTGAGATCCGGAAAGTCTAAACCTTGTCTGTGGTATTCCGAGTAGGATCTGGGAAGGGATGACTGTGACGAGCTTCAAACTCACGAATGTTGGGTGCAATGATAGTGTGCAAAAGGATAGAGAGATCCTATTCCGACGCTAGTGAGAACCGACAGATGATTAGCCGTGCGGTAGCTGTACCTGGTATTTTTCATCCAAGACGAGAAATTCGACAATTGATTAGCCGTGCAGAAGCCGTACCTGGTATTTTTCATCCAAGAGGATCATACAGCTTGCCATGGAAGGGAGCACGCATGATTGGAAGAAGACAAAAGAAAAGCAGAGGTTCAGAAGCAACAAAGCATCTCCAAACGCTTATCTAAAATTCCCACCAATGAATTACATAAGTATCTTTATTTTATTTTACGTTTTATTTATCTTTTAATTATCAAAATCTCATAACCATTTGAATCCGTCTGACTAAGATTTACAGGATGACCATAGTTTGCTTCAAGCCAACAATCTCTGTGGGATCGACCCTTACTCACGTAAGGTATTACTTGGACGATCCATTGCACTTGCTGGTTAGTTGTGTGGAGTTGTGAAAAGTGTGATCACAATTCTGTGCACCAATAAGCCCGACTCGTTGTTAAGACGTCGCCATTTCACTGGAAACTTTTTTTTTAAGATGTTGAATGATTTATCATTGCGAGTGTACAGAAATAAATAATATCACAAACATAAGTTTGAATAGAAATATTAAAAAAAATCTTCATACATCAGTATAGTGTTCAGAGATTCTGTCAGCATACACCCTATACGATAAATGTATACATATATGAACATATAAACCCTAGGCCCTGGCCCATACAAAAGGCACCTAATTGGTGCCCAGGCTAGCATAGCACTTTTAAACTCTCTTATTCTCTCTCTGTACTAAAAAAAGGAGACACTAAATTGAAAAGTACTAAGCAAGGATGTTACAAAAAGAATACCAACTGAAGTTTTCCATACTAAACTCAAATATCACCATTAGGTAGGCCTCCGTGCGATCCCCCCACAGATGCATCACTCCCAGAAGGCGATAACTCCTCTTCTGGATTTTCCTTTGGATCTATTTCCTCTTAATCCTCTAAAAAAGACACTCCACCAGATGAACTCCTACTCCCGCAATCCAATACAGGTCCATTGTTGTATGCAGGAGCTAAAACTTAGCCTCGTGGGCTGAAATGTGCTTGCAACTGCTCAGCTGGTGATGGTGGTGCCAGAGGTATTGGAGGTAGGACGACATCCGGAGGTGGATTTGGAAGGTATCTGATGAGCGGATAATTTATACCCTTTTTGGCATTGTTTTTACATAGTTTTTAGTAAGTTTTAGTTAATTTTTATTATATTCTTATTAGTGTTTATTCAAAAATCACATTTCTAGACTTTACTATGAGTTTGTGTTTTTTTGTGATTTTAGGTATTTTTTGGCTGAAATTGAGGGACCTGAGCAAAAACCTGATTCAAAGGCTAAAAAAGGACTGCAGATGCTATTGGATTCTGACCTCCCTGCACTCAAACTACATTTTCTGGAGCTACAGAAACCCAATTAGCGCGCTCTTAATTGCGTTGGAAAGTAGACATCCTGGGCTTTCCAGAAATATATAATAGTGCATACTTTGCCCGAGAATTGATGGCCCAAACTGGCGTTCAAAGTCAGCCTAAAATATCTTGGCGTAAAACGCCCAAACTGGCACCAAAGCTGGCGTTTAACTCCAGGAACAGCCTAAGCACAAAAAAGCTTCAATGCTCAGCCCAAGCACACACCAAGTGGGCCCCAGAAGTGGATTTCTGCACTATCTGCACTTAGTTACTCATTTTTCTGTAACCCTAGGTTACTAGTCTAGTATAAAAAACTACTTTTAGAGATTTATTTTATGTCTTTCTGGACGGTCTTTTGTTCGTCTGGGACCATATGACGTAACTTTTACACTTTGAGACCTCCATGGGAGGCTGGCCACTCGGCCATGTCTCCCCTATTTTCACTTATGTATTTTTGACGGTGGAGTTTCTACACCCCATAGATTAAGGTGTGGAGATCTGCTGTTCTTCATGAATTAATGTAATTACTACTATTTTCTATTCAATTCATGCCTACTTCTTCTCCAAGATATACTCTTGTACTTAATTCAGTTAAGTCAGAATGAAGGGGTGATCTGTGACAATCACCCAATCTTCGTTACTCGCTTAGCCAAAGTCGCGTGCCTGACAACCACAAATCAATCTACATGATGTTCAACGTAGTCATTGGACGATAGCTAGAGTATATTCTCTTGGGTTTCTAATCTAAGATTAGAACCTTCGTGGTATAGGCTAGAACCATTGGAAGCATTCCTGGGATCCGGAAAGTCTAAACCTTGTCTGTGGTATTCCAAGTAGGATTCAGGATCCAGAAAGTCTAAACCTTGTCTGTGGTATTCCGAGTAGGATCTGGGAAGGGATGACTGTGATGAGCTTCAAACCTGCGAATGTGGGGCACAAGTGACAGTGTGCAAAAGGACAATGGTCCTATTTCGACGCTAGCGGGAATTGACAGATGATTAGCCTTGCAGTGACAGCGCAGATGGATTTGTTTTCATCCGAGAGGATCATACAGCTTGCCATGGAAGGAGGTAACGCATTGTTGGAAGAAGGTAATAGAAAAGCAGAGGTTCTGAAGCAACAAAGT
Organism: Arachis ipaensis; assembly: GCF_000816755.2. NCBI lineage: Eukaryota > Viridiplantae > Streptophyta > Magnoliopsida > Fabales > Fabaceae > Arachis > Arachis ipaensis. The sequence goes on along the minus strand of NC_029792.2, from coordinate 100,769,340 downwards.
ATCTCCGGACGCTTATCTGAAATTCCTACCTATGAATTACATAAGTATTTCTATCTTATTTTATATTTTATTTATATTTTAATTATCAAAACTTTATAACCATTTGAATCAGCCTGACTGAGATTTACAAGGATGACCATAGCTTGCTTCAAGCTGACAATCTCCGTGGGATCGACCCATACTCACGTAAGGTTTATTACTTGGACGACCTAGTGCACTTGCTGGTTAGTTGTGCGGAGTTGTGAAGAATAATTGAGATTACAATCATGCGTACTAAGATATTGGCGCAGTTGAGATCACAATTTCGTACACCAAGTTTTTGCATGACTCGGAGGTGGAAGCAATTGTCTTCCCTTTCCTCTTTCTTGGACAACTGACGGTTCATCTTATTGCTCTGATTAGGTAATTTTATTTTATTTTTAAGCTTTTTTATTTTCAAAAAAATTCAAAAAAATATATATATATACAAAAAAAATTTATTTTATTCTTCAGAATTTTTAAGAATGAATTCTAGAGTTTCAGATGATGCTTTTATCATCACAGGAGCTAGTTGATTCCCATCAATTTAGCTATTGTATGTAATGTCCTGCTGAAGCTTGGCTAGCCATGTCTAATTTTTTAGACTGAAGTTTTAGACTAACATTGCATGATTCCTGGAATTCCTATTAAAAATTTTGAATTTATTTATTTTCTCTTTTTTCAATTAATTTTCGAAAAGACAAATTTTTTTTATATAAAATCATAAAAACCAAAAATTTTTGTGTTTCTTGTTTGAGTCTAGTGTCAAATTTTAAGTTTGGTATCAATTATATTTTTCTTATTTTTGAAAATTCATGCATTGAGTTCTTCATGATCTTCAAGTTGTTCTTGATGAATTTCTTTGTTTGATCTTTGCATTTTCTTGTTTGGTGTCTTTTCTTGTTTTTCAAATGTATTTTTGAATTATTAGTGTCTATAGAATAAAAAATTTTAAGTTTGGTGTCTTGCATGTTTTTCTTTTCTTAAAAATTTTTCAAAAATATGTTCTTGATGTTCATCATGATCTTCAAAGTTTTCTTGCTGTTCATCTTGACATTCAAAGTGTTCTTGCATGCATTATTAGTTTTGATCTTAATTTCTTGTGTTTTGTGTCATTTTTATGTTTTTCTCTTTTCCCATTAAAAATTCAAAAATAAAAAAATATCTTTCCCTTATTTCACTCATAAATTTCAAAAATTTGAATTGATTTTCAAAATCTTTTTCTTATTTTTATTTCATATTTTCAAAATTAATGCTAACATTTAACGTTTAGATTCAAAAATTTTTAAGTTGTTACTTGCCTATTAAGAAAGAATCAATCTTTAAATTCTAAAATCATATCTTTTAGTTTCTTGTTAGTCAAGTAATCAACTTTAATTTTCTAAATCAAATCTTTTTAATTTCCAATTCAAATATTTTTCAAAATGATTTTCAATCATATCTTTTTCTATTTCAAAACTTAATTTCAAAATCTTTTAATCATATCTTTTTGAAAACTAAATAAATTAATTACTATTTCTTATCCTTTTCAAATTTTATTTTATTTCTTCCCTTAATTTTCGAATACTAACCAATAATTAAAATAAAAACAAAAATATTTTCCTTTTATTTTAATTTAAAATTCGAATTCTCTCTCTCTCTCTCTCTCTCTCACATCTCTTTCTATTTATTTATTTATTTATTCACTAACACTTCTCTTCTTCTTATAATTCGAACCATCTCTCCCTCTCTGTGTTCGAATTCTTCATCTTCTCTATTCTCCATGCTACTCTTCTATTCTTCTACTCACATAAAGGAATCTCTATACTGTGACATAGAAGATTCCTCTTCTTTTCTGTTCTCTTCTTTTTCATATAAGCAGGAGCAAGGATAAGAACATTCTTGTTGAAGCTGATTCGGAACCTGAAAGGACTCTAAAGAGGAAGGTAAGAGAAGCTAAAGCACAACACTCTGGAGAGGACCTGACATAATTTTTCGAAAAAGAAGAAGATACAGCCGAACCCAATAACAATGTTGGAGATGCAAGGAAGATGCTTGGTGACTTTATTGCACCCTCTTCTGACTTCTGTGGAAGGAGCATCTCAATTCCTGAGCAAATAACTTTGAGCTCAAACCTCAATTAGTTTCTCTAATGCAGCAGAATTGCAAGTTTCATGGACTTCTATTGGAAGATCCTCATCAGTTTTTTGCTAAATTCTTGCAAATCTGTGACACTGTTAAGACCAATGGTGTTAATCCTGAGGTCTACAGACTTATGCTTTTCCCCTTTGCTGTAAGAGACAGAGCTAGGACATGGTTGGACTCACAACCTAAAGATAG
>NC_029792.2:100756740-100761869 GCF_000816755.2 Arachis ipaensis | reverse complement strand
GATCCTTACTCGCGTAAGGTTTATTACTTGGACGACCCAGTGTACTTGCTGGTTAGTTGTGCGGAGTTGTGAAGAATAATTGAGATTACAATCATGCGTACTAAGATATTGGCGCAGTTGAGATCACAATTTCGTACACCAAGTTTTTGCATGACTCGGAGGTGGAAGCAATTGTCTTCCCTTTCCTCTTTCTTGGACAACTGACGGTTCATCTTGTTGCTCTGATTAGGTAATTTTATTTTATTTTTAAGCTTTTTTATTTTCAAAAAAATTCAAAAAAATATATATATATACAAAAAAAATTTATTTTATTCTTCAGAATTTTTAAGAATGAATTCTAGAGTTCCCCTTTGCTGTAAGAGACAGAGCTAGGACATGGTTGGACTCACAACCTAAAGATAGCCTGAACTCTTGGGAAAAGTTGGTCAATGCTTTCTTGTCCAAATTCTTTCCACCTCAAAAGTTGAGCAAGCTTAGAGTGGAAGTCCAAACCTTCAGACAGAAGGAAGGTGAATCCCTATATGAAGCTTGGGAAAGATACAAGCAATTGATCAAAAGGTGTCCTTCTGGCATGCTTTCAGAATGGAGCATCATATGCATATTCTATAATGGTCTGTCTGAATTGTCCAAGATGTCATTGGACAACTCTGCTGGTGGATCTCTTCATCTAAAGAAGACACCGGAAGAAGCCCAGGAACTCATTGAAATGGTTGCAAATAACCAGTTCATGTACACTTCTGAAAGGAATCCTGTAAATAATGGGACAACTCACAAGAAAGGAGTTCTAGAGATTGATACTCTGAATGCCATATTGGCTCAGAATAAAATATTGACTCAGCAAGTCAATATGATTTGTCAGAGTCTGTCTGGAATGCAAGCTGCATCAAGAAGTACTAAGGAAGCTTCCTCTGAAGAAGAAGCTTATGATCCTGAGAATCCTGCAATGGAAGAGGTGAATTACATGGGAGAATCCTATAGAAACACCTATAATCCTTCATGGAGGAATCATCCTAATCTATCATGGAATGATCAACAGAAGCCTAATCAAGGCTTCAATAATAATAATGGTGGGAGAGCACGGTTTGGCAATAACAAACTTTTTCCATCATCTTCTCAGCAACAGACAGAGAATTCTAAGCAGAGCCACTCTGACTTAGCAACTGTAGTCTCTGATCTATCTAAGACCACTTTCAGTTTCATGACCGAAGCAAGGTCCTCTATTAGAAATTTGGAGGGACAAGTGGGTCAGCTGAGTAAAAGAGTTACTGAACTCTCTCCTAGTACTCTCCCAAGCAATACAGAAGAGAATCCAAAAAGAGAGTGTAAGGCCATAACTATAACCAACATGGCCGAACCTGGAGAGGAAGAAAAGGCAGTGATCTCCACTGAGAAAGACCTCAATGGATGTCCACTAGCCACTCAAGAGTTCCCTAATGAGGAACCAAAAGAATCTGAGGCTCATATAGAGACCATAGAGATTCCACTGAACTTACTGTTGCCATTCATGAGCTCTGATGAGTATTCTTCCTCTGAAAAGGATGAAGACATTGTTGAAGAGCAAGTTGCTCAGTATCTAGGAGCAATCATGAAGCTGAATACCAAGTTAATTGGTAATGAGACTTGGGTGGATGAACCCCCATTGCTCATCAATGAACTGAATGATCTGGTTCAACTGAAATTACCTCGGAAGAAACAGGATCTTGGAAAGTTCTTAATACCTTGTACCACAGGCACCATGACCTTTAAGAAGGCTCTGTGTGACCTTGGGTCAAGTATAAACCTCATGCCCCTCTCTGTAATGGAGAAACTAGGGATCTTTGAGGTGCAAGCTGCAAGAATCTCACTAGAGATGGCAGACAATTCAAGGAAACAGGCTTATGGACTTGTAGAGGATGTCTTAGTGAAGGTTGAAGGCTATTACATCCCTGCTGACTTCATAATCCTAGAGACTGGGAAGGATGAAGATGAATCCATCATCCTTGGAAGACCCTTCCTAGCCACAGCAAGAGCTGTGATTGATGTGGACAGAGGAGAGTTAGTCCTTCAAGTGAATGAGGACTACCTTATGTTTAAGGCTCAAAGATCTTCTTCTGTAACCATGGAGAGAAAGCATGAAAAGCTTCTCTCAATACAGAGTCAGACAGAGCCCCCATAAACTTCTAAGTTTGGTGTTGGGAGGCCAACATCAACCTCTGAGTCTCTGTGAAGCTCTCTAAGAGCTTCACTGTCAAGCTACTGACATTAAAGAAGTACTTATTAGGAAGCAACCCAATGTTATTTAATTATATTTATTTATTTTCCATTTTTATTTTATGTTTTATGTTTTCTTTAGGTTGATGATCATGTGAAGTCACAAAAACAACTGAAAAATAAAAAATAGAATGAAAAATAGCATTAAAAATAGCACACCCTGGAGGACAGGCTTACTGGCATTTAAACGCCGGTAAGGATAGCAGAATGGGCGCTTAACGCCCAGCCTGGCAGCATTCTGGGCGTTAAACGCCAGAACAGGCAGCACTCTGGGTGTTTAACGCCAGAAAGGGCTGTCTGGCACAGGCTGCCGTTAAACGCCAGAAATGGGTATCTGGCTGGCGTTTAACACCAGAAATGGGCAGCAGAATGGCGTTTAACACCAGGAAAGGTAGCAGGACTGGCGTTTAACGCCAGGAAAGGTAGCAGAGCTGGCGTTAAACGCCAGATTTGGCACAGAATGGGTGTTTGAATGCCAGATTAGTGCAGGGACTCAAATTCCTTGACACCTCAGGATTTGTGGACCCCACAGGATCCCTACCTACCCCACTTCCTCTTCTCTCCTCTTCACACCTTTCCATAACCCTCTTTCCCAAACACCCTTGACCAATCCCATAAAAAACTCTTCCCCAAATACCATTCACATATCAAATCTTACCCTCTTTCCCATATCCTCTTCACCATTCACATCCATCCATAATTAAACCCCACCTACCTCACCATTCGAATTCAAACCATTTCCCTCCCAAACCCACCCACACATGGCCGAATACCCTCTCTTCCTTACCCTATAAATATCCATCCTTACCACCTTCATTTTCACACAACATACACACTTCTCTCCCTCTTGGCCGAAATACATACCCCCCTCTACCTCCTCCATCTCTTCTTCTTCTACTCCTTTCTTTCTACTTTTTCTCGAGGACGAGCAAATCTTCTATGTTTGATGTGGGAAAAGATAAAGCTTTTTGTTTTCCATAACCACTAATGGCACCTAAGGCCGGAGAAACCTCTAGAAAGAGGAAAGAAAAGACAATTGCTTCCACCTCCGAGTCATGGGAGATGGAGAAATTCATCTCAAAGGTCCATCAAGACCACTTCTATGAAGTTGTGGCCAAGAAAAAGGTGATCCCCGAGGTCCCCTTTAAACTCAAAAAGAGTAAGTATCTGGAGATTCGACATGAAGTTCGAAGAAGAGGTTGGGAAATCCTCACCAACCCCATTCAACAAGTCGGGATCTTAATGGTTCAAGAGTTCTATGCTAATGCATGGATCACTAGGAACCATGACCAAAGTATGAACCTGAACCTAAAGAATTGGCTCACAATGGTTCGGGGGAATTACTTGGATTTCAGTCCAAAAAATGTGAGGTTGGCGTTTAACTTGCCAATGATGCAAGGAGATCCTTACCCTTTCACTAGAAGGGTCAACTTTGATCAAAGGTTGGACCAAGTCCTTAGGGACATTTGTGTGGAAGACGCTCAATGGAAGAGAGATTCAAGGGGCAAGCTAGTTCAATTGAGAAGGCTTGACTTTAAACCCGTGGCTAGGGGATGGTTGGAGTTCATCCAACGCTCAATCATTCCTACTAGCAACCGGTCTGAAGTTACAATAGACTGGGCTATCATGATCCATAGTATCATGAATGGAGAGGAAGTAGAAGTTCATGAGATCATTTCCCTAGAACTCTACAAGGTGGTAGACAAGTCCTCTACTTTGGCAAGGCTAGCCTTCCCTCATCTCATTTGTCACCTATGCAATTCAGCTGGAATTATCATAGAGGAAGACATCCTCATTAATGAGGACAAGTCCATCACTAAGAAAAGGATGGAGCAAACAAGAGAGCCCACTCATGGTCCTCAACAAGAGCATGAGGAAGTTCCTCATCATGAAATTCCTGAGATGCCTCAAGGGATGCATTTTTCTCCACAAAACTATTGGGAGAAAATCAACACCTCCCTAGGAGAATTGAGTTCTAACATGGGACAACTAAGGATGGAGCATCAAGAGCATTCCATCCTCCTCCATGAAATTATAGAAGATCAAAGAGCCATGAGGGAGGAGCAACAAAGGCAAGGAAGAGACATTGAGGAGCTCAAGCACTCCATAAGATCTTCAAGAGGAAGAACTAGCCGCCATCACTAAGGTGGACCCGTTCTTTAATTTTCTTGTTCTTATTTTTCTATTTTTCATTCCCTATGCCTTGTGTTTTATCTATGTTTGTGTCTTTATTACATGATCATTAGTGTCTAGTATCTATGTCCTAAAGCTATGAATATCCTATGAATCCATCACTCCTCTTAAATAAAAAATGTTTTAATTGCAAAAGAACAAGAAGTGCATGATTTCGAATTCTATCTTGAAATTAGTTTAATTATTTTGATGTGGTGGCAATACCTTTTTGTTTTCTGAATGAATGCTTGAACAGTGCATATTTTTTGAATTTGTTGTTTATGAATGTTAAAATTGTTGGCTCTTAAAAGAATAAGGAAAAAGGAGAAATGTTATTGACAATCTGAAAAATCATAAAACTGGTTTTTGAAGCAAGAAAAAGCAGTGAATAGACAAAGCTTGCGAAAAAAAAAATTGGCGAAAGAAAAAGAAAAAGGAAAAAAAAGATAAAGAAAAAAAAATTGGCGAAAAAAAAAGAAAAAGGAAAAAAAAGATAAAGCAAGCAGAAAAAGTCAATAGCCCTTTAAACCAAAAGGCAAGTGTAAAATAAAAAGGATCCAAGGCTTTGAGTATTAATGGATAGGAGGGCCCACATGAATAAAATCCTGGCCTAAGCGGCTAAACCAAGCTGTCCCTAACCATGTACTTGTGGCGTGAAGGTGTCAAGTGAAAAGCTTGAGACTGAGCGGTTAAAGTCGTGGTCCAGA
>NC_029792.2:100747581-100756643 GCF_000816755.2 Arachis ipaensis | reverse complement strand
ACTTAACTAGGAGAATTAATAACACTATCTGGATTCTGAGTTCCTATAGAAGCCAATCATTCTGAACTTCAAAGGATAAAGTGAGATGCCAAAACTGTTCAGAAGCAAAAAGGCTACAAGTCCCGCTCATCTAATTGAAACTAATTTTCATTGATAAGTTTGGAATTCATTGTATATTCTCTTCTTTTTATCCTATTTTGTTTTCAATTGCTTGGGAACAAGCAACAATTTAAGTTTGGTGTTGTGATGAGTGGATAATTTATACCCTTTTTGGTATTGTTTTTACATAGTTTTTATTATGTTTTAGTTAATTTTTATTATATTTTTATTATTTTTTATTCAAAAATCACATTTATGGACTTTACTAGGAGTTTGTGTGTTTTTCTGTGATTTCAGGTATTTTCTGGCTGAAATTGAGGGGCCTGAGCAAAAACCTGATTCAGAGGCTGAAAAAGGATTGCAGATGCTGTTGGATTCTGACCTCCCTGCACTCGAACTGGATTTTCTGGAGCTACAGAAGCCCAATTGGCGTGCTCTCAATTGGTTGGAAAGTATACATCCTGGGATTTCCAGTAATATATAATAGTCCATACTTTGCCCGAGAATTGATGGCCCAAAATCACGTTCAAAGTCAGCCTAAAACATCTTGGCGTAAAACGCCCAAACTGGCACCAGAATTGGAGTTAAACGCCCAAACTGGCACCAAAGCTGGCGTTTAACTCCAGGAACAGCCTAAGCACGAAAAAGCTTCAAAGCTCAGCCCAAGCACACACCAAGTGGGCCCCAGAAGTGGATTTCTGTACTATCTGCACTTAGTTACTCATTTTTCTGTAACCCTAGGTTACTAGTCTAGTATAAAAAACTACTTTTAGAGATTTATTTTATATCTTTTTGGACGGTCTTTTGTTCGTCTGGGACCATATGATGTAACTTTTACACTTTGAGACCTCCATGGGAGGCTGGCCACTCGGCCATGTCTATCCTATTTTCACTTATGTATTTTCGACAGTGGAGTTTCTACACGCCATAGATGTGTGGAGATCTGTTGTTCTTCATGAATTAATGCAATTACTACTATTTTCTATTCAATTCATGTCTACTTCTTCTCCAAGATATACTCTTGTACTTAATTCAGTTAAGTCAGAATGAAGGGGTGATCCATGACAATCACCCAATCTTCGTTACTCACTTAGCCAAGGTCGCGTGCCTGACAACCACAAAGCGATCTACATGATGTTCAACGTAGTCATTGGACGACAGCTAGAGTATATTCTCTTGGGTTTCTAATCTAAGATTAGAACCTTTGTGGTATAGGCTAGAACCATTGGCAGCATTCCTGGGATCCGAAAAGTCTAAACCTTGTCTGTGGTATTCCGAGTAAGATCTAGGATCCGGAGAGTCTAAACCTTGTCTGTGGTATTTCGAGTAGGATCTGGGAAGGGATGACTGTGACGAGCTTCAAACCTATGAATGTAGGGCACAAGTGACAGTGTGCAAAAGGACAATGGACCTATTCCGACGCTAGTGGGAACCGACAGATGCTTAGCCCTGCGGCGACAGCGCAGATGGATTTGTTTTCATCCGAGAGGATCATACAACTTGCCATGGAAGGAGGTAATGCATGGTTGGAAGAAGGCAATAGGAAAGCAGAGGTTCTAAAGCAACAAAGTATCTCCAGACGCTTATCTGAAATTCCTACCTATGAATTACATAAGTATTTCTATCTTATTTTATATTTTATTTATATTTTAATTATCAAAACTTCATAACCATTTGAATCAGCCTGACTGAGATTTACAAGGATGACCGTAGTTTGCTTCAAGCCAACAATCTCCGTGGGATCGACCCTTACTCACGTAAGGTTTATTACTTGGACGACCCAGTGCACTTGCTGGTTAGTTTTGTGGAGTTGTGAAGAATAATTGAGATTACAATCGTGCGTACTAAGATGTTGGTACAGTTGAGATTACAATTTCGTGCACCAGTATCCCTCACTTGCATCAAGCTCAGGTGCTGCCTGATGTAGAGGCTGAGCGTGAATCGGTGAATCAGGAAAGGGATGACCGTCACTGTCAGAATGTAACCATGAAAGAGGGAAGACATATGGATGGTCCGGGCCGAAGTACGAACTATCTATTGGGTGTGTAAAGTGTCTGTCACATAATACGTACAAACAAACATGAGGCTATGTGCCCAAAACATAGTAACTCCCAAACATCGGGTCCTCGTAGATAAACAGATGATCAAACTCATAGAACATTACTCCCGTCTCAATCTGAAGGAAGGTGAAAAATGGGGTAAGAGTTGGGAGTTCTTAGTAAGGTTGGGGTTTGTTATTTAAGTTCATTAATTCCTTATCATTACCAGGTAACAATACTTGAACACACAATACAATAATATAACGAACAAATAGAAAGTGCAAGAAAATAGTAGACAAGTAGAAGATACAGAAGACAACATACAATAAAGAGAGTGCACACATATAGAATGCATTTTAGAAAGCTACGCGGCAAACAAGTATGATGCATGTTTAGTCTTAGTGCAGATCATGAGCTCATGTATCGCTTTCTACCCGCTCTCAACATAACCCAGCAGCTGGTCTGGGTAAGACTTTTCTAGAACAAATCCAAATTACGCACTTTAGGAATACCTCCGTAAGCAATTCTCTTATCGGAATAGCTCGCAGACTGAGTATTCACATCATACCTCTTTAGGCGACCTTGCCGTACAAGAACAACTTGTCATGTTGGGTATGTTTGCAAAAGCAACTCAATTCCACGGGCATCCCTGTCCTTATATTCAATCCGAAGGCCCGAACAACAATTATCAGTTTTTGTAAGCGACCTCCGACTTACAGATTCTGTTTCTCTTATCCTTTGGAGCTTAATCATTCACTTTATAAGTCTCAATTCTCGTTTCTTTCGTACTTATATTTTCTTTTAACACCGCTAGTCTTACACATTTCTATAACCAAACATAACTTTCTTCTTGAGCCTCTCCCTAGGGTATTTTATGAAGAAGTTCCTAGGGTTTCGACTACTAAATTATCTTTCTACGTCTTTTATTATAATTACCGTTCTATTCTTAAATTTTACGTTACTTACTTCAATCTTTACGTAATTTTTTTTACATCTTTTAATTTCTAAATATTACACTTACATCTTACATTTAATCTCAGAATTTTTTAATTAATTATAATTTAGTTCATAAGCTTTAATTAATTATACTTTAACTATCCAAATTTTTACTAATTATACTAACTCTTCTGCATTTAAATTAATTACGTTTTAATTCTTGTTGACTAGATCAAATCAAAATCAGATTCCTTATGTAAATAGAATTAGTTATAAATCTTTTTCTTTTTTAGTTTAGCTTAATTTTAGGATTTTTATGATTAGAAATCTTTCCTTTATTTTAGGCTAGTATTTTTTCCTTCTTTTCTATTTTCTAGTTATTTCTATTTCTGTAATTCCTCTATTAAGAGAATAATTCCCTGTACATTTTACAAAATATTATATTCAAATACTTCAACTTTGTATCAGAGCTGGAATTTAACAACCTTATAAGCTGCTCAACCTGTTCCTTACTCAAGGATGATTTTTCAGCTTCTTGAGCAATTGGGGTAGAACATATTTTGGGACCAGGTTTGCTGCCTTTAAGATGTGCTAAATTTTTATGAATCTTACAGCAGGTTTCTCGTGTGTGACAAGGTTTATTGCAGTGGTCACACCAAAGAGTGGAAGGGTGCTTTTGATTTGATGAACTTTTAAGTGCAGCAGGTGCCACTAAGAGTACATTAGACTCCAAAGAAGTATGTTTAGTCTTGCTTTTCCCCATCATCACAACTCTACGAGTTTCCTCTCTTCTAACTTCAGCAAATACTTCTCCAATTGAAGGTAGGATTGCTCATCCAATAATTCTACCACGAACTTCATCTAGCTCCACATTGAGGCCTGCAAGAAATTGGAATATCCTCCCTTCTTCCACTGTTTGTTGGTGGTGTTTGGCATCAACGGCGAAATTCCACTTGTAGTTATTAAAGTGGTCAAGATCCTTCCACACCCACTTCAATATGTGAAAATATTTGGTGACATTGTCACTCTCTTGTTGAATTTCTCTAGCTTTTAGAGTAAGTTAATAAATCTGGAATTTATTCCCAAGATCAAAATACATCTCCTTGACACTATCCCACAATTCTTTGGCAGTGGTATAGTACATGTAGCTCCTCCATTGAGTTCACCAGGCATGTCATCACCATGAAATTTTCGGTATCCCACACATTATATGGTGGGTCAGTGAAGTTAGGCTGGCTTCGCTCATCAGTGAGATACCCAATCTTTCCTCTTTCACGGATATACATCTGAACTGATTGAGACCATCTAAGGTAGTTTGACCCAGTGAGTTAAAATGTGGTGATCTAAACTGAATGGGAGTCACCACTAACTAGTAGCAGTCGCTCATATTTTAAATCTGATGGAGTAGGAGTGGTGTTCTCCTTTTATTCAGGATTAGTGACTGAGGAACTGTCAGCCATAGCTATAAATCAGAGGCACAATGCAGAAATCCGACTCTAATACTAAGTTGAAGTGTTTGAATATAATATTCTATAAAATGTACAGGAAATCATCTTCTTTATAGAGGAATTATAGAAATAGAAATAACTAGAAAATGGGAAAGAAGGGTACCCTAAAATAAAGGAAAGATTTCTAATAATAAAATTCCTAAAATTAAGCTACACTAAAAAATAAAAAGATTTATAACTAATTCTATTTACATAAAAGATTCGTGAAAGGAATTAGGAATCTGATTTTGATTTGATCTAGTCAACACTCTCCCTCAAGCTGGCTTGAAGATATCCTTCATTGACAGTTTGTTTATTATGCTATCAAAGGTCTTCTTGGATAATCCTTTAGTTAGAACATCTGCTAATTGTTTCGTGGTTGGAACATATGAGATGCAAATATGTTTTCTTCCAATCTTTTCCCTGAAAAAATGCTTGTTAACTTCAACATGTTTAGTTCTATCATGCATCACTAGATTATGAGAAATAGAAATTGCAGATTTCTTGTCACAATACAACCTTATTGGTGGAGAAATGGAAACTTTTAGTTCTTGTAGGATTTTTTTTACCCATAGTGCTTCACATATTCCATGAGCCAGTGCTCTAAACTCAGCTTCTACACTACTTTGTGCCATAACACTCTATTTTTTACTCCTCCAACTAACCAGGTTTTTGCCAATAAAAGTACAATACCCAGATTTTGACCTTCTATCCATGACATTTCCAACCCACTCCGCATCTGTATAAGCTTCTACTTGAAGATGTCCATGCTTTTTGTAGAGTAACCCTTTCCCAGGCGACCCCTTCAAGTAACCTAGGATTCTAAAGATAGCATCCATGTGTTCTCGACCAGGTAAATGCATAAACTGGATTACCATGCTTACAGCAAAGGCTATATCTGGGCGTGTTTGGGATAAATAGATTAGCCTCCCTACCAATCACTGATGTCTCCCTTTGTCTATTACATTTTCTGGTTCAACTGGCTTTAATTTTTAGTTAGGCTGTATAGGTATTTCAGCAGCTTTACAACCAAGTAATCCCATCTCTTTTAAAAGATCTAGGATGTACTTTTGTTAGTTCATAAAGATGCCTTCTTTAGACCTTGCAAATTCAATTCCAAGAAAGTATTTTAATGAGCCAAGTTCTTTGATTTCAAATGCTTTGGCAAGCTTCTCCTTCAAGTCTTTTAGCTTCGAAAAATCATCACATATTAGAATAATATCATCCACATATACAATTAAGATGTCAGATTTATTAACTACTGAATGTTTATAGAAAAATACATTTTTATTGGCTATTCTCTAAGTCAAAAGGGTTATAAATGTTCCAATCCACACACCAAAAAACTTCATGTAAGCATGGATGTTATTTTTTTGGAACATGACATTTTTTTTCAGAAAAATTCTCTTCAGCGGGAGAGTCTAAGTGAAGAAAATTTTTTGCATGAACCTTTACCTACTCCTATCTTATATATTGAGGATACAACTTTCATTGATCAAGTAAATTCTAAAACAATTGAAAAACAAAATGTAGAAACTAATTCTGAAATTGTGCCATAATTAGTTGGAACCCAAACAAGAAAAGAAATACCATAATCAGAAAAGGAGCTTCGATGTTATGTTCAGAAATATCCGAAGAAGACTAGAGACCAGCCCATCATCTCTGTACTAACCCAATCTGAAAACCTGGAAGACGGCCCAACTGTAGTACTTCAGGAACTTCTAGGTAAATTTGAAATTGTCACTTCTAATAATAACTTCCCAATAGCCCTTAGGAAAGAAACCAGAACCTGCACCAAAAAGGTACTCAAAACCAACACCATCCATCCTATTTTCAATTATGTCTCTTTGAAAGAGTATTACCATCGGTTAAGAACTTCTTCTCGGTTAGAGAAAATAACTTCGTTGCAAGTATAGTTCCAAAACGACAAGTAATGCTCAATCAAAGTTTAATTTTGGTTATCACAAGTCTAACCCAATAAAAATAACCGAGAGTATTAGTCCTGGGTCGTTCTCTCTAGGAATTACAATCGAATGCTCAATTATTGGTTATGATGGGGTTCTATCCTAGTTATTAATTATCATACAATGATTAACAAGAGCTAATCCTATTAAGTCGTCTCCAATATCGGAAGAAGGTACAATGTTATCTTCACATTGAGAGAAAGTCAAATAAGACTAGTTAATCTCAATCCAAAAGTCCTAATCAACTCACTAATTGAATTAGCAAGAGATTAGAGTCAATGGAAATAATATTAACAAACAACTCTAGATCACCAATCTAAATTGGGTATTGATGACTCAAGATTGCCTAATTTCTCTTTTCAAGCCATGAATGCTCAAAAAGCTACTCTAACATCCAACCAAGCATTTTGTCAAACACTTGGAAGGCATAAAAGGAAAGCATCATAAATTGCAAGAATAATAAAATCTACAACTACCCAATTGTAAGGAAACAATGACAACAACTCAATTAAACAATAAAGGAACATAAAACATAAATTGCATTAAAGGAAATTAAAATCAACAAGAGTGCTTATAAACATAAAAATGACATAAAAAGAAAATTAACAAGAGAACTAAGAAGAACAAAGATATAAGGAAAAAAATTGTAAAGAAAACAAGATAAAAACAAGAATTAAAACCTAAATCTAAGAAGAAATTAAACTAAGAATCCTAATTTCTAGAGAGAAGAGGGAGCTTCTCTCTCTAGAACTAACCGAAGGCATGTTTCCTACACTAACTAATTGCTCACCCCTTTTGACCCATCTTGAGTTCTGTATCAAATAGCCTCAAAAATGAGTTGGATTTGGGCCTAGAAAACTCTGAAATTGCCCACAGTATTTTCACTTTAATGGGGGCATGTGATCAGCGACACGCGTGTGCGTCGCTGGCAGATTCCCTTCTCACGCGTACGCGTGACCTTCAATTCTCCAAATGCTCATTTCTTCATGAATTCTCCACTTTGCATGCTTTTCTCTTCACCTTTTCCATCCAATACTTGCCTTATGAATATGAAATTACTCAACAAATATATCAAGGCATTGAATGAAATTAAAGTGAATTAAAATTGGGATTTTAAAGGCCTAAAAAGCATGTTTTCACTCTTAAGCATAAATTAGGAGAGATTAACAAAACTATGATATTTCATTGAATAAATGTGAGAAAAGTTGATAAAACCTACCAAATTCAACACAAGATAAACAAAAAAATTGGGTTTATCAAACTTCTCCACACTTAAACTAAGCATGTCCTCATGCTAAAATCAAGAAAGAGACAAAGGGTATCAATATTTATTTAATGCAAACTATTTGTATGTAATCTACCTACATGCAATCTATCTATATGAATGAAACTACTTGGCCAAAATAAATTAATTTCCAAGAATACAAATATAAGCATAAGGGCTAAAGGTATTAACAACCATGTCAAATCTACAATTGATTTGAGTTATTGAAAAGTGTTTACAAACTTGCAAGAAAAGATGATCATGAGTGAAAACATGTAATTGAGCGATCGAACCCTCACCGGATGTGTATCCGCTCTAGTCGCTCAAGTGTATAGGGTAGATTCACTCAATTCTCCCCTAATCATGCTCTCCAAGATTTGTTTTTCATCTAACAATCAACAATTATTCAATGCATGCATACATTTATCATGGGACTTATCCATACGTTGTAATGGGGTTAGGGTCAAGGTAAGATTGTATTTGATCAAGTGGACTAGAATTTGAATCTTTGATTAACTTAAACTTCCCACCTAAGCTACAACAACCTATGAAATTCTAATACAAACCTAACTACCCATTCTTCACTTTTTCACACACTCATGCATTCTCTTTAATTCACATTCCATATGCATTAATTTTTATTGAACTTTACTTTGGGGCATTTTGTCCCTTTTTTATTGCTTTTCTTTTCTATTTTTTTCTTTTTATTTTTCTTTTATTTTTTTCTTTTTTTTTTGATGAATTATATACAAAGGTACCAATGCATATGGTTTAAACATTTGATGCATGAGTATGTACCCAATTTCTAATATTTTCAATCAAAAATTACAAAAAAAACACACACACTTTTATCTCTACCCAATGTTCCCAACTCTCCCAAACTTGAATGATAAACACTCTCACTAGCCTAAGCTAATCAAAGATGAAAACAAGGGACATTTATTATTTTTCACGTTAAGGCTTGTAATGTACTAAAATTAAGAATAAATAGGTTTAGCATAGGCTCAAAGTTGGCTAACAATGGAAGATAAAAGGTAAGGCTATTTGGGTAAGTGAGCTATTTGATACGACGACCTCAATCATATAAGTGCATTCATACACAAAATAATGGACATAAAGAATCAAACAAACCAAAGATTACAATCATAGAAAGAGAATAATGCAGACAAGGAAATAAGTGGTTATATGATGTAACCACACAATTAGGCTCAAAACTCACATGCTTATGTGTTCTTAGCTCAAAAACCATGTTCCATAATATATATAATTCACA
>NC_029792.2:100737692-100747330 GCF_000816755.2 Arachis ipaensis | reverse complement strand
ATAAATTCGTTGGAAAATTTCATTATTTTGATTAAACTTATTATATATATATGCAAACTAAGAAAATGCAACTAAAAATTCTAAATAAAAAAACCTAAAAATAAAATGCGAAAGTGTTGGGATTAGAAAGTTGTCATCCAAAAATGGCCGATTCGGTCGGACGACCTCACCACACTTAAAAGTTTGCACCGTCCTCAGTGCATTCAAAGATGAGCAAGGAGGTACGACGACTTTTCGGATTGCCACGTTCAGCTGGTGGGTCAACCGGCTGTTGCTTGTTCTTTCTCCCACTTCTGTTTTTGCTTATGATGACTTTCCAATGAAAAATGAAAAATAGCACAGTAAGATGAGAAAATACAAAAGCACGGAAGCGTAAATTGTTGGAATGAGGTAAGAACCACTAGAATGGAGTGAGTAAATTAGTGTGACATTGATGAAAAATAGGTATGTGAGTTCTAAGATTGTGCACGGTTTAGAACACACACATTAGCATAGAGAGCTATGTCACAATTACACAAAAGAAGTAAGCACTTCACCCATTCTAGTTTGCTTGAAATACTTCAAAGAAAACTTGAAGGTTAAGACAACCAAACAAGAAATAAAGAAGCATAAAAGCATTCAAGAAAATAATCAAACAATTGTGAAATGGATAATGAATGGACATTGATTGATGTGTAAGGAAACTTAATGAACCAAATGAAATATAGAACTCACACATCAAACAATGACATATATTGAAGTTGGTTTGCAACATCTAAGTGACATAGAGGTGGAACACATGGGTGCTATGAAACTTAGGAAAAAGAAGATAGAAATTAAACTCAATCACATAGCAAGCATGGTCCACAAAGCTTTACAAAGCACAAAAAATATGTCACTAGGTAAGCTTTCGATCCAATTCCACAATTCCAAAATCTCAATGCATGAAATAGGTAATGTAAATGAAGGGCAATCATAAACAAGCATCTCCTTAAAAAAATGCATTGGTAATATACAATTGCCTCATCATAGATAATGAAATCAAATCCCATGCTGGCCAAAACATGCAATTCAAAAGATTTAGAAAGCTTGAAGGCAATGTCATAAGTATGATGAGTCCATATTTGATGGTATGTTTTGACTCAATTTGGATGGATTCTAGCACATGAACTCACACTTAAGCACCCAAATAGCATACTTTTGTGTTTGATCCCTAGTTTGATCTTAAATGTGAAAACATGCAATTTTGTGCTTTAATAGAGCAATTTAATCCCACTTCTATGTCATTCGATGCCGTGATATGGTTTGTGAGTGATTTCAGGTCTTGGAGGCAAGAATGGATAGCCAAAAGTGGAAGAAAGCATGTACAAGGGAGAAAACATGAAGAAAACAAAGAGAAGCACACACAGCGAAGTGTGCGTGTGTATAGCCCTGCATGCGCGCGCACAAGCAGAAATTTCCATGTGTGCATACGCATGCACCTGCGCGTCCGCACAGGTCCCTGCACGTGATTTCATTAATGAGGCATATGCTGCGCGAATTTGGAGGCCTCTTGGCCCATTTTGGAAGGCTGAATTGCTATTTGGAAGTGCTATATGAAGGAGAATTGACCACTTATCAAAGGGGGGGAGGCATTGGAGCAATTTTTAGATAGTTTTCATAGTAATTAGGAGTAGGAGTAGTGTAGAGTAGATAGCTTTCCTAGGGTTTATCAATTTTTATTGTAGCATTTTATAGCAAGCTTTGATCTTTGATTTTACTTCTTCAATTGTAAGTACTCTCAATTTCCTCTTTAATTCAAGCACTTTTACTTTCACTTCCTTTTGGTTCAAATTACTTTGTTCATATTGCAATTTTGTGTTTCTTGAAGTTTTGATTGATGAATTTCACATTTCATGCTTCCTTTATGTTTGATTGCTTGTTTATGTTTGGTTTTGTTGGTAGTTGGTTATAGTTTTACATTTTACTTTGCAATTTTCCATGCTTTAATTTTAAGCACACAAGGTGTTTGTGAAAATGCCAACTCTAGATTTTGAGTAGATTTTCCCACCTTGGCTTGTGGTTTGAGTTCCTAGGATACTAGAGTCATAATGTCCGACATTTAGTGGTAATTCTTGGGTAGTTAGTTGGCTCTTGTTTTCATTGACGCTAGCCTTTTATCAACTAGTTTAGTAAGTTGGTTAGAACTTATGAATTAAGGTCAATTATGCTTGCTTGACTTACTCCTCGATGGTTGGGGTTGACTAGGTGAGATTGACTCATGATAATTACCATAGTTGTGGTTATGGCCATGATAGGATTCCTTGGATCCTCATTCCCAAGTCAAGGTTCCTTTATTGCATTTTCACTACTTTTGATCTCATTTTCCTTGTTGCTTGCATTACTTTCCAATTTTGATTATTGCTTAGTTCCTTTATTGCTTAGTTCTTTTAATCTTTCGTTCTTTAATTGTACAAAACCCCTTTTGCCCTCTTCACAACCGGAAGAAGTAACATTTCATTTGCATTCCTAGGGAGAACGACCCGATGTTTCATTACTCTCAGTTATTTATTTTGATTTGAATTTATTATTTGATTTGGGGAATTACTTGTTCGTTTGGACTATGCTACTAACGAATTGATTCTTGATTCTAAACTGGCAATAAATCTTCCTAATCAAAGTACTTGTTATTTCAAAAATGTTAAGCATGAAAAATTTAAAACCAGATAACAAATTGTAACCTTAATAAAGGAATCCAACAATGAAAATTAACAACAATGATGTTAAGATAATATCTTATCAGTAATCAGCAGCAATAGATAGCAAACAAGATTATAATCCAACACTTATAATGAAAAACAGAAAATTAAACATAGATCAACTAACTAAATAACTGAATAACTAACTAACTAACTAACTAAAAGAGATGGTGATTGGTAGTGTTGGATGATGGTTGAAGGAGGAAAAGAAAAGAAGAGAAGATAGAAGAAGGAAAGAAATGGAAAGAGGAGAAGAAAAGAAGGTGGGTGAAACAGGGCAGGGGTCACGTGTACGTGTCATGTCACGCGTACGCGTGAGCGGCAGAAGTTGCGTGTGACACATACGCATCGTCGACACGCACGTGTGAGCGAGATAAGTGACGTGTGGTGAAAATTGTGCTAGACGCGCAATTCCAGCACACTACACGCGCAACTCTCTGGTTTTTGTTCTGGGCATGAGAAATTTGAGGGTCACGCGTACGCGTGAGGGGTTGGAAACTTGGTGGTCACGCGTTGATGCGGGAGCATCATTGCCTATTTTAGTTGTTATTTTTCATACAAATTTTGTTAATAAATAAGTAATAGCATGAAATATCTCTGCATGAAATAAAATCTCAAGCATAGGTGAATTTTAGGTAATATACAAGGTAAATATGATAAAATAGATCACACTAAATGAAGTTTTGATTTTGAGTATTATTAGCATACTTAGTATATAAAGATCATCTTGTATATTACCTTGATAAGTGCTCCGTTCTTCACTAAGAGCGCTATGTTCTTCCCCAAGAGCGCTTGCGATAGCAGAGGAAAATTTAGCTGGCGACGTGTACACGTGGGTGACGCGTACGCGTGAAAGTGATATTTGGCTGGTGACACGTACGCATGGGTGACGCGTACGCGTGAGAGCGACAATTTTGAAGGAGCATGCGCACATATGGATGACGTGTACGCGTGAGGGTGAAGTTTCTGCAAGGCCACGCGCACGCATGGATGAGGCGTACGCGTGGAAGAGCACTCTTGGGCGTGAGCGCTACGCTCTTGACAAAGAGAGCTGAGGCGACGCGCACGCATGGATGACGTGTACACGTCACAAGTGCCAAAATGCTGAATGACGCGCACGCGTGGGTGACGCGTACGCGTGGGTGCAAGAGCGCTACGCTCTCCTCAAAAATGCTACGTAGCGTTTTTGAGGAGAGCATAGCGCTCTTGCACCCACGCGTGCGCGTCATTGATGCACCAATATTTTATGGTACATTTTATGCTTAATTGGAGTGGATTTTATCAAATTTCCTCACATTTATCCAATGAAATGGCATGGTTTCATGTTTTTCTCCTAAATTGTGCTTAAATGTGAAAACATGCTTTTTATGCCCTTAAATAGCTAATTTTAATTCACCTTTGATTCCACTAGATGCCTTGATGTGTTTGTTGATTGATTTCAGGTTGAAAAGGCTAGGAATGGATCAAAGGAATAAAGAGAAAAGAATGCAAAGTTGAAAAATCATGGAAAATCAAGGATTTGGGATGCATTCATCGATACACACACGTGACAAACGCGAGCTCGTAAAATTGAAGTCGCATGACGCGTACGTGTACATGACGCGTACGCGTAGAAAGCGAAAAAGCCAAGCGACGCATACACATGACCCATGCGTACGCGTCGACGCTCGCACGTGACCTCATTAAAGTGAAAACTCTGGGGGTAATTTCTGGGCTTCCCAGGCCCAAATTCAACTCATTTTCTGAGCCTATTACATGCAGAAATCAAGAGGAGTCAAAGGGGGGAGCACATAGTTGAGTTTTCTATCATGCTTTAGTTAGTTTCTAGAGAGAGAAGCTCTCTCTTCTCTCTAAAATTAGGTTAGATGTAGATTGGGATTTCTTAGATCTAGGTTTAATTTATGCTTTGAATTACTTTTCCTTTAAAATTTCTTGTTCTTCTACTCTTGCTTTCCTAGTTGTGTATTTCATTACTTGTAATTGTTTACTTTGTTGTTGATACATTTTTGTTTCTTCTATTTCTCTTTAATGCAATTTATGTTTGATTTCTTTTATTGTTGATTTGATTTGTTGTTGTTAATTCCTTGCAATTAGTAGTTGTAGATTTATACTTCCTGTAATCTTATCTTGCTTTCCTTTTGTGCCTTCTAAGTATTTGATTAAATGCTTGGAAGGATGTTAGAATAGATTTTTGTGTTCTTGGCTTGGGATGGTAACTTAGGTGAAATTGAGTTGCTAATGTCCAAGTCTTGATAATTGGTGTCCATTGACTCTAGCTTCCACTAAGTTAATTAGTGAGTGGTTAGGACTTATTGATTAGGATTGGTGTAGCTCATTTGACTTTCCTTCACTTGTTAGAGGATGACTTAATGAGATTGATCCTTGCAATTATCATGTTGTGGTTAGTTACAAGGATATAGATCCTTAACCATCAACCCTTGCCAAGACTTCTTAATCATTTGAGTTTCCTTTACTTT
Organism: Arachis ipaensis; assembly: GCF_000816755.2. NCBI lineage: Eukaryota > Viridiplantae > Streptophyta > Magnoliopsida > Fabales > Fabaceae > Arachis > Arachis ipaensis. Next base: position 100,742,136 of record NC_029792.2, on the reverse strand, counting down.
CTTGTCATTTATCTTTCAGGTCTCTTATTCAAAACCCAAAATATGCATCTCATAACCAATAACAAGAACACTTCCCTGCAATTCCTTTGAGAGACGACCCGAGGTTTGAATACTTCGGTTATTTTTATTGCGGTTTGTTACTTGTGACAACCAATTTTTTGCATGAGAGGATTGTTTGTTGGTTTAGAAACTATACTTGCAACGAGATTTCAATTGTGAAATTCTAAACCATACGAAAAATCCGCTCATCAAAATGGCGCTGTTGCCGGGGAATTGCAAATGTGTGCCTTTTTATTGGTTATTGTATATATGTGTATATGTGAATATGTTTGCCTTTTGTCTCTTTGTTAGTTTTTGCTAGTTTTAGGATTTAGTTTTCTTTGTTTCTGATTAGATTTTGTTTTCATTTTCTTTTGCTACCATGAATTCTCACCCTTTTGGCTATGAGTTTGGTTACAACTATGTTGTAGGAGATAGAGATTTCAATGAGAATAGGCATCAAGGATGGAACAATCAAAGGTGGGAGGAGCCTCAAGCATATGCTCAATCTTCATGGCAACAACCTCCTCCGACTCCGTATAGGTATAATTTCACTCCTTATGCATATCAATCTAATAGATGTGGTAATTTTCATTGCACTTGTCAACAGCTACCACATGCCTATGAGCCTCATCCTCAACATAGCCCCCAACCAAACTCACAAGCCCCTTTCTACCAAACACCTTCCCATGACCCATATACCTCATACAACCAATCACCCTTACCTCACCCTTGTGACCATTATGTTAGAAAATCCATAGAGACACCACAATTCCAATATCAACACTCCCAAGGACCATAAATTTCATATACACTACCTCTATATTTTTACCAAGAAAACCACCTTTCTATTATGAACCCTTCCTCCAAAATAATGAACCCTTCTATCCACCCCAAGCCCCAATGGATGATTCTCTCACTTTGCTACTTCAAGAGCAAGAAAAGATGAAAAGGGAGGTACTAGAATTCACGACCGCCTTGAACGAGGTGGTAAACCGATTAGCCTCCCAATGCTTGAACACTCAAAACACCTCCATGGCCACATGTGGGGAATCAAATGAAGAGCATAGTATGAAGGAGAAATTAGAAACTCTGGTGGAAATTGAGGAATGTTGCTTTGTATTGGAACAATTGGAGGAAGCTAAGTTTGTTGAAGAAGAGGAAGAAGTAGTTAAAAACTTAGGAGATGTGGAACCTCCATGGGAATCTAAAGTTATAGAAAACCCTTCCAAGAAGATTGAATATGATATTGAGGAGGAGAGTGCACAACCTCCAAAGCATATTCCATATGAAGACTTGGAAGGAATGAAGCAAGAATTGAGTTCCCTTGGTGATTAAGATCATGCATCAAAACTTCTTGGTGGTGAATCCTTTGAACTTGAAGAACCTTCTCCTAGTGAAATGAAAAGTAATGTGGAGGTAGATTTCTCTCATCCTCCCATTTATGATTTGAGTGACGGAGAAGAGTTAGATGAAATTGATGATCAAAGGATTGAAATTGACGAAGTTTGTAAAGAGGTAGAGGTGATCAAAGAAGAACATAAGGGAGTGGAGCTTGCAAGGAAATTGGAAATACCTCTCCCCAAGCCATCACCATCCATTCTTTCATTCAAGTGGGTAAATCTTTCATCCATAAGCTTAATTAATCTACTTGAATATGGTTTACTTGAGACGGATAGGCAACTTAGAGCTCTTTGTGGCTTTAAGAGCAAGAGGGAGATGGTTAGCGGTTGGCATTGTAAATCAAAGTCCATGATGGTTGCATGCTCAAGGCTTAATTGCAAGGGTTGGTGTAGAACTAGAGTACTTGGGTCTAGCAGGATATTTTTTCGCTTAATTGAGAATTCATCCTGCTTACCACGTGGATGGACTAATGATGATCAATTTAAAGACGGGTGTAGAAACAAGATATGGGATCCGGAAATACATGAGGATCAATTTTAGGAGCCCTTAGCTTGTGCAGAACTCCATCAAGGCTTGGAGTTATTAATTTTGAAGAATGGGGCTTATTGGAGATTCAAGCATTAGTGGATGTTCCAAGATGAATTCAAGCACAAACCACGTTGATGAGGAGCTCCCCATAAGTCTAACTTAAGGACAATAAATAAAAGTGCTAGGTGGGAGACACCCCACCATGGTAACATCTTTTCTTTTCTCTCTTTTATAAATATTGGTAGAATTAGTTTAATTTCATGTTTTGATTAGTTTGTTGAGTTTAGTTGGTAGTTTGGTATGTTAAATAAGGTTTTATGGTGTTTTGGTAGCTGTTTGGAGGTTTGGAATGCTTGGTTTGGTGCAAGAACTTGGAAAAATTTTGAAAAAACAGAGCACCAACCCATGCGTACGCGTGACCCCAAGCTTTTCGACCATCCATGCGCACGCGTCACCCACGCGTACGCGTGGATCCAAAATTTCCACCTCCATACAAAAACCAGAGAGTTATGCCTACTTTGTGCGCATTTTGTGCCTTAGGCACAAGTCATTTCACGCATACACGTCGACTCTCTGAATAACCCATCACGCGTACACGTGACCCACGCATACGCGTCGCTCCCATTTCACCATTCCACGCGCACGCGTCACATGCCCTACGCGCACGCGTGGATAGCCTTCTTTCATCACCTTCTTTTCTCATCCCCTTTCCTTCTTTTCTCTTCTCTTCTCTTCTTCCCTTCTCTTACTCATCATCCAACACTACCAAACACCATTTACAACCATTCCTTTTAGATAGTTAGCTATTTAGTTAGTTTTATTTTTGTTTAATTTCCCATTTTCTTTGATAAATGTTGGATTATTGATTTTGGTTGCTACATATTGCTGCTTATTACTAAATGAATGCTATTTTAGCATAATTATTTTTGAATACTCATTGTTGGATTTTCATTGTTGAGGATATATTTTGTTGCTTGGTTTTGAATTTTTCATGCTTAACCTTTATGAACACCAAGTGAATGACATTGCCTTCAAGCATGTTAAATCTTTTTGAATTGCATGATTTGGCCACCATGTGATTTGAATTCTTTTCTTTGATTAGGCAATTTCTTGATGGATGTTGTACATTTATCTTAATGCATTATGTTTCTTGATCATATGCATCCATATGTTTTTATCTTGAATGCTTTCATGCTTCTTTATTGCTTGTTTGGTTATTTTAACCTACGAGTTTAGAGAATCTCAAGCACACTAGGATAAGTGAAGTGCATGTTCCTTTTTGTATAATTGTGACATAGCTTTTTATGTTAGCGTGTGTGTTCTAAACCGCGCACAACTTAGAATGCACACTTACTTTTATCCATGTCACACATTGGGTCACTCACTTCATTCTAGTGATTATTACCTCATTCCAACAATGTATACTTCCTTGCTTTTGCATTTACCTTTCTTACTATCCTGTCTTCTATTTTCAGGATGAGTCATTATAAGCTAGAAATGGAAACAGAAGAAAGAACACGCAACAACCGATTGATCTTGATGCCAGGGCATTTTGGCCAGTTTCACTGACCTTTTCTTTACTGTTTTTAAGGTAGTTTCATGCATTTTCTTAGAAAATAAGCTAGTTTTGGGTAGATATTCACTTACATCTTGATTCAAGCATACATTGTGCACTTTACATGATTTCATGAGAATTTTGCATGAATTATATGACAAATTAGAGGATGCATGTCTCATGATTTGGATTAGAACTTTGATGCACTTTATTGCTTGATTTCAGGACAAAGGAAGCAAGGAAGAACCACGTTAGCAGCCACGTTAGTCTAACTAACGTAACCACTAACGTGGAATGGGAGCTAGCTTGCAACGTTAATGAGAAAAGTAATCGCCAATAATGCCCTCGAAGCCATCATAACCTACGTTTAGAGTCACGTTAACTAAGTTAACGTGAACTCTAACGTGGAAGAAAGAAAATGGAGCCAACGTTAGTGACACTTACCTTTGTCACTAACGTTGGGGTGAACCACCAAGAGCCACCATGAGCAACGTTAACTCCCACGTTAACTTAGTTAACGTGGACTCTATCGTGGGAAATAGGGGCACATTGGAACGTTAGTGACAAAGATAAGTGTCACTAACGTTCTCGAAGGATTGGCATTACTACGTTAGAAGCCACGTTATCCTAGTTAACGTGGACGCTAACGTAGGGACAAGGGAAGACTCTCCACGCTATTGGGAAAGGTAAGTCCCAATAACGTGTGCGAAGGACCAAGAGGCAAAGTTAGTGGTCACGTTAGTGCCACTAACGTTGAAGTCAACGTGATCATATTTGGGTTAGGAGCGTTAGTGAAAAAGGTGATTGTCACTAACGTTCTCGAACCCACACTTTCACTTAACGTTGACACCACTAACGTCCTGAGCCAAAGTCTCTGCCCACTTCACCTTTTCTCTCTGCAAGCAAAGCTAAGCCCAA
>NC_029792.2:100720039-100737149 GCF_000816755.2 Arachis ipaensis | reverse complement strand
GAGTTGAAAACTTTAGGGAGCCTTTGGCATAGAACTACTCTCTGTATTTTACTTTACTTCTAGTTTTACTTTCATCATGTATTCTCCATCTTTGTTTTCATTTTCCAGAGCTATGAACAACTAAACCCCTTTCATTGGGTTAGGGAGCTGTGTTGTAATTTGATGGATCAATATTAGTTTTCATTCTCTTTCTTCTATCTTTTCTCTTGATTTTACTTGAAAGCTTTCGATCTTCATCCAATTGGGTAGTTATCTTGAAAAAGAAGCTATTCATACTTGGATCTCTTCTGAACCTTGAAAGAGGAATGAAGAGATCATGCTAGAAATGCTTTCTCATGCTGGACCAAATTGGGTTTGGATGGATATGTGACTATAATCCCACCAACACCTGATTTGGGAAATGCATGTGGTATAATCAGTGACCATACTTCATCTCTTCTCATGAGCAATTGACCAAGGAATTGGCTATTGATCAAGATTTGAGAGATTGAATTACCAAGAAATTGGAATTCGATCACTTAAGATTGCCAAGGAGATCAATGAATGCATTGATTGAGGAAGGGATGAAAATGAACTTGATCCGGAGAATGCAACATCTCCTGAGCCCAATGAACTCCCTATTTCTGATCTTACCCATTCTCTTTAATTTCTGCCATTTACTTTTATGAGCAATTACCCCATTCTCATTTAAGATTCTGCAATTTACTTTCCGCCATTTACATTCAGCTCTTTATTTCTGGCATTTACTGTTTCTGCTATTTACTTTTCCGCCATTTAATTTTCTGCAAATCTCAAATCAAATTCTGGTTCGCTCAACTAGAACATTCCTCTAATTAAAGTTGCTTGATCAATCAATCTCTGTGGGATTCGACCTCACTCTATTGTGAGTTTTTACTTGACGACAAATTCGGTACACTTGCCGAAGAAAATTTGTTGAGAGACAAGTTTTGTGCGTATCAGATCCATCAGCTGAAGGTGGCAACTCGGCAAGTCGCCGTACCCCTTTGCTCATCTCTGAATGCACCGAAGACGGTGCAAACTTTTAAGTGTGGGGAGGTTGTCCGACCGAATCGGCATTTTTGGGTGACAAATTTCTAATCCCAACACTTTTGCATTTCATTTTAGGCCTTTTAGGAATTTTTGTTGCTTTTTCTTATTTTTGCATATATAGATAATAAGCTTAGTCAGAATAATGACATTTTTTCAAGAATTTTATCTATAGGGCATCCTAATTGATTAGAGTAAAAAAATTTTCATAGAACTTGCTTGAATTATATATTGTGGAACATGTTTTTGAGCTAAGAACACAAGCTTGCGAGTTTTGAGCCTAATTGCATGGTTACATCATATAACCACTTATTTTCCTTCTTGTGTGCATTGTTTTCTTTCTATGATTGTAATCTTTGATTTGTTTGATTCTTTATGTCCATTATTTTGTGTATACATGCATTTATATGATTGAGATCATCGTTTCATTGAGCTCACTTACCCAAATAGCCTTACCTTTTATCTTCCATTGTTAGCCAACTTTGAGCCTACGATTAACCCACTTGTTCTTAATTTAGCATATTACAATCCTTAAAGCGAAAAACAATAAAGGTTCGTTATTTGGATCTTTGATTAGCTTAGGCTAGTGAGTGTGTATCATTCAAGTGTGGGGAAACTTGGGACATTGGTTGAGAAAAAGGTGTGTTTTGTATTTTCATTGAAGATCTTGGGAAATGGGTACATACTCATGTGTTAATTAAATGTAAGAACCATATGCATTGATACTTTTTTATATACTTTATTGCAAAAAGAAAAAAAATGAGAAAATAAAAAAAGAAAAAAATATATATTAGAAAAAAAGAAAAAATAGAAAAAGAAAGAAAAGCAAAGCAATAAAAAGGGGACAAAATGCCCCAAAGTGAAGTCCAATAATAATCAATGCATATGAGTTGTGATCAAGAAAAGAACGCATGAGTCTGTGAAAAAGTGAAGAATGGGTAGTTAGGTTAGCATTGAAATTATATAGTTTGTTATATAGGTTAGGTGGGAAGCTTAGGTTAATCAAAGATTCAAATTCTAGTCCCCTTAACCATATGCATCCTACCTCGACTCTAGCCCCATTACAACCTTATGGAAAGACCTCATGATATTTGTATGCATGCATGAAATAATTGTTGATTGTTAGATGAAAAACAAATCTTGGAAAGCATGATTAGGAGAGAATCGAGTGAATCAACCCTATACACTTGAGTGATTAGAGCGGATACACATCCGGCGAGGGTTCGATTGCTCAATTAGTTTTCTTCACCTAGAATCATCACTTTTCTTGCAAGTTTGTATAATCTTTAATAACTCAATTCAATTGTAGGTCTGACTTGGTTGTTAATACCTTTAGCCCTCATGTGCATATATGCTTTCTTGGGAATTAATTTATTTTGACCAAGTAGTTGCATTCATTTACGTAGTTGCATATAGATAGGTTGCATTTAGTTAGTTTGCATTTAATAAATGATGATACCCTTTGTCTCTTTCTCGGTTTAGCATGAGGACATGCTATGGTTTAAGTGTGGGGAGATTTGATGCACCACTATTTCATGGTATATTTTATGCTTAATTTGAGTGGATTTTATCAACTTTCTTCACATTTATCCAATGAAATGGCATGGTTTCATTTTTTTCTCCTAAAGTGTGCTTAAGTGTGAAAACATGCTTTTTAGGCCCTTAAATAGCTAATTTTAATTCACCTTTAATTCTACTAGATGCCTTGATGTGTTTGTTGAGTGATTTCAAATTGAAAAGGTTAGGAATGGATCAAAGGAATGAAGAGAAAAGCATGCAAAGTGGAGAAATCATGGAAAATCAAGGATTTGGGATGCATTCATCGACACGCATGCGTGACAGACGCGCGCGCGTGAAATTGAAGTTGTATGACGCATACGCGTACATGACGCGTATGCGTGGAAAGCAAAAAAGCCAAGAGGAGTCAAAGGGGGAGCACATAGTTGAGTTTTCTATCATGCTTTAGTTAGTTTCTAGAGAGAGAAGCTCTCTCTTCTCTCTAGAATTAGGTTAGATGTAGATTAGGATTTCTTAGATATAGGTTTAACTCATGCTTTGAATTACTTTTCCTTTACAATTTCTTGTTATTCTACTCTTGCTTTCTTAGTTGTGTATCTCATTACTTGTAATTGTTTACTTTGTTGTTGATGCACTTTTGTTTCTTCTATTTCTCTTTAATGCAATTTATGCTTGATTTCTTTTATTGTTGATTTGATTTGTTGTTGTTAATTCCTTGCAGTTAGTAGTTGTAGATTTATACTTCTTGCAATCTTATCTTACTTTCCTTTTGTGCCTTCCAAGTGTTTGATTAAATGCTTAGAAGGATGTTAGAATAGATTTTTGTGTTCTTTGCTTGGGATGGTAACTTAGGTGAAATTGAGTTGCTAATGTCCAAGTCTTGATAATTGGTGTCCATTGACTCTAGCTTCCACTAAGTTAATTAGTGAGTGGTTAGGACTTATAGATTAGGATTGGTGTAGCTCATTTGACTTTCCTTCACTTGTTAGAGGATGACTTAATGAGATTGATCCTTGCAATTATCATGTTGTGGTTAGTGATAAGGATATAGATCCTTAACCATTAACCCTTGCCAAGACCTCTTTATCATTTGAGTTTCCTTTACTTTCTTGTCATTTATCTTTCATGTCTCTTATTTAAAACCCCAAAATATGCATCTCATAACTAAAAACAAGAATACTTCCCTGTAATTCCTTTGAGAGACGACCGGTTTGAATACTTTGGTTATTTTTATTGGGGTTTGTTACTTGTGACAACCAATTTTTTGCTTGAGAGGATTCTTTGTTGGTTTAGAAACTATACTTGCAACGAGATTTCAATTGTGAAATTCTAAACCATAAGAAAAATCCGTTCATCAAAATGGCGCCGTTACCGGGGAATTGCAAATGTGTGCCTTGTTATTGGTTATTGTATATATGTGTATATGTGAATATGTTTGCCTTTTTTCTCTTTGTTAGTTTTTGCTAGGTTTAGGATTTAGTTTTCTTTGTTTCTTATTAGATTTTGTTTTCATTTTCTTTTGCTACCATGAATTCCAACCTTTTGGCTATGAGTTTGGTTACAACTATGTTATAGGAGATGGAGATTTTAATGAGAATAGGCATCAAGGATGGAACAATCAAAGGTGGGAGGAGCCTCAAGCATATGCTCAATCTTCATGGCAACAACCTCCTCCGGCTCCGTATAGGTATAATTTCACTTCTTATGCATATCAATCTAATGGATGTGGTAATTTTCATTGCACTTGCCAACAACCACCATATAACTATGAGCCTCATCCTCAACATAGCCCCCAACCATACTCACAAGACCCTTTATACCAAACACCTTCCCATGACCCATATACCTCATACAACCAATCACCCTTACCTCACCCTTGTGACCATTATGTTAGAAAATCCATAGAGCCACCATAATTCCAACATCAACACTCCCAAGGACCGTAAATTTCATATACACCACCTCTATATTTTTACCAAGAAGAACCACCTTCCTATTATGAACCCTGTCTCCAAAATAATGAACCCTCCTATCCACCCCAAGCCCCAATGGATGATTCTCTCACTTTGCTACTTCAAGAGCAAGAAAAGATGAAAAGGGAGGTACTAGAATTCACGACCGCCTTGAACAAAGTGGTAAACTGATTAGCCTCCCAATGCTTGAACACTCAAAACACTCCCATGGCCACATGTAGGGAATCAAATGAAGAGCATAGTATGAAGGAGAGATTAGAAACTCCGGTAGAAAATAAGGAATGTTGCTTTGTATTGGAACAATTGGAGGAAGCAATGATTGTTGAAGAAGAGGAAGAAGTGGTTGAAGACTTAGGAGATGCGGAACCTCCATGGGAATCTAAAGTTATAGAAAACCCCTCCAAGAAGATTGAATTTGATGTTGAGGAGGAGAGTGCACAACCTCCAAGGCATATTCCATATGAAGACTTGGAAGGAATGAAGCAAGAATTGAGTTCCCTTGGTGATGAAGATCATGCATCAAAACTTCTTGGTGGTGAATCCTTTGAACTTGAAAAACCTTCTCCCAGTGAAATAGAAAGAAATGTGGAGGTAGATTTCTCTCATCCTCCCATTTATGATTTAAGTGACGGAGAAGAGTTAGATGAAATTGATGAACAAAGGATTGAAATTGACGAAGTTATTAAAGAGGTGGAGGTGATCAAAAAAGAACATAAGGGAGTGGAGCTTGCAAGGAAATTGGAAATACCTCTCCCCAAGCCATCACCATCCATTCATTCATTCAAGTGGGTAAATCTTTCATCTTTAAGCTTAATTAGTCCACTTGAGTATGATTTTTTTGAGACGGATGGGCAACTTAGAGCACCTTGTGGCTTTAAGAGCAAAAGGGAGATGGTTAGTGGTTGGCATTGTAAATCAAAGTCCATGATGGTTGCATGCTCAAGGCTTAATTGCAAGGGTTGGTGTAGAACTAGAGTGCTTGGGTCTAGAACGATGTTTGGTCGCTTAATTGAGAATTCATCCTGCTTACCACCCGGATGGACTAATGATGATCAATTTAAAGACGGGTATAGAAACAAGATATGGGATCCGGAAATACATGAGGATTAATTTTGGGAGCCCTTAGCTTGTGCGGAACTCCATCAAGGCTTGGAGTTATTAATTTTGAAGAATGGAGCTTATTGGAGATTCAAGCATTGGTGGATGTTCCAAGATGAATTCAAGCACAAGCCACTGAAGAACGAAACTCTCGCGCGATCTAGAATTTTTACAAATAAATTTCCGTTGTAAGTATAGCTTCTAGACCGACAAGAATTCCTTTCTTACAAAAGTTTTGTTTGTCACTTAAGCAAACCCAATAAAATTGATAACCGAGTATTTAAACCTCGGGTCGTCTTCTCAAAGAATTGCAGGGAGGTATGACTTATTATTAGCTATGGAAAAGGTAGAATTTTGGGTTTTGAAAGGTTTGAACAAGGAAAATAAATTGCAGGAATTAATAAATTAATATCTAAATAAACTCTTGGCAAGGTATGAAAATTCGGAAGTCCTATCCTAGTTATCCTTATCGATGGTGATGAGAATTGAGTTTTAATCCCACTTAGTTAACCTTTTCTAAAGCAAAGGAAAGTCAATGGACTAATTAGTTAGATCCCCAAGTCCTAGCTGGTGCATGAAATTGTGTATGTCAATGTCAATATTACTATTTCTCACAAATTCGCACAACTAACCAGCAAGTGCACTGGGTCGTCCAAGTAATACCTTACGTGAGTAAGGGTCGAATCCCACGGAGATTGTTGGCTTGAAGCAATCTATGGTTATTTTGTAATTCTTAGTCAGGATATCAATTATATTTATCAGTTTGAATTGCGAAAAATAAAAGAGCATGAAATAAATACTTGTTATGCAGTAATGGAGAATATGTTGGAGTTTTGGAGATGCTTTGTCTTCTGAATCTCTGCTTTCCCCTGTCTTCTCTTTCACGCACGCAAGGTCCTCCTATGGCAAGCTGTATGTTGGTGGATCACCGTTGTCAATGGCTACCATCCGTCCTCTCAGTGAAAATGGTCCAGGCGCGCTGTCACCGCCCGGCTAATCATCTGTCGGTTCTCACTCATGCTGAAATAGGATCCGTTGGTCCTTTTGCGTCTGTCACTACGCCCAACCTTTGTGAGTTTGAAGCCCGTCACAGTCATTCAATCCCTGAATCCTACTCGAAATACCACAGACAAGGTTTAGACTTTCCGGATTCTCAAGAATGCTGCCAATGGATTCTAGCTTATACCACGAAGATTCTGATTATAGAATCCAAGAGATATTCATTCAATCGAAGGTAGAACGGGAGTGGTTGTCAGGCACGCGTTCATAGATTGAGAATGGCGATGAGTGTCACGGATCATCACATTCATCATATTGAAGCGCGAATGAACATCTTAGATAGAAACAAGCATGTTTGAATAGAAAACAGAGATAATTGCATTAATTCATCGAGACACAACAGAGCTCCTCACCCCCAAAAATGGAGTTTAGAGACTCATTCCGTCAAAGAGTACAAAGTTCAGATCTAAAAATGTCATGAGGTGCGAAATAGACCTCTAAAAGTTGTTTAAATACTAAACTAGTAACCTAGGTTTACAGAAAATGAATAAACTATGATAGATGGTGCAGAAATCTACTTCTGGGGCCCACTTGGTGTGTGCTAGGGCTGAGACTTAAGCTTCTCACGTGCCTAGGCTGTTTCTGGAGTTAAACGCCAGGTTGTAACCTGTTTCTGGCATTCAACTCCCATTTGTAACCTGTTTCTGGCGTTTGACGCCAGACTGCAACATGGAACTGGCGTTGAATGCCACTTTACGTCATCTATCCTTAAGCAAAGTATGGACTATTATATATTTCTGGAAATCCCTGGATGTATACTTTCCAACGCAATTGAGAGCGCGCCAATTGAACTCCTGTAGCTCCAGAAAATCCATTCTGAGTCCAGGGAGGTCAGAATCCAACAGCATCAGCAGTCCTTTTTCAGCATGAATCAGATTTTTGCTCAGCTCTCTCAATTTCAGCCAAAAAATATCTAAAATTACAGAAAAACACACAAACTCATAGTAAAGTCCAGAAATTTGAATTTTGCTTAGAAACTAATGAAAATATACTAAAAACCAATTAAAACATACTAAAAACTACATGAAATTAACCCCAAAAAGCGTATAAAATATCCGCTCATCACAACACCAAACTTAAACTGTTGCTTGTCCCCAAGCAACTAGACAAATAAGATAGAATACAAATAAGTCAAGAAGCGATAATATCTCAGAGTTTTTGAGTGAAGCTCAGATTCTAATTAGATGAGCAGGACTAGTAGCTTTTTACTTCCGAACAGTTTTGGCATCTCACTTTATCCATTGAAGCTCAGAATGATTGGCATCTATAGGAACTTAGAATTCAGATAGTGTTATTGATTCTCCTAGTTCAGTATGTTGATTCTTGAACACAGCTACTTTATGAGTCTTGGCCGTGTCCCTAAGTACTTTGTTTTCCAGTATTACCACCGGATACATAAATGCCACAGACACATAATTGGGTGAACCTTTTCAGATTGTGACTCAGCTTTGCTAAAATCCCCAATTAGAGGTATCCAGGGTTCTTAAGCACACTCTTCTTTTTGCTTTGGACCTTGACTTTAACCGCTCAGTCTCAAGTTTTCACTTGACACCTTCACGCCACAAGCACATGGTTAGGGACAGCTTGGTTAGCCGCTTAGGCCAGGATTTGATTCCTTTAGGCCCTCCTATCCACTGATGCTCAAAGCCTTGGATCCTTTTTATTACCCTTGCCTTTTGGTTTTAAGGGCTATTGGCTTTTTTTGCTTGCTTTTTCTTTTTCTTTTATTTTCGCCATTTTTTTCTGCAAGCTTTTGTATTCATTGCTTTTTCTTGCTTCAAGAATCATTTTTATGATTTTTCAGATTATCAAATAATATTTCTCCTTTTTCATCATTATTTCAAGAGCCAACATATTTAACATTCATAAACATCAAATTCAAAAGATATATGCACTGTTCAAGCATTCATTCAGAAGACAAAAAGCATTGCCACCACATATAAATAATTAGAATTTTTTCTTATTAAAAACTCGAAAAATATTGCCTCTTTATTCTAAAGAAAATCTGCTATAATTATTCATGTTTAATGATGATGAGAAAAATAAATTATAGCTTAATTGGAGATAAAATCAGAATATAGATACTAATTACTACTACTCATATATAACTTCTAAGGTAAACTTTAAATAAGAACAGTTATCACAGAGTTAAGGCTAAGATTAGAACTCAACAACCTTGAATTTGGGAAGTGGATGCCTCTTTAGTCTGTGGAGTGCTTGGCCCTTCAAGAGATAGTTTCTAACGCTTTAATTCCTTCAGTTCACGCTCTTGTTCTTCTTGTTCTCTAAGCAGTTTGCAGAGCATGCTATTTTGATTTTGCTGTTCTTCCTTCAGTTGATTCACAGCTTCTTGCAACTTGGTGACAGATGCTTCTAGGCGCTCTCAGTATTCAATTTGAGGGATTTCCGGAAGGAGCTCCTCTGCTTTTCTCTTGATGGGGTCGTCCTGCACTTGTTGTCCTTCCATAGACTTTTTGGTGATTGGTTGCTCAACTGAGATATACATATCTACTCCCATCTTTATCCCAGCATCTTTACATAACAGATAAACTAAGCTTTGATAGGCCAATTTGGCATCTTTGGAGGTCTTGTTTGCAATTTTGTAAAGCTCACAAGCAATCAGCTGATGAACTTCCACTTCTTTTTCCAGCATAATGCAATGAATCATCACTGCCCTTCTGATGGCGACTTCAGAGCGGTTGCTAGTGGGCAGTATAGAGCGCCCAATGAAGTCCAGCCAGCCTCTGGCAACTGGTTTGAGATCTCCTCTCTTGAGTTGGTTCGGGGCACTGATGAGAGAACTTTTGCCTGGTCTAGAAATTTGCGGATAAATCCTCGTTGCAAGTATAGTTTCTAAACCTTCAAAAGTCCTTTCATACAAACGTTTTGGTTGTCACAAGTAACAAACCCCTTTAAAATTGATAACTGAGTATTTAAACCTCGGGTCGTCTTCTCAAGGAATTGCAGGGAGGTGTTCTTATTATTGGTTATGAGTTTGTAAATTGGGGGGGGGACCTGTGATGAAGAAGAAATAATCCTAAATCCTAAAACTAAATCCTAAGAGAGAGGAGAGAACCTCTCTCTCTAAAAACTACATCTACTCCTAAAATTGTGAATTGTGAGCTTTTTTTTAACGGATGCATTTCCCCACTTTATAGCCTCCAACCTGTGTTTTCTGGGCCGCAAACTGGGTCAGAAACAGCCCAGAATTCGCTGGTTGCGAATTCAAATACGCTGATTTTCGTCACTGCGATGCGGCCGCATGGGTCACGCGGTCGCGTCGCCTAGCGTCAGGGCAACTATATCATATTATATATCAAATCGAAGCCCCGGACATTAGCTTTCCAACGCAACTAGAACCGCGTCGTTTGGACCTCTGTAGCTTAAGGTATAGCCGTTTGAGTGCGAAGAGGTCAGGCTGGACAGCTTAGCATTTCCTTCAACTTCTTATATTCCTTCCATTTTTGTATGCTTCCTTTCCATCCTCCAAGCCATTCCTGCCCTATAATCTTTGAAAATACTTAACACACATATCAAGGCATCGAATGGTGATAAGGGAAAATTAATTTTTGGTAATTAAAAGGCTTGGGAAGCAAGTTTCTAATTATAGAATAAAATTAGGAAGAAAATATAAAACCATGTAAATATTATGAATAAGTGGGTAAAGAGTTGATAAAATCCACTCAATTGAGTACAAGATAAACTATAAAATAGTGGTTTATCAACCTCCCCACACTTAAACATTAGCATGTCCTCATGCTAAGCTCAAGAGAAGCTATAAAGATGAAGAGGAATGGTAGAATGTATGAAATGTAACCTATCTATATGAATGCAACTACATGCAGAATGTTTCTACCTACTTAGTTAAAAGTAAACAAATTCTCCAAGACAAACATAAATCAGATTTCACTAATTCAAATCATACAATAAAAAGCAAGTAAACTTGTAAGAAGACAGCTCATGAAAGTAGGAAAAATAGAATCAAGCCTTGAACCCTTACTAGTAGTGTATATCACTCTAGTCTCTCAAGTGTATAGGGTAATTCACTCTACTCTTCTGTAGTCATACTTTCTAAAACTTTGTTCTTCATCTAACCAATCAACAGAAATTTAATGTACCAATGCAAACATCATGAGGTCTTTTCAAGGTTGTAATGGGGCTAAGGTAAGGGTGAGGGTATTTATTCAATTTAATTCCCTACTTTTTCATATCATCCCATGTTCCCATAAAATTTTCCACACTTAAATTATACACAATATCTATCTTAAGCTAACCAAGGATTCAACTTGGGATTTTTATTTTGTTTTTCTGCTTAAGGCTAGTAATGTGGTTATAAAATAGAAGGGGGTTAAAAAGTTCAAAGTGGCTAACAAGGGTGATTTAAAGGGTAGGCTTATTTGGGATAAGTGAGCTAAAATCAAACAATGGCCTCAATCATATGCAAGCATGTAAATACACTAAATAATGGACATATAGAATGGAACAAAACAAAGATTGCAATTATAGAGAAGAAAACACACAAGAATAAAAATTTATGGTTAAATAATGTAACCATGTAAATAAGCTCAAAATCTCACAGGTTGTGTGTTCTTTGGCTCAAAAATCATGTTCCAAATACAACTTCAAACAAGTTTTAATAGAAAAATTTTTAATTTAAATTAGTGAAATACTATAAAAATTTTTTGAAAAAGAAAATATTACTTCAACCAAGTGGTAAAATATGCACAAAATCAAATAAACATACAATCAAATATGCAAATGCAACAACTAACAAGAAAAATAAACCATTGGTGTTGAGATAGAAGAGTAACTAACCCATGGAGATCAGTATTGACCTCCCACACTTAAAGATTGCACCGTCCTCGGTGCATGCTGAGATGTGCAGGTGGACAGGTTGTTCCAACTGATGCTTTCCTTCAAGGATTGTGCAGATAGACTTGTTTGTCTCCCCTTTTAGAAGTTTCTCCCTTTTCCGTCTTCGGTGGCCAGCCTGAAAGAAGAGAAAAAGAATAATAGTAATACCCAGAAGTAAAGATAAGAAAATAAATGAAGTATGGGTGGGTTAATGCCAAATGATAAGGGTCTCAAATACATGGAAGCTTCAACATGTACATGAAAAAACAATAGAAGCCATGGCATACCAGTGGTGTAGAATTTGCAACAAAGGAGAGGGGAATGTGGCTAATGCAAGATAGTATAAGTTCATATCAATGCAAGAGAAGTACGAGTATCATAAAAGATTAGCATTGATAATGTTACCCAAGCAGAATAAAACAAGTTACTAAGCACCCAAAAATATTTCAAGAGAAGATGCAATAGTGAAATAAGAAAATTCAACACCAAAGGAAAAATGATAAATTTAGAAAAGAAAATAAAAATATGCACTAAATTAAAATGCAATGAATGAAATATTCAAATAAATTAAGTAAAATAAAATAAAAGATAAGAAGAATGAGAAGGGAAAGAAGGGAAGAAGAAGTAAGTAAGAAAGGAGGGAGGAAAAATTAGGATTGGGGAAGAAAAGATAAGATATTTGGCAAATTAAGATAAGCTGTGCGGCGTAAGCGACGTGGTCACGTGGGGCACGCGGTCGTGCGGCTTGCGCTTAAACTGATTGACGCGGTCGCGTCGGTCATGCGGTCGCGTGACCCGTTTTATGCTACTGGCGCGAGGACAGCCTCGCTCTCGCACAACTCTCTGTTCAAAAATCATTAATTTCCAAATATTGGGTGACGCGATCGCATGGAACATGCGATCGCGCGAGTGGCCACTTAGCAGGATGTCACGCGGCCGCGTGGGGCACGCGGTCGCGTGAGATGGGCTGCGCGTCCAGCGCCAGTCCAGCACCACTCTAGCACAACTTTCGGCTGTGCACCATTGTTACGTCGAAATATTGGTCACGCGGCCGCGTGGGGCACGCGGTCGCGTGGGAGGCCATTATTCCCATATGACGCAGTCGCGTCAGCGACGCGGTCGCGTGGGACGATTTGTGCCATTGACACGCTTCCAGCCACGCTCTCGCGTGACTCTCTGTTCATTTTATTATTCTCTCCCACACCTACGACGCGGACGCGTCAATGAGGTAGTCGCGTCGCATGAAAATTATTTTTTTTTATGCATGAAAAGTGCAGAATGCAATGCTAATGTAGATGCAATAAATAATTCCAGGTTCAATGAAAATTAAATAAAATAAAATAAAAACAAACAAAACGAAATAAAATTGAAAAAGGAACGATCATACCATGGTGGGTTGTCTCCCACCTAGCACTTTTAGTTAAAGTCCTTAAGTTGGACATTTGGTGAGCTCCCTGTTATGGTGGCTTGTGCTTGAACTCATCCAGGAATCTCCACCAATGTTTGTAATTCCAATGGCCTTCGGGATCCCAAACTAGGCGCAGAAAGCCTTTGAGTAAGTTAAAGCAAGTGACAAGGCCCCAAGAGTGTTGATTTCTAGGCTGGATTCCGGGGTCCCAAATTTTGCTTTTGCACCCGTCTTCTTGTTGATCATCATGATTCCATCCGGGTAGCAAGCAATCTAAATTCTCACTAAAGCGGCCAAACAACTTCCTAGACCCATTCAGTTGAGCTTTACACCAACCTTTGCGTTTAAACTTAAAGCTTCCAACCATAATGAACCTTGCAGGACAATTCTTACCACTGGCCATCTTCCTCTTACTCTTAATGCCACAAAGAGCTCTAAGTTGACCATCCGTCTCCAGTAGCCCATATTCAAGTGGGATTAGAAAGCTAAGGGATATGAATTTTACCCACTTGAATGTTGTGAAGGATGATGGCGACTTAGGGGGAGGGGTCTCCAATAACTTCGGCAAGGTGATTTCAAGCTCTACTCCCTTGTGCTCTTTGACAACTTCCACCTCTTTGCAAACTTCTTTAATTCCAACCTCTTCCTCTAGGTAGCTTTCTTCCAATTCAATCTCTTCTTCATTACTTACCAAGGGTATGGGAGGTTGTGCTTCTTCCTCTTGAATCTCCATCTCTTGATCAACCTCTTCCAAGTCCTTAACCATGATATGTCTTGGAGGTTGTACACCCTCCTCAATATCAAATGCAACCGTCTTGGAAGGAGGTTCTATGTCTTGACTTTCCCATGGAGGTTCAACATCTCCTAAGTCTGCAACCACTTTTTCTTCTTCTTCGATAATTACAGCTTCCTCCACTTGTTCCAGTACAAAGTCATGCTCCGTACTGTCCACTAGAGTTTCTAATATTTCCTTCATGCTACGTTCTTCATTAGATTGCCCACATGAAGCCATGGGGGTTCCTTGAGTATCCGACGTCGGGAAGCTAATTGATTTATTGCTTGATTCAATTGGTGAAGGGTTGCATGAAATCGATCCACTGATTCCTTGAGATGATCCCTTGATTCTTGTTCCGCTTGGATTCCATGATTAGGATCATATGGCTCTTGGGTAGATGGATATGGACATGATGTATATGGAGGTGGTGGCTCCTTCACCTTTAGGGCCTCCTCTAACTCCTTATGAAGTATGGATTCGCGAGGATGATCCCTTCTCTCTTGTTCCATGTCAATAGCATCATTGGGATCATGTTGCTCTTGGATTGATGGATCTGGGTGCCCTTCCATGGATGGTGGTGATGGGATAGAGAGATCATTCTATGGTTAACAAGGAAGTGTACTAGAGCTTGAGGGTTGATTGTTGAAGGTATTTGGTAGTCCGATTTGGGTGAAGAGAGCTTGTATAGTAGAGTTTAGATCGGCAAGTGCTTTCTCCATGGAGGTTTGGGGTGGATCTATGTATGGTTCATTTGGTTCATAGGGTGGTTCGTATGGTGGATGTGGGTTATGGTCATATGGAGGTGAATGGTAAAAAGGGGCTTGTGAGTATGGTGGTCCAAAGTCATGTTGAGGAGAGGGTTTATATGCATATAGTGGTGATTGTTGATAGTCCATTGGAGGTGGTTGTTGCCATGAGGGTTGATCAAATCTTTGTGGCTCCTCCCATCTTTGATTGTTCCAACCTTGATGCCTGTTCTCATTATAATTTCTTCTTTCTGCAACATAATTGTAACCAGACTCATAGCCAAAAGGGTGAGAGTTCATAGTAGCAAATAAAAATTAAAAATAAAAATAAAAACAAATTTTAAATTAAAAGGTTATTTAAATTTTGAATTTGAAAATTAAATTTCAAAATTTGAATTTTAAAATTTTTTTTTAAAATTTGAATTTTGAAATTTGACTTTTGAAATAAGATAAGATAAGATAAAAATTTTAAAATAAAAATCAATAACCTCTTAATTTACAAAAAAGTAAAAAAAATAAAATAAAAATAAAAACAAATCAAAAAGCAAATATTTACAATAACTAATAATAAGGCACACGTTTGCAATTCCCCGGCAACGACGCCATTTTGATGAGAGAACTTTTGCGTGGTCTAGAAATTTACGGATAAATCCTCGTTGCAAGTATAGTTTCTAAACCTTTAAAAGTCCTTTCATACAAACGTTTTGGTTGTCACAAGTAACAAACCCCTTTAAAATTTATAATCGAGTATTTAAACCTCGGGTCGTCTTCTCAAGGAATTGCAGGGAGGTGTTCTTATTATTGGTTATGAGTTTGTAAATTGGGAGGGGGGTTTAATGTATAAGATAAAAAGCGAGAATAGTAAATGGCAAGAAAGTAAATTGTATTAAATTAAATAGATAATAAAACTCTTGGCAAGGTATGAAAACTGAAAGTCCTATCCTGGTTATCCTTATCAATTGTAATGAGAATTGGATTTTTCTCCCACTTTGTTAACCTCTAACTATGAAGGTAAGTTAAGTGGATGAATTAATTCTGATTCCTCAAGTCCTAGTCTTTCCTTGGGAAAAGTTAGAGTTAGTGGAACTCGAATTAATTCTTGAAGAATTCCAATTTTTAATTAACAATGAGTTTGATAACTCAAGAGTCTCCAATGACTCAACCAAAGCCAAAAGGGAAAAATCTAAATTATTTATATAATAAATAAAAGAAAGCAATCATAATTCTGAAATACCTCAATTAGCACTAATAAAGATATCAAATGTAACATAAATTATAAATTAAATTAGGAAAATAAATAAAAAGAACATTGAACCTGTGATGAAGAAGAAATAATCCTAAATCCTAAAACTAAATCCTAAGAGAGAGGAGAGAACCTCTCTCTCTAAAAAATACATCTACTCCTAAAATTGTGAATTGTGAGCTTTCTTTTGAATGGATGCATTCCCCCACTTTATAGCCTCCAATCTGTGTTTTCTTGGCCGCAAACTGGGTCAGAAACAGTCCAGAATTCGCTAGTTGCGAATTCAAACACGCTGATTTTTGTCACTACACGAGGCCGTATAGGTCACGTGGTCGCATCGCCTAAAGTCAGAGAAACTATGACATATTATATATCAAATCGAAGCCCCGGACGTTAGCTTTCCAACACAACTAGAACCGCATCGTTTGGACCTCTGTAGCTAAAGTTATAGCCGTTTGAGTGCGAAGAGGTCAGGCTGGACAGCTTAGCATTTCCTTCAACTTCTTATATTCCTTCCACTTTTGCATGCTTCCTTTCCATCCTCCAAGCCATTCCTGCCCTATAATCTCTGAAAACACTTAACACACATATCAAGGCATCGAATGATGATAAGGAGAAATTAATTTTTTGTAATTAAAAGGCTCGGGAAGCAAGTTTCTAATTATAGAATAAAATTAGGAAGGAAATATAAAACCATGCAAATATTATGAATAAGTGGGTAAAGAGTTGATAAAATCCACTCAATTGAGCACAAGATAAACCATAAAATAGTGGTTTATCAGGCACCCTTTGTGTTGGTTGTCCACTTGGCTCCTGGGAGGCATATGTCCTCTAGGATTTTGTCCAATCCCAGGTTTGATCTCATCATTCTCCTATTAAAGGAGTCTGGGTCATCTTGCAGTTGAGGCAGCTTGAAGATCTCCCTTATTTTGTCAGGATGGGTGTGAACAATCTTCCCTCTGACCAGAGTTCTATAGTCATAGAATGCGGTTCCAGCTATTCTCTGCTTGTCCGTCTGCCATAGATTAGCATAGAATTCCTGAACCATATTTCTTCCCACCTTTGTTTCAGGATTAGCTAGGACTTCCCAGCTCCTGTTTCGAATTTGCTCTTGGATCTCCAGATATTCATCTTCTTTCAGATCAAATTTAACTTCCGGAATCACTGACCTTAGACTCATTATTTTGTAAAAATGGTCTGAATGTTCTTTGGTTATGAACTTCCCTTGATTCCAAAGTGGTTTTGGAATATTTTCCTTCTTGCTTCTTGAGTCGGTTTGTTTTCCCTTGGAAGCCATGATCTTAGTGGGTATTGGCTTAGTGATCACGGATAAAGACACCAAACTTAGAGGTTTGCTTATCCTCAAGCAAAAGAAAAGAAAGGAGAGGG
>NC_029792.2:100683528-100712998 GCF_000816755.2 Arachis ipaensis | reverse complement strand
TAGTAACTCAACAGTTATTAAACTCAACATAATTGATAATCGTTATCTTGCTAATTGAGCTGAACTTAAGTAATCCCAACCTTTTCTTAGGAAATAAATAGGATTCAAAGGTCAATTTAATTAGTCCCTTGACTTTCCGTTGCCCTAGTACAGGTTGATCAAGTGGAGTTTAGATTCAACTTTCATTATAGTTGAGAGAGATAACTGCGTTGGACCTCCAATTTCTCTTACCTTGCCAAAAGTCTGTTTTACATTTACTTTATACTTTAATTGTCATTTACCTTACTTGTCATTCAAATTACTTGCCTCTCATCTTCTAAACCTCGATTACAACCCTTATAGTAAGAACATATTTGGTTATGAACTTCCCTTGATTCCAAAGTGGTTTTGGAATATTCTCCTTCTTGCCTCTTGAGTCGGTTTGTTTTCCCTTGGGAGCCATGATCTTAGTGGGTATTGACTTAGTGATCACGGATAAACACACCAAACTTAGAGGTTTGCTTGTCCTCAAGCAAAAGAAGAGAAAGGAGAGGGAAAGAGGGAGAGCCAAGCGCAACTTGTGGAGGAGAGGGGGAGGCCGAATTAGGATTTAAAGGGGAAAGGGAGGGTGGGTTCTAAAATTTTGAAGGAGATATGATAGAAGATATGATTTGTAAATGATAAGTATGATAGGAAAAAGATATGATTTAAAATTGAAAAGATATGAAAGATATTTGAAAAAGATAAATCTAAATTTTGAAAAAGATGATGTGAGGATTTGAAAAAGATATTGATGATTTGAAAAGATTTTAGAGTGAAAAGAGATAGATTTGTTTTGAAAAAGATTTGAAAATAATTTGAAGAGGATTAAGAAAAAGGGCTTATGAATTAAGATACATTTGATATTTTTTTGAAAAAAAGGATTTGAAAAATTAGGATTTGTAACATGTTTGTGCAAGAAATCATGAATTGAAACATAAAAAATGGAAAAAATTGAATTGAAAACGAAATTGCCTACTCCCCACAATCCTGGCGTTAAACGCCCAACTGCTACATGTTTTGGGCGTTTAACGCTCAGTTGTTGCTTGTTTTGGGCGTTTAACGCCCAGCTGTTGCTTCTAGCTGGCGTTAAACGCCAGAAACCCCTTTGTTACTGGGCGTTTTTCTGAACGCCCAGGATGCTGTCAATCTGGCGTTAAATGCCCAGAAGCTACTTCTTTCTGGCGTTTAATGCCCAGATGGCTATCTTTATTGGCGTTAAACGCCCAGTAGATGCTCCTTTTGGGCGTTTAACGCCCAGTTGTGCCTCTTATTGGCGTTTTCTTGCCAGTGAGCTCTTTTTCTCTGTTTTGTGTGCTGAATCCTTCTGTAACCCTGTGAACCTATGCAATTGACTCTTTACCTTATTAACATTGAACTTATATGCTTTAAAAATAAATAAATAAATAAAATGAAGAATAGGGCGAAATAACAGAAAAAGTTTTGCTAATGGCTGGGTTGCCTCCCAGCAAGCGCTTCTTTATTGTCTTTAGCTGGACCTTGCTGAGCTTTTAATCTAGCCTCAGCCTTGAGCACTCTTGCTCAACATTGCCTTCAAGATAGTGCTTGATTCTCTGTCCATTGACAATGAACTTCTTATAAGAATCAATGTCTTGAAGCTCCACATAACCATATGGTGATACACTTGTAATCACATATGGTCCCCTCCACCGGGATTTCAGTTTCCCGGGGAATAGCCTGAGCCTAGAGTTAAACAACAGAACCTTTTGTCCTAGTTCAAAGACTCTAGATGACAGCTTTCTGTCATGCCACCTTTTTTATTTCTCTTTATAAAGCTTGGCATTTTCGAAAGCAGTTAGTCTGAATTCCTCTAGCTCATTCAGCTGGAGCAATCTTTTTTCTCCGGCTAATTTGACATCAAAGTTTAGGAATCTGGTTGCCCAGTAGGCCTTATGTTCCAGTTCCACGGGTAGATGACAGGCCTTACCATACACAAGTTGGTATGGAGAGGTCCCTATAGGGGTCTTGAATGCTGTTCTGTAAGCCCACAGAGCATCATCCAAGCTTCTTGCCCAATCCTTTCTACGGGTACTTACAGTCCGTTCTAGGATTCTTTTTAGTTCTCTGTTAGAAACTTCAGCTTGTCCATTTATCTGTGGATGATATGGAGTCGCCACCTTGTGGCGAATACCATACCGGACCATGGCAGAGTAAAGCTGTTTGTTGCAGAAGTGAGTGCCCCCATCACTGATTAGTAGTCTAGGGACACCAAACCTGCTGAAGATATGTTTCTGGAGGAACTTCAGCACCGTTTTAGTATGATTGGTGGGTGTGGCAACGGCCTCTACCCATTTTGATACATAGTCAACTTCCCCCAGAATATAAGTGTTTGAGTATGATGGTGGGAAAGGTCCCATGAAGTCAATTCCCCATACATCAAACAACTTAATCTCCAAGATTCCCTGTTGAGGCATGGCGTAACCATGAGGCAGATTACCAGCTCTTTGGCAACTGTCACAGTTACGTACAAACTCTCGGGAATTCCTATAGAGTGTAGGCCAGTAGAAGCCACATTGGAGGATCTTGGTGGCTGTTCGCTCACCTCCGAAATGGCCTCCATATTGTGATCCATGGCAACGCCATAAGATCCTCTGTGCTTCTTCTCTAGGCACACACCTACGTATTATTCCGTCTGCACATCTCTTAAAGAGATAGGGTTCATCCCACAAGTAGTACTTTGCATCAGTAATTAATTTTTTCTTTTGTTGCCTGCTGTACTCCTTGGGTATGAACCTTGCAGCTTTATAGTTTGCAATATCTACAAACCATGGTATTTCCTGGATGGCAAACAAATGCTCATCCGGAAAGGTCTCAAAGATCTCAATAGAGGGGGGAAACTCCCCTTCTACTGGTTCTATCCGGGACAGATGATCAACCACTTGGTTTTCTGTCCCTTTTCTGTCTCTTATTTCTATATCAAACTCTTGCAGAAGCAAAACCCATCTTATGAGCCTGGGTTTTGAATCCTGCTTTGTGAGTAGATATTTAAGAGCAGCATGGTCAGTGTACACAATCACTTTTGATCCTACTAAGTATGATCTAAACTTGTCAACGGCATAAACCACTGCAAGCAATTCTTTTTCTGTGGTTGTGTAATTTTTCTGGGCATTATTTAAAACATGGCTAGCATAATAAATGACATGCAGAAGCTTGTCATGCCTCTGCCCCAGTACTGCATCAATGGCGTGGTCACTGGCATCACACATTAGTTCAAATGGTAGAGTCCAGTCTGGTGCAGAAATAACTGGTGCTGTGACCAGCTTAGCTTTCAGGGTCTCAAACGCTTGCAGACACTCTGTGTCAAACACATATGGCGTGTCAGCAGCTAGCAGATTGCTCAGGGGTTTTGGGATTTTTGAAAAATCCTTTATAAACCTCCTGTAGAATTCTGCATGCCCCAGAAAGCTTCTGATTGCTTTAACATTAGCAGGTGATGATAATTTTTCAATTACTTCCACTTTAGCTTGATCCACCTCTATTCCCTTGTTTGAAATTTTATGCCCAAGGACAATTCCTTCAGTCACCATAAAGTGACATTTTTCCCAGTTTAAAACTAGGTTGGTCTCTTGGCATCTTTTCAGAACAAGTGCTAAATGGTCAAGGCAGGAGCTGAATGAGTCTCCAAATACTGAAAAGGCATCCATGAAGACTTCCAAAAATTTCTCTACCATATCAGAGAAGATAGAGAGCATGCACCTCTGAAAGGTTGCAGGTGCATTACACAGACCAAAAGGCATTCTCCTGTAAGCAAATACTCCAGAAGGACATGTGAATGCTATCTTCTCTTGGTCCTGAGGATCTACTGCAATTTGGTTGTAACCTGAATAGCCATCCAAAAAGCAGTAATATTCATGACCTGCTAGTCTCTCTAGCATCTGGTCTATGAATGGTAAAGGAAAATGATCCTTTCTGGTGGCTGTGTTGAGCCTTCTGTAGTCAATACACATGCGCCACCCTGTAACTGTTCTTGTAGGAACCAGTTCATTTTTTTCATTATGAACCACTGTCATATCTCCCTTCTTGGGAACAACTTGAACAGGGCTCACCCAGGGGCTATCAGAAATAGGGTAAATAATCCCAGCCTCCAGTAATTTGGTGACCTCTTTCTGCACCACGTCTTTCATGGCTGGATTTAGCCGCCTCTGTGGTTGAACCACTGGCTTAGCATCATCCTCCAATAGGATTTTGTGCATGCATCTAGCTGGGCTTATGCCCTTAAGGTCACTTATGGACCACCCAAGAGCTGTCTTGTGTGTCCTCAGCACTTGAATTAGTGCTTCCTCTTCTAGTGGGTTTAAAGCAGAACTTATGATCACTGGAAAAGTGTCACCTTCTCTCAGAAATGCATATTTCAGGGATGGTGGTAATGGCTTGAGCTCGAGTTTAGGAGGTTTCTCCTCTTCCTGAGGAAATCTCAGAGGCTCTTTCAGTTCCTCTGAACCCTCCAAATCAGGCTAAACATCTTTAAAGATGTCTTCCAGCTCTGATTCGAAACTCTCAGCCATGTTGACCTCCTCTACCAAAGAGTCAATGATATCAACTTTCATGCAGTCTTTTGGTGTGTCTGGATGCTGCATGGCCTTGACAACATTCAACTTAAACTCATCCTCATTGACTCTCAGGGTTACTTCCCCCTTTTGGACATCAATGAGAGTTCATCCAGTTGCTAGGAAAGGTCTTCCTAGAATGAGAGTAGCACTCTTGTGCTCCTCCATTTCCAGCACTACAAAGTCAGTGGGAAAGGCGAATGGCCCAACCCTGACAATCATGTCCTCAATCACGCCTGATGGGTATTTAATGGAGCCATCAGCAAGTTGGAGACATATCCGGGTTGGTTTAACTTCTTCAGTTAAACCAAGCTTTCTGATAGTGGATGCAGGTATTAAGTTGATGCTTGCCCTAAGATCACATAAAGCTGTCTTAGTGCAATTACCCTCTAATATGCATGGTATTAGAAAGCTCCCGGGATCTTTAAGCTTTTCTGGAAAGCTTTTCAGAATGACTGCACTGCATTCTTCAGTGAGGAGAACTCTTTCAGTTTCTCTCCAATCCTTCTTATGACTCAAGATCTCCTTCATGAACTTGGCATAAGAAGGTATTCGCTCAAGTGCCTCTGCAAATGGAATCTTTATTTCAAGAGTCCTGAGATAATCTGCAAAGCGAGCAAATTGCTTATCCTGCTCCTCTTGGCGGAGTTTTTGAGGATAAGGTATCTTAGTTTTATATTCCTCAACCTTAGTTACTGCAGGTTTATTTCCTACAGAGGTGGTTGGAGAAGCCTTTTTAGAGGAGTTGTTATCAGCACTTGTGTGTGTCTGATCCCTCACTGGCATTTGAATGCCAGGGTTAGAAATGGACTTTTGCCACCCGGTTCGGGTCCCAACTAAACCATTTCTCATTCCTTTTCAACAGCTCAAAACCAGAAATCAATTCAAAACAAGCTAAATCCAACAGTCGCCTCAGTGGCATATTTCAAGAAAACCATTTCAAGATCAACTCAATATCAACCGATTTAACTCATTTCCAAAGCTTTAAAGAAACGGCTCAATAACAAATCATTTGTCCAACACCAAGTCAATTAAAGTAAACCAGGCTAAATTCAAAAGTGCGTTCGACCTTTCACATTATCAAGATAATTAACTCAATTCAAATCAATCCTCAACGGATCAAACTCAGATTTCAAATCTTTAAAGAATCAACCTCAAAACAATATATTTCACAAGCCGACAACAATTCATCCAAACAAGCATCCCTAACCATTCGAGACAATCAAATATCACACAAGGCAGATACAATCACCAAATACCAATTGTCTCATATCAGTATCCATATGTAATAATTTCAATACATAAAACATAGTTTTTGGAAAGCGCCCCTACCTCAAAACGCAATTCCATAACCCAAATGCCTCACAGAGTCCTTTTTGTCCTCAACTCAAAATCACCGGCAACCAAAACCTCGGCTCTACTTGTTACCCTCAAAATCAGAAACAGCTACAAGCGCATAAGCAAACCGGATTCTAACTCCTAACACAATAATACCGCAAGTCCTTAATATACATAACAAGACATTAACGTGGAGGTTTCAAAACGTAAAATACTCACTGAATTAACAAAACAGCCGCAGCTCCATATCAACCTGGTAGCGGCTCCGTCAACCGCCTCAAGCGGCAGCGGCAATATAAGACTCCGACAACCGCGACTGCACAACAACGTCATGACGATAAAGACCCATGAATAGAAAGGAATGAAGACCAAATGCAAGGACCCTTACCGGCAGTGGTTTTCCGGTGGCTAAGCTGCATTCTCCGGCAGCAGAAACGGCAAAAGCCTCGGCTATGGTTTTAGCAGCGGTGGTAAGAACAGCAACCCAGGGGTGACGGCGACGCGGCTCCACCACTAGTGACCGAGGAGCGTGACAGAGGCGTTTCCCCCACTCAATGGCGACCTCTCCTTCAAACCGGATCGGGGTAGACCTCCAGTAGTGGCGAGGCAGCAGCTTCGAACAGCAAGCCACGGTGATGGAGGACTTCGGCGATGGTGGAAGGGCAGCGGAGGACCTGCGATGGCGGAGGCACTACTACAGAACAAGATCCCCCTTCCGCTGATCTCTCTCTCTCTCTCCTATTCGAGATTCTCTCTTCGGCCCTCCGTGGATGACGAGGACTCAGATTCCACGGTGAGGAGGACGACGGCGCGAGCATCACAGCGGCGGCGGCAAGCTAGTCTACGACGAGGAGGACGTCGAAAGCCCCACGCTCAGCCTCTCCCTCTCTCCGACGCTACCCTCTGCGAACATCCTCTTGTCGCGGAACGGCGGCAGCAGTGCGGATGGCCACTCGTAGGGCTGGTGACAGCGACGCGACGGCAGTGATGAAGCCCGACGCGCTGGCGCGGCCTCCTTTCTCCTCTCCTCTTCTTCTCCTTCGGACATCGTGCGCCGTGGGTGTTGTGCTTCTGATTCCCCCTCATCTTCTTTTCTGTTTCTGTTTTCCTTTTCCATCATGGAAAAGAAACGCTGCTGCTGAGTTAGGAAGAAGGGGGTTTCGGCTGCAGCTGGGGCATGGGGAAAACAAAGGGTTACCGGGTCATGGGTTAGGGTTTTAGGGTTAGGGGTAAATTGGTAATTTCACTTAAAATTGGGAATAATATAGTAATTGAAACCCAAATTAAATCCAACATTAATTATATATAGAAAATACTATTTGCTCACCAATTTCACAAATTATTTTCAATAAAATGCCCAAATCTAAAAATTAGAAATAGTATACTTAATTTCTTCATTTTCCAAAATAGCAGTAATAATATTTAAAATATTATTTATCTAATCCAAATCATATAAAATCCTTATTATTTCATAACTATCAACCTTATACTTTAAATATAGAAAATAATCCAATAATTATAAAATTGGATAATAATCATAACTTATCTCAAATCCAATCAATCAAAACTTGCCTTAATTATCTTTAATAAAATAATCCCTGAAATTAAGGCTATAAATAACTGTAGGATTTGAGACTTGATCATAATAAGAGTTTTCAAATATTCTGGGTCTTACATTCTACCCACCTTATAAAAATTTTCTCCCTCGAAAATTGACACAAAATGAAAGAAATTCCATAACAGTTCACCCTTGAACACATTTAAGGAAGAAGCAAAAATATCTCAAAATATAATCATATATATACGATTTTCAAATACTTTGATCGTCATATGCATAAGGGTGCAAAGGTAGGAGTGTGATTGCAAAGCAAACATTACAAGGTAGGCTTGATGCAAAAGATAACATGGGTCAATCATGTGATAGTAGGGCAAGGCATCAAAGGCTATAAAACAGGATGAGGTTAAAACGTGCTTAACATCCGCACACTAATCTCATATCAGCCTCAGGGCTTCAACTTTCCAACCTCATCAGGCACTTTTCAATACTCATATCCGACCACAAGACTGACAACCGCAACCCGTTCGCAAGGAACAAAACACCCACAACTCTTAACGTTGCACACCTACCGCTTCAACTTTCGTATGCACACATCACGTCTTAAAGAACTAACGCATCGCGTTACTACGTCTACAGATCACACGTGATATCAAAACAATTCTCGAGTCTACTCAGAAGAATACGAGATCTTAGAAAGGAGAGACAAATGTCAAAGACAATACTCATAGATTTGAAAGAATATATCCAATTCCAGATAAACAAGGATGTTCAAGCAATGAAGTTTGCTAGACACAATTCAATTGACAACTTCAAAGATAACCCTTAGATCAAAGAAGTTCAATAGGATCAATAAGAAGAAAACCAGCGCATCAGTTTGAAACAAACCAAGCTGAGTCGAGGAAGCATGAGGTTTACAGAAGAGAATATTTCAAACCCAAGACAAAGCTCACAGAACTCAAGAGCATGATTAAAAATACTTTCGAATACATTGGTCATGAAAGAGCCGAAAACTTGCGAAAAAACCACTTTGCAGTCTAGAAGAAAAGTTGAGCAACAAACATTCTTCAAGAGAGTAGCAATAGCATAAACGTGGCTTCACTTCAATACAATTTCATGTTGAAATAGATCATGTAGAGTTTTAAAAACAAGATGCATACCGGCTTGGCTATGAGCTAAAATATTTTCATCAAATGTTTTAGAAAATTAGTTAAGTGCACAATCTTAACCAAAAGTAATTCACAAAACTCAGGAGAGAAATCAAATGCTTGTTCAGAAACTCCCAAAGTCCATATTCAAATAAGCATGTATAACATTTATAATAAGTACGAAAGAGGAAGTTAAACTCTTTTTAGAAAAGAAACTCTGAAGTGAAATTTTGCTTACAATTTGGTAAAGGAAATAAGTGATGCGTTACAAACGAACCGATTTCCACTAAATAAGGAAGCTTTCCAAAACTTCATTTAAAATAGCGCATGCCAACCTTAAAACAATTTTGCCAAAATTTGAACAATGGTTTCAATCATAACCAAGCAACTGAAAAATAAGTTCGATTTGGAACTTCTTCAAAGAGAATTCAATCTGCTTTATAAAATTCAAAACAGGATTCCAAAAGTATACTTGAAATCACTATCTCAGAAGAACATTCAAGAAGTTTAAGATGTACTAAAAGGGGTCAAGCCTTGCCAGAAAGGATCTTAATTTAAAGTAGTTCAAACAAGATCCACTAGACATGAAACATCAAACAAGTTTTAAATTGATCCAAAAGAATACAAAAGTCATAGAAAAAGATAACTCAATCATTTGTAATTTCTCAATGAAAATTCTTTGACTAAAAACTCTTGTAGAGATAATGAGAGAATAAGCTATGCACTAATTTGAAACGAATCAAACTGACCCACATAAGGATGAGATCCACAAGAGAGGACAAACCAAGATCAATGGTAATGTTCACAAGATGTAAAAGATTAGTTAAAAACAGGGTCACGTATGACATTCATAGAGGTGAAAAGTTTAAGAAGGAACCAGTCTGTTCATAAGAAGAAAGCTATGAGTCCAGCATTTTCAAAAGAATAACAATGGCATAAACCATGTAGTATGATAAACCAAACTCAAATCAAAACAAATTAAGTGAAGTTTACCAAACGAAACTCAATCGGGATAAAAGCGAAAAATCCCCTTTCTTTCCAGAATTTTGAAAAATACTCCAAATACATAATCAATTGAAGATGTGCATTGGAACTATAGTAAAATTGCTAGAAAGTCAATTTACTTTTAAAGTAAGTGCAATTTCGTGAACCGGTAAAAACACAGGCAAGGTATTAAAATAGAGAGTTGCTAAACTGTATAAATAATTCCAAAGTCTCATATATAGACAAGTATATATCTAATCAACAGCAATTTATAAAATCTCAAAATTGGCTGTGATCAATGTCAAGTAAGAGAAAAACTGAATCAACAATTTCTCAAAGAATGGACTCAGAACCCGAAGTTAAAAGTCACAGCACATTAAGACAAGTTC
Source organism: Arachis ipaensis (assembly GCF_000816755.2). NCBI lineage: Eukaryota > Viridiplantae > Streptophyta > Magnoliopsida > Fabales > Fabaceae > Arachis > Arachis ipaensis. The sequence goes on along the minus strand of NC_029792.2, from coordinate 100,702,998 downwards.
AAGGCTATATCAAAGAATACTTGAATCAAGAAGAACTCAAACAGAGGAAAATAGATGCAACAAGGATTCCAAACAAGCATATGCAATTAAGATCAAACAAGAAAGCATATGAATAGAGAAATAGAGTGGAACATCAAATTACTTTTCGAAAGGATTAGCAAACAAGAACTTCAGGTTAGGGTATAAAAGAACAGATCGACTCGAATAAAATTCAAGACACACAACTGAATAGCCTCGAGAAATGGTTTTTAACGTTCCCAAAGCCCGCGATTCGCTTTACTCAACTCGTATTTCATCTATGATAACCCATCAGTGCTTTCATATACATAATTCACTAGTATTAAGCCGGCCAAACTTAATATCAGGAATTATGCAATGCAAGACTAACAGCGTTAAATCAATAGATCGTCATGTGCATAAAGCTCTAATTCTCGTCATTCGACAAGACCTAATACATGACAAACACTCAGAGTATGCAATTGAAGCATAGTCAGTCCATTCCTCAGGCTCTACAGGAAGAACTGCTCTGATACCATAATATAACACCCTAACTACCAAAGCTCACACTTCCGGCTGCGTNAAACCGTACCAGTGATTAATAACCGTCTTATGCCTCTTTTCAAAAACAACGGTTTACAATAAAAGTAAAGTCGGAAATCTTTTCTGAAAGAGGAACCGCTCAATTTTCAAAACATCAAAATCCTTTCAAAAAGGTTTATCTAAACTGAATCAAAATAGCCTTTCATATTTTATTCCAAACCAGAAACATAAAACCAAAATCAACCATTGGTTCATCTCATTCCAACCACGGCCCTAGGCCCAAACAATCCAACCAACAACCAATCACCACAATCCAACAGAGTCCCAGATGCAAACACAAATAGGAAGATGCAAGCACAAGCAAACAGTTATTGCAAGTAGAACAATTAGCTAAACCTTTCTCAAAACATTTCAAAATGAAACTTGTCAATAGACATTCAGGTTCTTTCAAAGTCATTGAAACTTCTTTAATTAAAACCCCCAAGTCAAATTCAAAGGCATAAACCCTTTTCACATCCAAACAGCTTTAAAATACAAGTTTCATCTAAATAACCTTCTCCTGAAAGAGATACAATGCCTTTCTTAAGAAGCAAGACTAAATCACAATTTCTTCTTTATTAATTCATTTCGAAAGCATGAATCATCCTTTTCTCGATAATTCAAATAAAATTGTAGAAGTCTTTAACTCATCATTTTCCAGACAACATTTCAATAAAGACTCGGATTTTATAGAAATTTCGGCAGCACCTCCCCTAAAACTTGGACTTTTGCCACCCGGTTCGGGTCCCAACTAAACCATTTCTCATTCCTTTTCAACAGCTCAAAACCAGAAATCAATTCAAAGCAAGCTAAATCCAACAGTCGCCTCAGTGGCATATTTCAAGAAAACCATTTCAAGATCAACTCAATATCAACCGATTTAACTCATTTCCAAAGCTTCAAAGAAACGGCTCAATAACAAATCATTTGTCCAACACCAAGTCAATTAAAGTAAACCAGGCTGAATTCAAAAGTGCGTTCGACCTTTCACATTATCAAGATAATTAACTCAATTCAAATCAATCCTCAACGGATCAAACTCAGATTTCAAATCTTTAAAGAATCAACCTCAAAACAATATATTTCACAAGCCGCACAACAATTCAGCCAAACATGCATCCTTAACCATTCGAGACAATCAAATATCACACAAGGCAGATACAATCACCAAATACCAATTGTCTCATATCAGTATCCATATGTAATAATTCCAATATATAAAACATAGTTTTTGGAAAGCGCCCCTACCTCAAAACGCAATTCCATAACCCAAACGCCTCACAGAGTGCTTTTTGTCCACAACTCGAAATCACCGGCAACCAAAACCTCGGCTCTACTTGTTACCCTCAAAATCAGAAACAGCTACAAGCGCATAAGCAAACCGGATTCTAACTCCTAACACAATAATACCGCAAGACCTTAATATACATAACAAGACATTAACGCGGAGGTTTCGAAACGTAAAATACTCACTGAATTAACAAAACAGCCGCAGCTCCATATCAACCTGGTAGCGGCTCCGTCAACCGCCTCAAGCGGCAGCGACAATATAAGACTCCGACAACCGCGACTGCACAACAACGTCATGACGATAAAGACCCATGAATAGAAAGGAATGAAGACCAAATGCAAGGACCCTTACCGGCAGTGGTTTTCCAGTGGCTAAGCTGCATTCTCCGGCAGCAGAAACGGCAAAAGCCTCAGCTGTGGTTTTAGCAGCGGTGGTAAGAACAGCAACCCAGGGGTGACGGCGACGCGGCTCCACCACCAGTGACCGAGGAGCGTGACAGAGGCGTTTCCCCCACTCAATGGCGTCCTCTCCTTCAAACCGGATCGGGGTAGACCTCCAGTAGTGGCGAGGCAGCAGCTTCGAACAGCAAGCCACGGTGATGGAGGACTTCGGCGATGGTGGAAGGGCAGAGGAGGACCCGCGACGGCGGAGGCACTACTGCAGAACAAGATCCCCCTTCCGCCGATCTCTCTCTCTCTCCTATTCGAGCTTCTCTCTTCGGCCCTCCGTGGATGACGAGGACTCAGATTCCACAGTGAGGAGGACGACGACGCGAGCATCACAGCGGCGGCGGCAAGCTAGTCTGCGACGAGGAGGACGTCGAAAGCCCCACGCTCAGCCTCTCCCTCTCTCTGACGCTACCCTCTGCGAACATCCTCTTGTCGCGGAACGGCGGCAGCAGTGCGAATGGCCACTCGTAGGGCCGGTGACGGCGACGCGACGGCAGTGATGAAGCCCGACGCGCCGGCGCGGCCTCCTTTCTCCTCTCCTCTTCTTCTCCTTCGGACATCGTGCGCCGTGGGTGTTGTGCTTCTGATTCCCCCTCATCTTCTTTTCTGTTTCTGTTTTCCTTTTCCATCATGGAAAAGAAACACTGCTGCTGAGTTAGGAAGAAGGGGGTTTCGGCTGCAGATGGGGCATGGGGAAAACAATGGGTTACCGGGTCATGGGTTAGGGTTTTAGGGTTAGGGGTAAATTGGTAATTTCACTTAAAATTGGGAATAATATAGTAATTGAAACCCAAATTAAATCCAACACTAATTATATATAGAAAATACTATTTGCTCACCAATTTCACAAATTATTTTCAATAAAATGCCCAAATCTAAAAATTAGAAATAGTATACTTAATTTCTTCATTTTCCAAAATAGCAGTAATAATAATATTTAAAATATTATTTATCTAATCCAAATCATATAAAATCCTTATTATTTCATAACTATCAACCTTATACTTTAAATATAGAAAATAATCCAATAATTATAAAATTGGATAATAATCATAACTTATCTCAAATCCAATAAATCAAAACTTGCCTTAATTATCTTTAATAAAATAATCCCTGAAATTAAGGCTATAAATAACTGTAGGATTTGAGACTTGATCATAATAAGACTTTTCAAATATTCTGGGTCTTACATGATTGCTTAGATTAGGCATTTTATTTTTAATTTTATTTAAATCTTGCTTTAAATATTTTCAAAAAAAAAAATTATTTTATTTTTCTTTATTTCGCTATTTATTTATTTATTTTTTTCCTTTCTTCCGTTTTTTTTCCTTTCGTTTCCCTGTTTCTTTTTTTTATTATTCTACTTCTAAAAAAAAAAACTTACGTCCTTTTTTTTCTTTTTTTCGTTTCGTTTACTTCCCCCCTCCCCTGTTCGTTTCTTTTTTTATTTAGAAAAAAAATAAAAATAAAAATATTTTGATTTATTTTATTTAAAAATTTTTTTTTATCTCTTAATTTTTGAAATTAAGTTTGTTGTCCCTGTAGTAATTTTTCTCTAAAATAAAAAAAATTATCTTCTTTGCTTTCCTATTTTCCACATGGTGCGTTTGATTCTGTTTGGTGTTTTGTGCTAAGGAAAAATAATGGAGAGAGATCACATGGGTTACTACTCACACCCAAGTAGTGATTCATATTATGGTGGATGGAGGAACTATCCAAATTTTGGTTGGCAAAGTCAAAACCAAAGAAACTTCATTGCTCCATGTTCCAACTATCTAGAGCCACCATCTCCATATTCATATCAAGAGCCACCATCAGATATTGAGGCTCCTCAGAAGAAGGGTGTTATGAAAGTAGAAACTCTTAATGCTATTCTTGCTCAGAACAAGCTTATGTCTCAGCAATTAAATCTACTTACTCAACAGATGGGTAGCATACAAGTTTCAGCTATCGACACCCAAAATTCTCTTCAAAAGGTCAATTACATAAGGAGTGCTCCTGGAAATCCCAATAATGATCCCTATTCTAAGACCCACAATCAGGGGTGGAGAAATCACCCAAACTTTGGGTGGAGAGACCAACCTCAGAGACCTCAGAATTTCAACAATAACTCTCAAGGCGGCTTTCAACAGAATAATTTTAATAACCACCGGTTTCAATCAACTCAGCAGGCAAACTCTAAATTCCAAGAAGATTCTAATTGGGAGATGATGATGAATTTTATGCAGGAAACCAGAGCCTCCATTAGAAACTTGGAAGTGCAAATGGGCCAAATAAGCAAGCAATTACCTGAGAGGTCTGCCAGTACATTTCCAAGTGATACAGTGGTGAACCCAAGAGAAGACTGCAAGGTTATTCAATTGAGAAGTGGTAAAGTAGCTGGCTCTGAGACCAAGGGCAATGAAGAATTAGTTGAAAAAGAAAGCCACCAAGAAGAAGAGGTTGAAATTGAGGAAGCTTGCAAGGAGGTGGTAGAATTCAAAGTAGAACAGAAGGGAGTAGAGCTTGCAAGACCTCTTCCAAAGCCATCACCATCCAATACAACATTCAAGTGGGTAAAATTCCTATCCTTAATCCTTACTTTCCCACTTGAATATGGGCTACTGGAGACGGATGGTCAACTTAGAGCTCTTTGTGGCATTAAGAGCAAGAGGAAGATGGTTAGTGGTAAGAGTTGTCAAGCAAGGTTCAATATGGTTGCATGCTCCGAATATAAGTGCAAGAATTGGTGTAGAGCTAATTTGAATGGGTCTAGAAGGTTGTTTGGATGTCTCTATGAGAATTCAGATTGCTTGCCACCCGGTGGGAACAATGGTGATACACAAGAAGACGGGTATAAAAGCAAGGTTTGGGACCCTGGAATTCATTCCCACAATCAACACTCTTGGGACCTTGTCACTTACTTCAACTTTCTCAAAGGCGTTATGCGCCTAGTTTGGGATCCCGGTAGCCATTGGAATTACAAACATTGGTGGAGATTCCTAGATCAGTATAAGCACAAGCCACCATGACAAGGAAGCTCACAACATGTCCAACTTAAGGACTTTAACTAAAAGTGCTTGGTGGGAGACAATCCACCGTGGTATGATCGTTCTTTTTTATTCTTAGTTGTTTTTCGTAATAGTAGTTTTCTTTCTTAGTTGATTTTTATTAAGTTCTTACCAATTTTCTGATCATGCAGCTATTTTATCACAGGAACCGAACACCTCAGGCTTAAAAAAAAAGAGTGCACACGACGCGCACGCGTCGCTGACACGTCCGCCTCAGATGGGTGTGTGTGAAAAAAATAAATTTGACAGAGAGTTGCGAGGGAGTGGCGCTGGAATAATGCCTTTGGCACAAATTGTTCCACGCGACCGTGTCGATGACGCACCCGCGTCATGTAGGAAAACTGCCTCCCACGCGTCCGCGTCACTCACGCGAATGCGTGACCTGCAGAATCGACGTAAAAGAGTGCTTGGGCAGAGAGTTGTGCTGGCTTCGGGCAAGAAGTGTGCTAAAAGCACAAATTTGGTCACGCGAACACGTACCCCACGCGTTCGCGTCGTTTTTTCAATATCGGCCATCCACGCGATCGCGTCACCCACGCGTTCGTGCCACTTCAACAGCGCGCTAACCGCGCGATCGCGTGATTCACGCATCCGCGTCGCTTGCGTCGCACTAATTCCACCCAGTTTTCTTTCCCTCTCTCTCCCAATCTTAATTTTCTCTTATTCTTTTATCCTCTTCTTTTTCTTTCTTTCATAATAAATTATCTCTTTCTATTTTCAGTTCTTCTTTGCTTGAGGACAAGCAAACTTTTAAGTTTGGTGTTGACGCTTCGCTTAAGGGTTTTCTGTTTATTCCTATGGCACCAAAAGGGAGGCGAATCATCTTCACTGAGGAGCACAACCTGAAGAATAAACGATTGCTAGGATAACTAAGGTGGTTGAGTTCCATTTATTTTTTTATTTCTCCCCTCTTTGTCTATGTTATGTTCCGGTTTCCTGTTATTTTACTTTGTTTGCTGCATGATCCTTTATTAGTTAGAATCCTAAGACTAGTTTTATTCTGAAAAGATGTCTCATGTATTGCCCACTAAGCTTGAAATCAAAAAGAAAGAAAAACAGATGTAGTGCATGAGAATTTGAGTTAAATTTTTAGAGTAGTCTCAATTACTTAAATGTGGTGATATTTTCTGTGATTCTGAATGCATGACATGAACAGTGCATATTTTTTGATAGTGAAGTTTATGAATGTTAAAATTGTTGGCTCTTGAAAGAATGATGAAAAAGAGAAATGTTATTGATAATCTGAAAAATCATAAAATTGATTCTTGAAGCAAGAAAAAGCAGTGAAAAACACAAAGCTTGCGAAAAAAAGAAAAATAAAATAAAATAAAATAAAATAAAAAGCAAGCAGAAAAAGCCAATAACCTTTTAAACTAAAAGGCAAGGGTAAAAAAGGATCCAAGGTTTTGAGCATTAATGGATAGGAGGGCCCTAAGGAATAAAATCCTGGCCTAAGCGGCTAAATCAAGCTGTCCCTAACCATGTACTTGTGGCGTGAAGGTGTCAAGTGAAAAGCTTGAGACTAAGCGGTTAAAGTCGTGATCCAAAGTAAAATGAGTGTGTTTAAGAACTCTGGACACCTCTAACTGGGGACTCCAGCAAAGCTGAGTCACAATCTGAAAAGGTTCACCAGTTATGTGTCTGTGGCATTTATGTATCCGGTGGTAATACTGGAAAACAAAATGCTTAGGGTCACAGCCAAGACTCATAAAGTAGCTGTGTTCAAGAATCAACATACTGAACTAGGAGAATCAATAACACTATCTGAATTCTGAGTTCCTATGAATGCCAATCATTATGAACTTCAAAGGATAAAGTGAGATGCCAAAACTGTTCAGGATTGCAGTTGTAAACCCCACTATAAGAGAAGACATGGGCTTAATCGAACTCTCATTCTCATGCAAATTCACGTCCTAAGCTTATATTAGTTTTGGTTGCTTGAGGACAAGCAACAGTTTAAGTTTGGTGTTGTGATGCGTGAGCATCTTTCCTATATTTTCCTAGTGAATTTGCACCTAAATTGTTGAATTTAATTAAGAAATAATTATATTTTAGCCACTATGGATGCTATTTTGAGTTTTGTGCAATTTTATTTATTTTAGGTAGCATTCGGATGGATTTGATGAAGTTTCTGCAGAGAAAGAAAAGAAGCCAAGGAGATGACCAGCGAATACCGACGCGGACGCATGGCTCACGCGATCGCGCAGAATAGAGGAAATCGCAATGACGCGATCGCGTGCCTGACGCGAACGCGTGGACTAGAATATGCACAAATGACACGAATGCGTGGACGACGCGGACGCGTCACATGTGCCACGTGCAGAAAAATGCAGAAAACGCTGGGGGCGATTTCTGGGCTGTTTTGACCCAGTTTCCAGCCCAGAAAACACAGATTAGAAGCTGCAGCATGGACAATTCAAGTGGTCCCCATCCATCCATTGAAGATTTGATTATTTAAATTAATTCGAATTTAAATTCAAATTTTAATTCTAGGAAAAGATATTATTTTAATTTTTAGTTTTAGATATTAGATTTTTAAATTTATTAGGATTAGTTATAAAAGGAGGAAGCTTTCCTTCCTTTGTAGAGAGGTCCTGGGAACATTCCACCTGATCCCATCAGGTCAACATAATTGACAATCCTAATTTTCTCTCTTTTCTATGAGCAACTAAACCTCCACTGTTAAGGTTAGGAGCTCTATCTATTTCTATGGATTGATTTTATTGCTTTTTCTATTTTAATTTATGTTTTGATTTATATTTCAATAATTGTTTTCGTTCTTTATTTTATGAACTTGGGTGGAACGGAAGTATGACCCATGTTCTATTTGAGTTCTTGTAAAACTTGCAAAAGCTCTTTACTTGAACAATAGCTTGAAAACATATTATCCTGAATTTCTAATTGTTTGTATTTAACGAGATACGTGACATATAATCCCCTTATTTGTGGATAATTAGGATTCTTGTGGCATATAAACTGGAATTCGATTATCACCCTCTAATTGGAATCAATTGACCAAGGAATTGGCAGTTGATGAATCTTAGAGGAGACTAGGAAGGTCTAAGGAATTAGGGTCTAGTCATAAATAGTTTGCCATGAATTAAATCTTAGATGATTAAAATTAGTTAATAAGAAAAGTCAATCCAGAAAATAGATAACTCTAAAACCTTAACTGTCTTCTCCATATATTATTCCCATCTTAATTACTTGCCCTTCTTCAATATTTTTGATATTGTTTAATGTCTTTTGTATTGCATCTCAACACCAATTTTTGTTTGTCTAACTAAGTCTATCAAACACTATTGTTGCTTAGTCCATCAATCCTCGTGGGATCGACCCTTACTCACGTAAGGTATTACTTGGTACGACCCGGTACACTTGCCGGTTAGTAAGTGTGGTTGTAAAATAACCGCACCACCCTTGCATTTAAACTTTGAGCAAACAAACATGTTGAACCTTGCTTGACAACTCCAACCACTAACCATCTTCCTCTTACTCTTAATGCCACAAAGAGCTCTAAGTTGACCATCCGTCTCCAGTAGCCCATATTCAAGTGGAATTAGAAAGCTAAGGGATATGAATTTTACCCACTTGAATGTTGTGAAAGGATGATGGCAACTTAGGGGGAGGTATTTCTAACGAATTTGCAAGCTCCACTCCCTTGTGCTCTTCTCTGACAACTTCTACCTCTTTGCAAGTTTTTTCAATATCAACCTCTTCCTTTTGGTAGCTTTCTTCCAATTCAATCTCTTCTTCATTGCTCACCAAGGGCATGGGAGGCTGTGCTTCTTCTTCTTTAATCTCCATCTCTTGACCAACCTCTTCCAAGTCTTCAACTATGATATGCCTTGGAGGTTGTACACCCTCCTCAACATCAATTTCAATCGCCTTGGACGGAGGTTCTATAACCTGACTTTGCCATGGAGGTTTAGCATCTCCTAAGTCTGCAACCACTTCTTCCTCTGCAACTATTATGGCTTCCTCCACTTGTTCCAATACAAAGCCATGCTCCTCATTGTCCACCGAAGTTTCTAGTGTCTCCTTCATGCTACGCTCTTCTTTTGATTCTCCACATGTAGCCATGGGAGTACTCTGAGTGCTCAGATGTTGGGAAGCTAATTTATTTACCACCTCGGTTAAGGCAGTAGTGAGTTCCAGTACGTTCCTTTGCATCTTCACTTGTCCTTGAAGAAGAACACGAAGTTTGTCATCCATTTGAGAGACGACCCGAGGTTTGAATAGTTCGGTTATTTTTATTGGGGTTCGTTACTTGTGACAACCAATTTTTTGCATGAGAGGATTGTTTGTTGTTTAGAAACTATACTTGCAACGAGATTTCAATTGTGAAATTCTAAACCATACGAAAAATATGTTCATCAGTCATTCAGCATTTGGCACTTGTGACGCGTACGCGTCATCCATGCATGCGCGTCGCCTCGCTCGCACCCAAGACCACTCTTCCACGTGTACGCCTCGTCCATTCGTGCACGTGGCCTTGCAGAAACTTTACCCTCACGCGTACGCGTCATCCATGCGTGCACATGCTCCTTCAAAATTGTCGCTCTCCCGCGTACGCATTACCCATGCATACGCGTCACCAGCCAAATATCACTTTGACGCGTACGCATCATCTACGTGTACGCGTTGCCAGCTAAATTTTCCTCTACTATTGCAGGCGCTCTTGGTGAAGAACGGAGCCCTTCTGAAGGGGAGCGTAGCGCCAAAGGCGCTCTTCTCTTGGATGCTCCTTGTTTTCCTTTGCTTCTGCTTTGCCTATCATCAAGCAAATAAGTGCATCAATGTAATATACAAGATGATCTTTATATACTAAGTGTGCTAATAATACTCAAAATTAAAACTTCATTTAGTGTGATCTATTTTATCATATTTACCTTGTATATTAGCTAAAATTCACCTATGCTTGAGATTTTATTTCATGCAAAGATAGTTCATGCTATTACTTATTTATTAACAAAGTTTGTATGAAAACTAAACAAAAATCTATTAAAATAACAACTAAAATAGGCAATGATGCACCCGTATCACACATACGCGTGGGTGACGCGTACGCATGGCTGGGTGTTCTATTTTTCAAAATATTTTAATTTCTTGCACCAAACCAACCATTTTCAAACCTCCAAACAGCTACCAAAACACCATAAAACCTTATTTAACATACTAGACTACTAGATAAACTCAACAAACTAACATAAACATGAAATTAAACTAATTTTACCAATATTTACAAAAGTGAAAAATGAAAAGAGTTTACCATGGTGGGCTGTCTCCCACCTAGCACTTTTGTTTATTATCCTTAAGTTGGACTTATGGGAAGCTCCTTGTCACGGTGCCTTGTGCATGAATTCAACCTCGAACATCCATCAATGCTTGGACTTCCAATAAGCTCCATCATTCAAAATTAATAGTGTTCATACCCTGGACCGAGCTATAAGGTCCGGGTAGGACTAAAGCAGATCGACCGACCTCTTTAAAGGTTGGCTCACCACCGACCTCTTCATAAAGAGCTCGGACAAATCACCACAGAGGCCCAAGAAGGCCCAAAGTAAAAAGAACCACCGCTCACTAGAAGGCGGTTAGCCAAAGATAATGATCTCACCCACAAAAGATAAGATAAGACAATAAACTTATCTCAAAGGATGATCATCAGGCACTACTATAAATACACTAGAGCATCCAGGAGTAACTCATATTCCAATTCTACAAAAAACCTACCTGAAGCCCGTACTGACTTTAGCATCGGAGTCTCTTGCAGGTTGATAAACCTCGATTTTGTGGTTTATCTTGTGCTTATTTTGGGGGATTTTATCATCTTTTCTCACATTTATTCAATGAAATAGCATGGTTTTGTAATTCTCCCTAAATTTGTGCTTAAATGTGAAAACATGATTTTTAGGCCTAAAAATAGCTAAATTTAATCCACTTTAATTCCATTCGATGCCTTGATATGTTTGTTAAGTGATTTCAGGTTTAGAAGGAAAGTATTGGATGGAAGAAGTGAGGAGAAAAGCATGCAAAGTGGGAGAACTCATGAAGAAATGAAGGAACCGTAAAGCTGTCAAGCCTGATCTCTTCGCACTCAATCGACCATAACTTGAGCTACAGAGGTCCAAATGAGGCAGTTCCAATTGCGTTGGAAAGCTAACATATGGGGCTTCAAAATAATATAAAATTTGCCATATTTTGTTTCACATATAGGGGCGCGAACGCGCCATGTACGCGTGCGCGCTGATGCTGCACATGGCCCATTAAAAGTGAAATCGCCCCCAGTGATTTCTGAAGCATTTTGGGCCCAATCCAACTCATTTCTTATGCTATTGAACCCAGGGATTGAAGGGGGGAATAAACGAAGTAGTCATAGTTTAGTTTTCATCATGTTTTAAGTTAGAATTATAGAGAGAGAAGCTCTCACTTCTCTCTAGAATTTAGGGTAGTTTAGGTTTAATTTTCTTAAATCTAATTTTCAATTCTTGTTTTGATTTAGTCTTCCCTTTTAATTTCTTGTTACTACATCTTTGTTCTTCTAGTTTTACTTGTCATTTCTTATTTTGCTCTCTTTAATGTTGATGAACTCTTGTTGGATTTGATTTATTTTTAATGCAATTTAATGTTTGATGTTCTTTTATTGAGGATTTAAGTTGTTGATTTACTTTTCTTGTAATTGGTAGTTGATAGATTTTACTATTTCTTGTCATTTATTATGCTTCCCTTTTATGCCTTCCAAGTGTTTGACAAAATACTTGGTTGGATGTTAGAGTAGATTTTGAGCATTCTTGGCTTGGAGAGAGTAATTAGGCAATCTTGAGTCATGAAAACCCAACTCATGTTGGTGATCTAGAATTGTTTGCTAATATTATTTCCATTGACGCTAATCTTTTGCTAATTTAATTAGTAAGTTGATTAGGACTTTTGGATTGAGATTAGCTAGTCTTATTAGACTTTCTCTCATGGAAGATAATATGATATCTTCTTCCAATGTTGGAGATGACGTAATAAGATAAATTCTTTTTTATTATTGTGATATGATTGATTAATCTTGTTTGAATTTCTCCCTATGTGTTGATGTTGACTAAATAAGATGAATTGATCATTGCATGACTAGGATAGAAATCCTATGATCTCAAACCTTGCCATGAATGTCTCTCTTTATTAATTTCTCTCTTTACTTTTCTTGTCATTTAATTTCTTGCCCTCTCACCAAATCAAACCCCCCTTACATCTTCATAGCCAATAATTGAGCACTTCATTGCAATTCCTTGTGAGACGACCCGGAGTTTAAATTCTTCGGTTAATTTTCATTTGGGGTTTGTTACATGTGACAAAACCAAAATTTAATTTGATGTGAGAGTTGTTTGTTGGTTTGGAGCTATGCTTACAACGAAGTTCTTATTTCTACAAGAGAAATTCTAGACCGACAACAATTCTCGCTATCAAATTGATGGTGCCGTTGCCGGGGAGTTGCAATGGTGTTATGTTATTGGCTATTGTATATATGTTAATATGCTTCTTTGCTAGTTTTTGCTTGTTTTAGGAGTTAGCTTTTATTAGTTCTTACTAGTTTTGTTTTTATTTTCTCTTGCTATTATGAATTCTCATCACTTTGGCTATGAGTTTGGTTCAAATTATGTTGTAGGAAATGGGAGCTACAATGACAATATGCATCAAGGATGGATGATAAACTACTATTTTATAGTTTATATTGTGTTTAATTGTGTGGTTTTGTCATGATCCTTGCCCACTTATTCATCAATTTAGCATGCATTTAGATTTCCTTCCTAAATTCAGTACATGTTTGAAAATTACTTCCTAGAGACCTTAATTATTTACTTTTAATTCTCCTTTATTCCATTCGATGCCGTGATCTGTGTGTCAAGTGTTTCAGGCCTTATAGGGCATGAATGAGATGGAGATTGGAGAGGAAGCTAGCAAAAATGGAAGGAACACAAGAATTTGAGGAGATAACCAGCGAGAAGTGACGCGGTCGCATGGCTCACGCGACCGCGCAAAGGAATGCAAATCGCAGCGACGCGGCCGCACGGATTGGAAAGCGCAAGTGACGCGGTAGCGTGGACGACGCGAATGCGTGGAGAGGAAAAAGCGCAAGCGACGCGTCCGCATGGATGACGCGATCGCGTGACATGTGCGATCTGCATAATCTGCAGAATTCGATGGGGGCGATTTTGGACCTTATTTCGGCCCAGTTTTTGGCCCGGAACAGCAGACTAGAGTCAGAGAATATGCAGAAACAACACGCACATTCATTCAGTAGTTTTAGATCTAGTTTTTTCACTCTCTTAGGTTTTTCTCTCTAGTTTTTAGAATTTTAATTTTCAATTGGTCTTAGCATTGGAACATTAAGAAGAGTTATTTCCTCATCAAGACTTCATCACTCTAGTTTGTTCTCTTAACTTGGTTTTATTCTTCCATGTTCTTTGTTATGTTCAATTTTGTCATTTAGATACTTTTATGATTAATTAATGCAAGGATTATTTCTCTTTAATTCAATTTCAATTCCAATAATCATGTCTTCTTTTAATTCCCTCTCATGTGCCATGGATTCTTTATTTACAATGCGTGAGTAGTTTCATTACTTGATAGGGAGTTGATTAAAAGGAATTCTTAAGTTGGAAGGATTGAAGGAGAAATTTATAGTTGGGTTAAATGTTGGATTGCTATCCTATCACCAACGCCAATCCCTTTGAACTAAGTGGGTTCTAACTCGTGAATAGATCTGGCAGTCCAACTTGTTTGACTTTCCCTTACCTAGTAAAGGATAACCAAACAGAGTAACCGTTAATTATAAATCAATCTTAAAAATCACTCCATCAATGATAGAGGTTCTAACTAATCAATTCCCAGTCAAGGTTTTTATTTATATTATTTAAAATTCCTCAATTTAAATTCCAATTTACTTAGTTCAACTTCTTGGAACATCTGATTAATAAAACAGCACACTTTTCTGCAACTCGTTGGGAGACGACCTGGGACTTAAAACTCCCAGTAATTTTAATTTAAACTCTCTGTGACATATTTCTAAATTGATAGGCAGATTTTCGGTGAGTTAAGAACTATACTCGCAACGTAACCATTTTAATAAATTTTTAATTCACCAGCTTCTGCTTCCCATCAATTTTTGGTGCCATTGCCGGGGAATTGCAATAGAGTGCTAATTTTATTAATTAGAATTTATTTATTTGCATTTTATTTAATTTTGCTACTATGAGCTGCATGTTTCTTCCGTCAAATGACACGTTCACTTCCTGATCCGCGCTTGCTAATATTCGATCCTGAAATTGAAAGAACAATTTCACGAATAAGGCGAGAACAGCGTAGGTTAGCCCGCTCTGAGGGCGGATCTGAAAGTGAATTTGAGGAAGAAACCAGCCCCCGTTCTACTGATTCGGTTGTTTTACGCGTAGAAAACATGGCAGCTAGAAGAGTTACCATTCAAGAGGAAGGAGCCCCTGATTTTACAATGCAACCGTTTCAAGCGCATCATCCAGCGGTAGCTACCGATTTTGAAATAAAGACCGCACTGCTGAATTTGATGCCCAAGTTTCATGGCCTACCTTCTCAAGAGCCTATCAAGCACTTGAGAGATTTTCAGGCAGCCTGTTCTACTGTCAGGCGTGATGGCACTGATGAAACTTCAATTCTGCTGAAAGCTTTTCCGTTCTCTCTTGAGGGAAAAGCAAGAGAGTGGTACTACACTCAACCTCTAGCAAATGTATCCAACTGGGATACATTCAGAAAGGAGTTTCTGGAGAAATTCTTTCTATCTGAAGTTACTGATAAACTAAGGAAGGATATCTCTACAATTGTTCAGGATGACAATGAGACTCTCTTTGAATAGTGGGAGCGCTTCAATAATCTTCTGGAAGCATGCCCCCAGCACATGATTGACAAGATCGTGCTACTCAGCTATATCACACAAGGTATGAGGCCCCAAGATAATACCACATTGGAAAGTGCCAGCAATGGGTCTATGAAGAAGTAAAAGACCACTGATGAAGCTTGGCAATTGATCAGTGATTTAGCTGAATCTACTCGGAACCACAGACAGAAGCAAGGTCGTTCAAAAGCCATTGCAGAAGTATCTTCTGGCATAGAGACTGCTGCTCTAAATCGAAGCATCTGTGAGATGACCAACCTACTGAAGCAAATGCAGTTGAATCAACAAGCTCAGCAAACTCAACCGCAACAAAACCAACAACTAGTTCCACAAAGAATTTGCGGAATTTGTGCTGATTACAGCCACTACACTGATGAATGCCCGCAGCTCCAACAAGAAGACAACATGGTGGCATCCACTCACAACTTCTATGACCGCCCCAACCAAGGGTACAATCAAAGTGGAAATAATAACCGTGGATGGCAGGACAATTCAAACCAGAATTGGAGGGACAGCAATAATAGGGGAGGCAGAGATAATCAGGGAAATCAGAGGTGGAATAATAACAACAACAGGCAGCAAAATCAACCTTACCGAGCACCTCACCTGAGGCAAAACCAAGGACCACCGAACAATCAGCAGCAAACCTCTCAGTTTACTCATTCTTCTGTATCTTCTAATGAAGATTTATTACAAGCTTTTGAGAAAAGACAACTGGCCATGGAAAATACCATCGTGAACAATATTAACGCCAGTCTGAATGGTTTCACCTCTACTCTACAAGCTTTATTGACACAACTTGGTTCAGCACAAAATTCCAGTAACCAACCTTCAAGCACCGCTGGAATCCCCTCTCAACCATTACCCAATCCAAAGGGAGGCATTAATGCCATCACCCTGAGGTCCGGAACCACACTGCAGGAGAAGAATCAGGAGGAACCAAGCTCACCAGAATACGCCTCAGCTGAAGAGGTGGTGGAAATCGAAGATGTTAAAGAGGAAGAGGATATACAGGACATGGCTGAAGAAGAGATAGCTCAACCACAGGAAGAAGCACCAAAAGGCACAGGCACCACAGAAAACACTACTCCTATTCCATTTCCACAACTTGTAAGGAAGCCCAGGAAGCAGCTGGAACCTGATCCTAAAATGGTAGAAATATTCAAAAAGGTTGAGGTAACTGTTCCCCCTGTTTGATGTTATTCAGCAGGTACCTAAATATGCAAAGTTTCTAAAAGACTTATGTATCCATAAAGACAAAATTAATGAATTAGAAACTATTCCTTTAGGTAGTTCTATATCTGCTTTAATGGGAGGATTACCCGAAAAATGTAGTGATCCAGGTCCTTGCATAATTAGTTGTACTATTGGTGGTGTAGTAATTTATGATTGCATGTGTGATTTAGGAGCATGTGTCAGTATAATGCCTTTGTCTATATATGATGTTTTAAGGCTCCCTCCCTTAAAAAGGTCGGCAGCTCGTTTTGTGTTAGCAGATAAAAGCATTATCACAGTGGCTGGAGTTGCTGAAGATGTTTTGGTGAACATTAAAGGGCTCACATATCCCACTGATTTTAATATCTTGGAGATGCCCCATGATGACAAGTCATCTTAGCCTAGTTTCACTAGTCTTTTTCTTTTGTTTTCAATTGATTTTATGCACTTTCTTGAGCCATAAGTAAGCCAATTGAGTAGAATTTCATGTTTCCTTTGATTCAATCAACCATGGAAGAATTAATGCAATTTCATGAGATTTTGTGCTATAATTGTCATATACTATGAAAGAATAACAATCTCATGATTTTGAGCATAGCTTTGATATGTTTGGTTGATTGATGATAGGGGAAAAGAGCTTTGAAGAAGGTTGAAGAAAGAAGGAATGGCTAGGAGCAAGAGAGAACAAAAAGCTTGAGCCAAAGTTTGCCTCAAACTTTAGCTCAAACTTTTGGAAAATTTGAAATCTCCCTGGAAGAAGCAAAAGCTTGTGCCAACGTTTGCCTCAAGCTTTTTGGCAAATGTTGGCACCACACACCAACACCCTGGAGGAGAAAAGCTTGCGCCAACGTTTGCCTCAAGCTTTTTGGCAAACGTTGGCACCACACACCAACACCCTGGAGGAGAAAAGCTTGCGCCAACGTTTGCCTCAAGCTTTTTGGCAAACGTTGGCGCCACCATCAACACACCCAGGAGAGTAAAAGTTTGTGCCAACGTTTGCCTCAAACTTTTTGGCAAACGTTGGCGCCACAAGGCATACAAGAAGGCTCAACGTTTGGCTCAAAGTTTGACCTCAAACTTTAGCCCAAACGTTGGTAGCAGCAAAAGGGGGCAGCTGATATGAAAAGCTTGAGCCAAAGTTTGCCTCAAACTTTGACTCAAGCTTTTATGATTCATGGCCCGGTTCAGAATGGGTTTCTCTCCAACTCCAAGAGCAATCAACAGAGACTTTTATCAACCCAATTCCATCAAAAGAAAAGGCCCAATTCAAGGCTTGAAGACCATTTGAAGAAAGTGTATAAATAGCTTAGGATTTAAGTTTTCAGAGAGCTTTCCTTTTAGTTTTGGCTGAGTAGTTTTGGAGAGCTTTTGGTTAGGAGTTATTTGGAGATTCTGAGTCTTGGGGAAGGAGAATTGAATTCTCTTCCTCTTAGTTTTTTTGCTTTCAATTTCATTTACAATTTGTCTTGGATTTTGGGTTGGAGAAGTGAAGGAATTCTGTTTCAATCTCATCCTGAGATTTCTCTGTTTTATTTACTGCATAATTGAATTTCAATTTCTGTTCATTGCCTCTTCTTCTACTCATTCTGCAATTTACTTTTCTTTATTTCTTGCAATTGAATTCTACGTTTGGATCTAGGAAGGCATTGAGATCTAGACTCGGTTATCTAGTCTCTTGGGTCCTGAGATCTGGAGTTTTCATTTTAAATTCTCTGTTTAATGTTTTTCAAGTTCATTTACATTTCCGTTTTAGATCCGGTTCAATTCAATTCTTCTTCTACTTTTCAGTTCAGTGCAATTTACTCTTCCTTGTTTAAATTCTGCAAACCCACTTCTTAATTCCCTTTATAATTCAAGTAATTTACATTTCTTGCACTTTAAGATTCAGCCATTTACATTTCTTGCAATCTAAGTTTCTACAATTTACATTACTTGTTCTTTAAGATTCAGCTTATTTACTTTCTTTGCTCTTTAATTTTCTGCAATCTACCCCTCTCCGTTTACATTTCAAGCAATTTAGTTTCTGCAATCACAAATCACCCAACCAATACTTGATTCGCTTGACTAAATCAACCACTAAACTAAAATTTCTCAATCCTTCAATCCCTGTGGGATCGACCTCACTCCCGTGAGTTATTATTACTTGATGTGACCCGGTATACTTGCCGGTGAGATTTGGGTGTTTGGAATCCATTTTCCGAAAATACTCATCAAGTTTTTGGCGCCGTTGCCGGGGATTAGAATAGATTGACAATGATTAAGTGAAGTGGAGATCTAGATCAAGCACTTTTTCTTTTCTGTTTCTCTAATTTTTGACTGACACACTAACTGTTTGAAATTTTGCTTAAGCTAACTAAAACTTCATTCTAGCAATAGATTGAAGTGTTACTGGTGGTGTTTCTTTTGTTTTGTTTGTATGTCAGGTACAGGGAGAGCCACTCCTGTTTTATCTGAAACTGACCAGAGAACTCTTAGAAGGTTAAGAAGAGCTGAAAGTGGGAAAAATATTGTTGGAGAGGAAGAATCTGAGGAAGAATATCACGAGATGGAAGGAGATCCATCTAATCCAGGAGGAGGGGTTAACAATAACCCACAACAGAGAAGAGTACTGGCCTCCTATACTTTTGCAAATGCTAGACATTGTGGAAGCAGCATTCTCACCCCTAATGTCAATGCAAATAACTTTGAACTGAAGCCACAACTCATCACATTGGTCCAAAATAACTGCTCGTTTGGAGGAGGACCATTGGAGGATCCAAACCAACATTTATCCACTTTCTTGAGAATTTGTGACACAGTTAAAAGCAATGGAGTGCACCCTGACATATACAAGCTGTTGTTATTTCCATTCTCTCTCAGGGACAAGGCCACTCAATGGCTAGAAACATTTCCGAAGGAAAGCATTAACACTTGGGATGATTTGGTGAGCAAGTTTCTTGCCAAGTTTTACCCCCCTCAAAGGATCATCAGGTTGAA
>NC_029792.2:100668253-100675194 GCF_000816755.2 Arachis ipaensis | reverse complement strand
ACTAACTGTTTGAATTTTTGCTTAAACTAAACTTCATTCTAGCAATAGATTGAAGTGTTACTGGTGGTGTTTCTTTTGTTTTGTTTGTATGTCAGGTACAGGGAAATCCATTCCTGTTTTATCTGAAACTGACCAGAGAACTCTTAGAAGGTTAAGAAGAGCTGAAAGTGGGAAAAATATTGTTGGAGAGGAAGAATCTGAGGAATAATATCATGAGATGGAAGGAGATCCATCTAATCCAGGAGGAGGGGTTAACAATAACCCACAGCAGAGGAGAGTACTGGCCTCCTATACCTTTGCAAACGCTAGACATTGTGGGAGCAGCATTCTCACCCCTAATGTCAATGCAAATAACTTTGAGCTGAAGCCACAACTCATCACATTGGTCCAAAACAACTGCTCATTTGGGGGAGGACCATTGGAGGATCCAAATCAACATCTATCCACCTTCTTAAGGATTTGTGACACTATCAAATCCAATGGCGTGAATCCTGAAACCTACAAGCTTCTGCTGTTCCCGTTCTCATTAAGGGACAAGGCCGCACAATGGCTTGAAACTTTTTCCCAAGGAAGTATCATTAGTTGGGATGACTTGGTGACCAAATTTCTAGCCAAATTCTATCCACCTCAAAGAGTCATCAGGCTGAAAACCGAGGTGCAGACATTTACACAATTAGATGCCGAATCCTTGTATGAAGCATGAGAGAGGTACAAAGCCTTAATCAGAAAGTGTCCTCCAGAGATGTTCAATGAATGGGACGTACTGCAAAATTTCTATGAAGGTCTGACATTGAAATCTCAAGAGGCATTAGATTATTCTGCTGGAGGTTCACTACAACTAATGAAAACTGCTGAGGAAGCCCAGAATCTTGTGGACATGGTGGCCAACAATCAATATTTCTTTGCTCATCAAAGAAACCGCCAACCATCACAAAGGAGAGAAGTAATGGAGTTAGAAGGAGTAGACTCAATCTTGGCTCAAAACAAGATGATGCAGCAGCAAATTCAACAACAATTTGAGCAAATGGCCAAGAGGATTGATAGCCTCCAGGTTGCAGCAGTTAACACAAGCCAACCATCATCCACATGGGTGCAAAATGAAGAAACTCAAGAGGAGCAGCAGCAAGAACAAGTCCAGTACACGCACAACCAAAATTCTGGACAGAATGAAGTGTATGGTGACACATACAATCCATCCTGGAAGAACCACCCA
This sequence comes from Arachis ipaensis, assembly GCF_000816755.2. Taxonomy (NCBI): domain Eukaryota; kingdom Viridiplantae; phylum Streptophyta; class Magnoliopsida; order Fabales; family Fabaceae; genus Arachis; species Arachis ipaensis. Next base: position 100,673,981 of record NC_029792.2, on the reverse strand, counting down.
AACCTCAGATGGGGAGATAATCACAACCAGAACCAACAACCATGGCAGAGGAACTCAAACCAAAACACTTCCAGAAACAACCAAAACCACAACCAGCATCAAACTAACCAAAACCTTTACAGAAAACCTCAAAATAACTACCCCAATCCCAACCATTACCAATCCAATAACCAATCCACCAATCAAAATGCCCACCATCCACCACCCACATCTCACAACCCACCACAAGCATCATCTGAATCTCAAAGACTCACTAACTTGGAAACCTTGATAGACAAAATATGGAAACACCAAGAAATAACAACCAAGAACCATGAAGCTTCCATGAAGAACCTAAAGAGACAGATTGGGCAAATCTCCAAGCAGATTTCTGTTGAGAGACCATCAAGTTCCCTGCCAAGTGACACAATTCCAAATCCTAAAGAAGAATGCAAGGCAATACAATTAAGAAGTGGGAGAACATTGATGAGTAACAAAGACACTACAAGGAAGCAAATGGAGAACAGCAAAAGGCCAATAGAGGGGGAAAAGCCAACACACGCAGAGGAAGCTGATGGTGATGATGCAATGGCAAGCAAGCAAACTGCAAGGCAAGCTCAAGAAAGGGAGGAACAATTAAAAATTTCAAGAAAGGGGAAGGAAGTAATTGAAGAACCAACCAAGGAACAAAGGCAACAAACAGAGAAGAACTTTGTACCTCCACTACCATACCCTCAGAGGTTCAGCAAAGAGACTAAGGACCAACATTTTCATAAGTTCCTTGAGACTTTTAAGAAACTAGAGATCAATATACCCCTAGCTGAGGCACTTGAGCAAATGCCCCTGTATGCCAAGTTTATGAAGGAGCTACTCAACAAGAAGAGAAGTTGGCAAGAAAAGGAAACTATCATGCTCACTGAATAATGTAGCGCTGTGATCCAGATGGGTATCCCACCAAAGCTCAAAGACCCAGGGAGGACTTGATCACTCAGCTGGAGGATCATTGCAACTGATGAAAACTGCAGAAGAAGCTCAAAATCTTATTGACATGGTGGCTAATAATCAGTATTTCTTTGCGCATCAAAGGCAACGCCAACCATCACAAAGGAGAGGAGTAATGGAGTTAGAAGGAGTGGACTCAATCTTAGCTCAAAACAAAATGATGCAGCAACAGATTCAGCAACAATTTGAGCAAATGGCCAAAAGAATTGATGGCCTACAAGTAGCATCAGTGAGTGCCACAAGTCAACCAACCACTCCTTGGGGGCATAATGAGGAGAACCAAGAGGAACAATAGCAAGAGCAAGTGCAGTATATGCACAACCAAGGTTCAAATGAGGTGTATGGTGATACCTACAATCCATCATGGAAGAACCACCCAAACCTCAGATGGGGGGATAACCACAACCAAAACCAACAACCATGGCAGAGGAACTCAAACTCAAACACCTTAAGAAACAACCAAAACCACAACCAGCAGCAGACTAACCAAAATCCCTACAGAAAACCCAAAAATAACTATCCCAACTCTAACCATTATCCATCCAATAACTAACCTACCAACCAAAGCACTTACCATCAACCATCAGCACCCCATAACCAAGCAATTTTACAAGACTCTCAGAGGATTACTAATCTGGAGATGCTCATGGAAAAGATGATGAAGAACCAAGAAATGACCACAAAGAACCAGGAAGCCTCCATGAAGAGCCTAGAGAGGCAGATTGGGCAAATCTCCAAGCAAATTTCTGTTGAGAGACCTTCAAGCTCACTGCCGAGTGACACAATCCCAAATCCTAAGGAAGAATGCAGGGCTTTGATTCAAAAAGGGCTTCCTCCTAAGCTTGAAGACCCCGGGAGCTTCTTGCTGCCTTGCACCGTTGGGGAATTAACCATCACTAAGGCAATGTGCGATCTAGGAGCAAGTATTAACTTAATTCCCTCCTCTTTGGTGAAAAAGTTGCGTATAGAGGAAGTTAAACCGGTACAGATGTCTCTAGAACTGGTAGATAAGTCAATGGTATACCCCAGGGGTGTAATTGAAAACCTTCTAGTCAAGGTGGACAAATTCATATACCCTGCAGACTTTGTGGTTCTAGATTCAGATGAGGATGAAAGTAACTCCATCATACTTGGGAGACCGTTCTTGGCCATTGCTAGGGCCATCATAGACGTAGAGCAAGGAGAATTAACTCTCAGAATGCATGATAAGAGTGTCACTCTGAGAGTATTACCAGAAGCGCAGTTCAGTGATGAGAAGAAAGACTATATGGAACTCGACAAGGAAGAATCACAGTTAAAGGAAGAAAGCAACAAGGCGATTCACAGCAACATCCCAAGGCAAAAGATTGTGCAGAATGATGCAGAAGTTCAAGAGGATATTGGAGTATTGGCCACTGAGAAGAGAGATCTCCAAAGTAAGCCTACGGCCAAAGAAGAAAGATCAACAAAAGAAAGGAAGAAACACAGAAACAAAACAAAAAGGGGTTGGAAGAACAGAAAGATTCCAACAGAAGGGCTTTCCAAGGGTGATAAAGTGCAATTGATCTATCAACAACTGGGAGCAAGCCAACAGACGGATGACTATTACACTATCAGCAATATACTCTCATTAGAGCATGCTGAAATTGAACACCAGAGAACAAAGAGGAGGATCACAGTCAGGGGAGACAAGTTGAGGCACTACAATCATCAACCACCATAAAAGAAAGCCCCAGTGTCAAGCTAGTGACAATAAAAGAACGCTCCATGGGAGGCAACCCATGATTTAAGATTTATGTCATTTTAAATTCAATAAGCTATGATCACCTGAGCATGATTTTTTTCTTTTCATGAACGTACTTAATGAATGCATGCACTGTTTTGAAATATATGCTAAGATTTCTAAGTTTGGTGTGCCTTCAAGCACACCAAACAAGTGTTACAAACATTTTCATACTATATGCTTAGTTATCCTGATGAAGCATATGACCAAACACTAAGTTTGGTGTCTGCATAGGTGGATATTTTCAGAAGATCAAAATTTTTTTTCTCTTCATGAAAATTAAAAATCATGCACCAATGATCATACGTTGTTACTTTCTGAGACTTTACAATTGAAAAGAAATCATATTCTGTGATGAAGGCATCAATTGTGATTTACTGTTGGCATCTCACATTTACCCCTTAACAAGAGACAAGTTTGGTGTTCATCAAACCTTGATGCACTGATTAAGGGACACAATTAATCCTTCATGAAAAAAAAAGAGAAAAAGAAAAATTATAATGAAAGCATTTCTTATAAATATTTAACCAAGAGTGACATTGGGATTTCAAGAACACTAGTTGGAGGAAGAAACATTTTTAAACTATATGACCAAACATTAAGTTTGGTGTCCTCCAAGAAAAGTCACGAGGAAAAGAGCCCGTGGTGGAGGAGAGTACACCTGAATATGACCGATGGAGATTTAAATCTTGGTACCATCAGTTACAAATTGAATGGATGAATGAGAAAAAAATATATCCAGAGGTTCCACTCTTGCTACCAGATGAAAGGTGTCAAGAAATGAAGGACAAGATTAAAAAGAGGAAATGGGAAGAACTCGTCTCACCCATCACTCGGGTCAATGCAAATATCATAAGAGAGTTCTATGCCAACATCCCAAGACTTAACACGGGTGAAGCCCCAACGTACAAGAGCTATGTACGGGGGACGGAAGTAGACTTTAGTTTAGATGCCATCAAGAAAGTCTTGGGACTAAAAGCAGTTCGCTTTGGTGAACCGGGATACCACCAAAGGGTAAATGGAGATCTGGATTATGATAGAATTTCTAGAGATATTTGTATGGTGAACTCAGAGTGGGAAGGAGATGCCAAAAATAAATACAAGTATCTGAGGAGAGGAAACCTCACCCCGGAAGCAAAGGGATGGTATGAGCTATTGAAAAGATCAATTCTGGGCACAGTAAACACCTCAGATGTCAACAAGAAAAGAGTTGTTATGTTGCATTGCATCATGGTGGGAGGAGAGGTGAAGGTTCATGAAATCCTTGCAAAGGATATTCAAAAACTTGCAGAGAAAAACTTGGCTGGGTCTTGGTTGTACTACCCAAGCACCATTATGCGGTTGTGCGCAAGAGCTAAAGTGCCAATGGAGAACGATAACCCAACATGGTTGAACCCGGACATGCCTATAACCATTGAAAGAATGATGATGGTTACTGAAGCGCAGCAGAGCCGAAGACCACACGGAAGAAGGCAAAGAGAAGAACCAATGGAGGAAGAAGAATTACAAGAGGAAGAAGAGCCACAAGAGGAAGAGGAACAGCAACACATTCCACCACATAACACTCTGGATATGACTCAGATGCAGAAAGCAATTGGAAGATTATCACAACAGTACTTGAGAATTCAAGAAAGACAAGAGGAATACCATTCACAGTACATGAAAAACCAACAAGAGCAAGAGGAATGGCAGCTGAAAATGATGAACAAACAAAGTGACTTTGTGTCAAAATTCTTCGTGATGCAAGAAGAGCATGCTTTTCAATCTCACGAATCATTTGGAAAGTTGGCACAAATGCAAGCTGAAAATATGAGGGCTCTCAAAGAGTTCACAACCCTCCAAGATGCAAGATATGAAGTCCAAGCCGACTACAACATAAATAGTCAAATCAAAATGAACTATATTGGAGAGCATCTGCACAACATGGATCCAGCATTTCCAACTTTCGATGAATTCTTCAAAGGGAAAAGTGAGATAGAAGTAAGCAAGGCTATGAGACTTGAAGATAGAGTAGAGGAGGTGATGAATAGAGCTGGGTTCTGGCGGGGTCAACAGACAACAGACATGGACACAGAGAACACTAACAACCAAGTGTATGAAAGAAGAAAGAAAAAGCATGACAAATGAAAGGTGGACTTGCTCCTTATTCATCACTACAAAGATAAGTAAGCCAATTGAGTAGAATTTCATGTTTCCTTTGATTCAATCAACCATGGAAGAATTAATGCAATTTCATGAGATTTTGTTCTATAATTGTCATATACTATGAAAGAATAACAATCTTATGATTTTGAGCATAGCTTTGATATGTTTGGTTGATTGATGATAGGGGAAAAGAGCTTTGAAGAAGGTTGAAGAAAGAAGGAATGGCTAGGAGCAAGAGAGAACAAAAAGCTTGAGCTAAAGTTTGCCTCAAACTTTAGCTCAAACTTTTGGAAAAGTTGAAATCTCCCTGGAAGAAGCAAAAGCTTGTGCCAACGTTTGCCTCAAGCTTTTTGGCAAACGTTGGCACCACACACCAACACCCTGGAGGAGAAAAGCTTGCGCCAACGTTTGCCTCAAGCTTTTTGGCAAACGTTGGCACCACACACCAACACCCTGGAGGAGAAAAGCTTGCGCCAACGTTTGCCTCAAGCTTTTTGGCAAACGTTGGCGCCACCATCAACACACCCAGGAGAGCAAAAGTTTGTGCCAACGTTTGCCTCAAACTTTTTGGCAAACGTTGGCGCCACAAGGCATACAAGAAGGCTCAATGTTTGGCTCAAAGTTTGACCTCAAACTTTAGCCCAAACGTTGGTAGCAGCAAAAAGGGGCAGCTGATATGAAAAGCTTGAGCCAAAGTTTGCCTCAAACTTTGACTCAAGCTTTTATGATTCATGGCCCGGTTCACAATGGGTTTCTCTCCAACTCCAAGAGCAATCAACAGAGGCTTTTGTCAACCCAATTCCATCAAGAGCAAAGGCCCAATCCAAGGCTTGAAGACCA
>NC_029792.2:100637127-100667987 GCF_000816755.2 Arachis ipaensis | reverse complement strand
CTGGAGTTTTCATTTTAAATTCTCTGTTTAATGTTTTTCAAGTTCATTTACATTTCCGTTTTAGATCCGGTTCAATTCAATTCTTCTTCTACTTTTCAGTTTAGTGCAATTTACTCTTCGTTGTTTAAATTCTGCAAACCCACTTCCCAATTCCCTTTATAATTCAAGTAATTTACATTTCTTGCACTTTAAGATTCAGCCATTTACATTTCTTGCAAACTAAGTTTCTGCAATTTACATTAATTGTTCTTTAAGATTCAGCTTATTTACTTTCTTTGCTCTTTAATTTTCTGCAATCTACCCCTCTCCCTTTACATTTCAAGCAATTTAGTTTCTGCAATCACAAATCACCCAACCAATACTTGATTCGCTTGACTAAATCAACCACTAAACTAAAATTGCTCAATCCTTCAATCCCTGTGGGATCGACCTCACTCCCATGAGTTATTATTACTTGATGCGACCCGGTATACTTGCCGGTGAGATTTGGGTGTTTGGAATCCGTTTTCCGAAAATACTCATCACCCCATAATGATTCAGATAAGCCATCATCAATCCTACTTGGAAGACCATTCCTGAAGACATCAAAATTCAAATTGGATGCTTTTTCAAGAACATACTCCTTTGAAATAGATGGCCGCATAGTGATCTTCAATCTGAATGGAATCATTGACAACCCCCCAGAAGATCATTCTATCTTCCAGTGTGATGTCATAGACGAGAGTGTGACTAAAGTTTAAAAAGAAGAGTTTGAAGAGAGGCACACTGGACAAGATCCAAGTGTGGGGACCCTCTTAACTGACAATGAGGACACTTCGCCATTTTCGCAAGCCCCAGATAATCCAGAGCCTACCCATGATCAAAAGTTAGAATTGAAACCTCTTCCTCCACATCTCAAATATGCTTACCTTGAGGATGAGCAGAAGCTTCCGGTTATTATTGCAAGAGAACTGACTTCTCAACAAGAAGAGCAGTTACTTGATGTGCTGAGGAAGCATAAGAAGGCAATTGGGTGGAGTTTGACAGACATAGTGGGAATCGACCCTCAAGTATGCGAGCACAGAATATTTTTAGAAGAGGGAGCAAGACCTGTCCGTCAACCCCAGAGAAGATTGAATCCCACCATCTTGGAAGTTGTCAAAAAGGAAGTGACCAGATTATTGGAAGCCGGTATCATATATCCCATTTCAGACAGTGAATGGGTAAGCCCAGTACAAGTTGTGCCCAAGAAGTCCGGAGTCACTACCATGAAGAATGAGCATGGAGAGCTCATAGCAACTAGAGTTTAGAATGCTTGGAGAGTCTGCATTGATTACAGGCGTCTCAACCAAGCTACTTGTAAGGATCACTACCCACTTCCATTCATTGATCAAATGCTGGATCGCCTATCAGGTAAATCACATTATTGCTTTCTAGATGGTTACACAGGTTATTTCCAGATTCATATAGCTCCTGAGGATTAGGAAAAGACTACTTTTACGTGTCCTTTTGGGACCTATGCTTATAAGAGAATGCCCTTTGGCTTGTGCAATGCACCAGCTACTTTCTAAAGGTGCATGATGAGCCTTTTTTCTGATCTTATTGAGGACTGTATGGAAGTTTTTATGGACGATTTTAGCGTTTATGGTGATTCTTTCAACCTTTGCTTAGATGGATTATCTAGAGTATTAGATAGATGTGTTGATACAAACCTTGTATTGAATTTCGAAAAATGCCACTTTATGGTAAAACAAGGGATTGTATTGGGACATGTGGTATCTAATAATGGCATTTCTGTAGACCCAGCAAAGGTGAATATTATTTCTAGTCTACCTTACCCCTCCTCTGTGAGGGAAGTCCGTTCGTTCCTTGGCTATGCAGGTTTCTACAGGAGATTTATTAAAGACTTTAGTAAGGTGGCACTTCCCTTATCCAGATTACTGCAGAAGGACATTGAGTTCGAGTTTAGTGAAGATTGCAAACAAGCATTTGAAAGGCTGAAGACTGCTCTAACTCAAGCCCCAATTGTGAGAGGACCCGACTGGAGCCAGCCGTTTGAAATCATGTGTGACGCTTCCAACTATGCAGTAGGAGCAGCACTGGCTCAGCGTGAAGGTAAGGACCCTTTTGTTATTGCCTATGCGTCTAAGACTTTAGACACTGCCCAGTCCAATTATACTACTACTGAGAAAGAGCTACTTGCTATTGTTTTCGCTCTGGATAAATTCCGAGCTTATTTACTTGGTACTAGAGTAGTAGTGTATTCGGACCATGCAGCTCTAAAGTATTTATTAGCTAAAAAGGAATCCAAACCAAGACTTATACGTTGGATACTGCTGTTACAAGAATTTGATTTAGAAATAAAGGACAGGAGTGGTAATCAAAATCTAGTAGCGGACCACTTGAGTCGCCTTGAACATATTAAGGATGATTCTACTCCTATAGATGATAATTTTCCTTTTGACAACCTGCAAGCAGTATCTGAGGTAGTCCCTTGGTATACACCTGTTGCTAATTACTTAGTTAGCCGCACATTTCCTCCACATTTCTGTAAACATCAAAGAGACAAGCTGAAAAGCGAGTCTAAATATTATATATGGGATGACCCATATTTATGGAGATGTGGCGCTGACCAGATAATTAGACGATGTGTACCTCAATCAAAATTCCATTCCATTTTAGAGGCCTGTCACTCATCTGAGAGTGGAGGACACTTTGGCCCTCAAAGAACAGCTAGAAAGATCCTAGACTGCGGATTCTGGTGGCCTACTCTTTTTAGAGATGCTGCTGAGTTTTGTAAATCTTGTCACCCATGCCAGAAATTTGGTAACATATCCAGGAGGGATGAGATGCCTCAACAATATATGCTTTTCTGTGAAATTTTTGATGTCTGGGGCATTAACTTCATGGGTCCATTTCCAAATTCTAGTGGATATTTTTATATTTTGTTAGCTGTGGATTATATTTCCAAATGGGTGGAAGCAATTCCTACCCGCACTGATGATGCTAACACTGTTGTTTCCTTTGTGAGAAACCATATTATATGCCGCTTTGGATCACCACGAGCGATCGTGAGCGATCAAGGCCCCCATTTTTGTAACAGGAGACTAACAGGATTGATGATTTCGCCTAGTTTATGGAAAAGCTTGCCATCTTCCAGTTGAAATCGAACACAGAGCCTTCTGGGCAGTTAAAGAGTGCAACATGGAAATTGAGAAAGCCGGAACTGAAAGAAAGTTGCAACTACAGGAACTAGAGAACCTTTGCCTAGAAGCTTATGAGAACTCCAGAATATACAAGGAAAAGATGAAAGCTGTGCATGATCAAAACATCAAGAAGAGAGAGTTCCAACCTGGAGATTTTGTTCTCCTTTACAAATCTCGACTGAGGCTCATGCCCGGTAAGTTGAGATCAAAATGGGAAGGTCCATACAGAATAGAGAAGGCTGAACTGTACGGAGTTTATCACCTAAACCATCCTTCAAGTTTTGAACTTATTAAGGTTAATGGACACCGCCTAAAGCTGTACCATGGTGAGAAGGTGCAGAGAAATAAGGAGCTTGAGATCTTCCACTTGGAAGATCCCCATATAGCAGCAGATTGAGCTAGTGGAGCGTCCAACTTACGGACGTAAAAGCAAAGTGCTTGGTGGGAGACAACCCACCGCGGTATGATCGTTCTTTTCTTCACTTATAGTTTTTCTTCTTTAATAACTCTTCTGTTTATTAGTGCATCCGTGCTCTTTCGATTACATGTCTTTATCTTTCCTTAAAAAAAAATATTTTTCGCCGCGCGACGCGATCGCACCAGCGACGCGTCCGCGTGGCAGGAGGAAGAAAGAAAAATAAAAATGAACAGAAAGTTATGCAGGAGGAGCGCTGGAGTCGTGCCAATGGCACAAATTACTCCACGCGACCGCGTCGCATGGAATTCATGACCTCCCACGCGACCGCGTGCCTCACGCGGCCGCGTGCCCTGCATTTTCGACGTAAAAGGGTGCACAATGCTATATTGTGCGAGAGTGGTGCTGGATTGGTGCTGGAAGCACAATCCTTGTCACGCGACCGCGTCGCCGACGCGGCCGCGTCAATTATTTTCTGACGCACACTCACGCGATCGCATGACCCACGCGATCGCGTCACCCAATTTCGGCAATTGAAATGAATCGAATAGAGAGTTGTGCTGGAGCGAGGCTGCACTCGCGCCAGCAGCGCAACATAGGTCACGCGACCGCGGGACTGACGCGATCGCGTCCCTTTCCCTGACGTGCCCCCATGCGAACGCATGCCCCAGGCGGCCGCGTCGCATGCGCCGCACAGCTAAACCTCAATTGCCAAATTATCTTATCTTTCTTTCCTCCAAATCCTAATTTTTCTTTTCCATCCTTCTTCCTTCTTTCTTCTTTCCCCCTTCTCCTTTCTATCTCACTCTCTCTCTCCTCCATTAACAAGGTTTTACCTTCTTCTTCCTTCTTCTCTTTTCTATCATTCTTATTATATTATGTATATATTATTATTTTCTTTTTCTTTTCTTTTTCTTTTCAAACTTTTATTTTCTTTATTCTTCTTTTCCCTTTTTACATGGTGTTAGAATTTTTTTGAGTCATTATCCCTCACTATATGCTTGTGACTTTTTACAATTTGTTTGACAATTATTATTATTATTTTTTTTAGGGGATTGCTTGCATGTTCAATTTCATACTTTTTACATCTTGTTTAACATGCATGCTATGTGTTTGTGAAAAAGCCCATGTGGCATTATGCACTTCTCTATGTTCCTATACTATTCAATGCTTGCTTTTCACAACTTTCCCCTATTATTTTATTAATTGAAAATACAAACGTGATGGTTTGTTACAAAGTAATGCTTGGTCTATGCTACTCATGCCCTTTGCCAGCATGCCAATAAACACCTTGCATTCACTTGTCTTTTTATGCACTAGCTATTTCCCATTGATGGCTTTTCATATGTACTCGAGAGTATATGTTAATGTCATCTACATTTTACTGTGCATCATTCACCCTCTTTTCCGTTTCCTTCCTTGCTGTATCTCTCTTTGCATTTAATTTTCTCTCTCTTCCCTTCTTTCAGGATGGCCACCAAGAAAGGAAAGGAGAAAGCAACTCCAAGACCACCACCAAGAAGAGGAACTAAAAGAGCATTAGTGGCAGAGCCTTCTTCAACTGCAGTCAAGCCCTCAACAAAACGATCATGTCCCATTACGTCTTTCCGAGCCCTCATGAGTCCTCCTTCACTGCTGACATGGCTGTTCTACTATGGTGCATCCTTACAGACCAACCTCTGAATCTCTCAAGACATATCCGGAATGCTATGGAACACGTACAAATCGCAGGCAACTTACCTTTTCCTGCCCTGGTCTTAGATCTTGTCTCAGCAGCCGGAGTCTTCTACAGAGCTGGGGACACCAAGGCCATGGTTCCACGGGATGATCAATATGTCCCTAACGGGAAATACCTCAGACTTTCAGCAGCCACTACAAGCCAGCCTACTGAGCCGGTTGAAGATATTTCTTCTTCAACACCACAAGCATCTACCACTGAGAAATTGCTCCAACAGTTACTTGAAAAGTTGGATCGGCATGAACAGAAAGCTAAGATGAGAGAGCGCCGTAACAAGCGCCGATTCACATACCTCAAGGAGCTGATCATGGGCAAATTCAAGGACTCAGACACTCCGGACTCCACTTCTTTTACCAGCACCGGGAGCCATGATGGTCCCGACTGTGGAGATACTGCTACCAGCCCACCCCTGTTTCTGACAGATGGCACCGAGGACGGTGCAAAGCCTTAAGTGTGGGGAGGTCGGTCAGTACCTGACTTCCGGAGGTAAATTCTCTTCTCTGGCACCAATAATTAGGATATTTTAGTTAGATTTTCTTTCTTTCATAAAATAGAATAAATTGCATAGGTTAGAATAGTTGCATGCATGTTCTACTTGATTGAAAAGACAATAAGTTTCTTTTAAAAATTTATCTTTGGAACAAAATTTCACTAATTTTTCAAAATTTTTATGATAAATCTGCTTGAGTTGTATTTGAAATATGATGTTTGAGCTAAAGAACACACAACCTGTGAAAGATTTGAGCCTTTATGTATGGTTACATTATTTAACCATAATCATTTTATTCTTGTGTGTTTACTTCTCTATGATTGTAATCTATATTTTGTTTTATCTTATATGTCCAATATTTATTATATTTACACGCTTGCACATGATTGAGGCCATTATTTGTTTAAACTCACTTATCCAAATCAAGCCTACCCTTTTCAATTACCCTTGTTAACCACTTTGAGCCTTTGAAACCCCATTTGTTCTATATTTTACCACATTACTAACCTTAAGCTGAAAAACAATTATATATCCCAAATTGAATCTTTGGTTAGCTTAAGATAGAATTGTGTGTGCTAGTTAAGTATGGAAATTGTGGGATCAAAAGTTGTTGAGGGAATGTGTCATGAAAATTTAAAGGGAATTTGGATACCTATTCATGTGAAGATATGAGAATGAAAAATCTATGTGCATTGATAAGCTTTATTTAAAAAATAATAATAATAATTTATTTATATATGTGGGATTGCATTGCATTTTATGAGTTTCTGCATGTTCATACTTATTTCCTTGTCTCCTTCAATTTAGCATGAGGACATGCTAATGTTTAAGTGTGGGGAGGTTGATAAACCACTATTTTATGGTTTATCTTGTGTTTAATTGTGTGGTTTTGTCATGATCCTTGCCCACTTATTCATCAATTTAGCATGCATTTAGATTTCCTTCCTAAATTCAGTACATGTTTGAAAATTGCTTCCTAGAGACCTTAATTATTTACTTTTAATTCTCCTTTATTCCATTCGATGCCGTGATCTGTGTGTCAAGTGTTTCAGGCCTTATAGGGCATGAATGAGATGGAGATTGGAGAGGAAGCTAGCAAAAATGGAAGGAACACAAGAATTTGAGGAGATAACCAGCGAGAAGTGACGCGGTCGCCTGGCTCACGCGACCGCACGAAGGAACGCAAATCGTATTGAGAAGAGTTATTTCCTCATCAAGACTTCATCACTCTAGTTTGTTCTCTTAACTTGGTTTTATTCTTCCATGTTCTTTGTTATGTTCACTTTTGTCATTCAGATACTTTTATGATTAATTAATGCAAGGATTATTTCTCTTTAATTCAATTTCAATTCCAATAATCATGTCTTCTTTTAATTCCCTCTCATGTGCCATGGATTTTTTATTTACAATGTGTGAGTAGTTTCATTACTTGATAGGGAGTTGATTAAAAGGAATTCTTGAGTTGGAAGGATTGAAGGAGAAATTTATAGTTGGGTTAAATGTTGGATTGCTATCCTATCACCAACGCCAATCCCTTTGAACTAAGTGGGTTGTAACTCATGAATAGATTTGGCAGTCCAACTTGTTTGACTTTCCCTTACCTAGTAAAGGATAACCAAACAGAGTAACCGTTAATTATAAATCAATCTTAAAAATAACTCCATCAATGATAGAGGTTCTAACTAATCAATTCCCAGTCAAGGCTTTTATTTATATTATTTAAAATTCCTCAATTAAAATTCCAATTCACTTAGCTCAACTTCTTGGAACATCTGATTAATAAAACAACACACTTTTCTGCAACTCGTTGGGAGACGACCTGGGACTTAAAACTCCCAGTAATTTTAATTTAAACTCTCTGTGACATATTTCTAAATTGATAGGCAGATTTTCGGTGAGTTAAGAACTATACTTGCAACGTAACCATTTTAATAAATTTTTAATTCACCAACTTCTGCTTCCCATCAATGGAACAATCAAAGGCGGGAGGAGCCTCAAAGGATTGATCACCCTTCTTGGCAACAACAACCTCCGGTTTCTTATGGGTATAATTCTAATCCTAATGCATATCAATCTAATGGATGTGGTAACCCTTATTGTAATTGTCAACAACCACCACCACATGCCTATGAACCACCCCCTCAACATGACTTTGAACCACCTTACTCACAAGCCTCCTACCACCAAACACCTCATTATGACCCTAATTCTTATCCACCATACCAACCACCTTATGAACCATATGAACCATATATAGAACCACCACAATTCCAACACAATTACTCTCAAGAACCACCTCAATATACACCACCTCCATACTCTTACCAAGATGAACCAACTTCCAACTATAATGCCTTTCCCTCAAACAATGAACCCTCTCTTCCACCACCGCCCTCCGATGAAGCCTCCATGTTGGAATTGAGAGTTCTTGAATCTCATATCTTAAGGCGACAAGAGGAGGATGAAAAGAAGTTTAAAGAGCTAGGAGCCAAGATGGTTATCCTAGTGGAAGCCATTAGCAATATGGCCTCCTCCCGACTAAGCCTAAGCAACCAAGGCACTCCCATTGACGAATGTGGAGAAGCAATTAAGGAGCATAGTGAGGGAGTGAGTTTAGAGCTTCAAGGTGAAGAAGAGGAGTTAAAACAAGAATTATTACAAGAGGAGGAAGTTAAGATAATTGAGCCGGAAGAAGTGGTTAAAGCCTTTAAAGAGGTTGACCAAGAGATGGATTCAATCATTGAAGAATTCTTATGTACAATTGAATCCTCTCCAATTGGATTTGACATGGAGATCAAAGAAGAAGATTCACAACCTCTCATGCCTTTGGTGAGCAATGAAGAAGAAATTGAATTGGAAGAAAGCTACCAAGAGGAAGAGGTTGAGCAAGAAGCAAGCTCCATCATTGAAGATGATTCCACACCAACCAATGAGTCTTTTGGAATTGATGAATCTCCCTCATTGTGCTATAAAACTGATGACAAGGAGGACTGTGTACAACCTCCGACACATGGTTTGAGCAATGAAGGATGTATAGAAGAGGTTGGTGAGCAAGGAATTGAACTTAAAGAAGCTTGCAAAGAGGTGGAAGTTACAAGGGAAGAGCACAAGGGAATGGATCTCACATTGGCTAAGTGTGGGGAGGTCCCCCTCCCTAAGTCACCATCATCCAACACAACATTCAAGTGGGTAAAATTCTTATCCTTAAGCTTTACTTTCTCACTTGAATATGGTTTGATTGAAAATGATGGTCAACTTAGAGCTCTTTGTGGAATTAAGAGTAGGAGAGAATTGTGTAGTGGTTGGAAACATCATTCTAAGTTCATAATGGTTGGAAGCTCAAAGTCTAAGTACAATGGTTGGTATAGTTCTCAATTGAAAGGGTCTAGGAGAATGCTTTGGTACTCACATGAGAATTCGGATCACTTGCCACCCAAATAGAATTGTCTTGATCAACTTGAAGATGGGTGTAGAAACAAGATTTGGGATCCGGGAATAGATGAAGATCAATTTTGGAAGCCCTTAGCTTGTGTGGAACTTCATCAAAGCTTGGTGCCATTGGTTTTGAATTTTGGAGCTTACTTGAAGTCCAAGCATTAGTGGAGGTTTCAAGATGAGTACAAGCATAAGCCACCATAACAAGGAGCCTTCTAAATGTCCAACTTAAGGACTTAAACTAAAAGTGCTAGGTGGGAGACACCCCCACCATGGTAACCACTTTCCATTCTCTTGTAAATATAATCAATGGATGAATTACTTTCTTTCTATTTTTTTCCTTTTTCTTCTTCTTCCTCTCTTGAAAATTTTTTTTCTTTTTTTTTTTTAAAAAAATTAAAAAAAATAAATTAAAGAAAAAAATTTCTCTTTTCTTCCATCCTCTTTTATTGCATTTGCTTATTTTCATTTATTGCATTTTAATTTTGTTTTCATAGCTTGTTCTTATTTTCTTTTCTAGGTTTCTTGTTTTAACATTGGTGTTAGATTACTCTTACTCAATTGTTGAGAATTCCTTGGATTATTTTGGTGCTTCGTCACTTGTTTAGCGTTAATTATAATAATTGTTTCACACACAAGATTAGTGCTTTAGTCCTTCCTAACTCATTATTCTTTGTTTTTGTACCTTATTATCATTGAGTTAGGATATGACCAATTGCTCTCATGCTTATCACTAATCTTGTTTGTGTCAACTCTTTCTTATTTGAACTTGATGCTTTTGAGTGTTCTCTTCATGCTTTGACTTTACTCTTGCATCAAGTGTTAGTTAATATGCCTTAGCTTATATTGCCTTCTCACTTATATGTTGTAGCTACCATATAGTTGAGAACCTCACTCTTATTTGGCATTAGCCCCCGCCTATGTTTTATTGCCTTGATATCTTTGTTGTAGGCGTAATTCTCTTTCTTTTTCTTTCCTTTTAGGTTGGCCACCAAGAGGGAAAGGATAAGCTTCAAATGGGACAACAAACAAGTCCATACGCACAACCTTTTGAAGGAGCTCATCAATTATAGCAACCCATCCACTTTGCTATTCTTTGCATGCACCGAGGACGGTGCAAATTTCTAAGTGTGGGGAGGTCGTCCGACCGACCTCCATGGGTAACAACTTCCTTTTTCAACACCAAATTCTTAATTTTTGTCCTTGTTAGTTAGCTATTACATTGGATGATAGGTTGCATGCTAGTTGGAAATTGTACATGTTTTACCACTTCTTTTTATGTTAGGACTACTTAGTTAGGGTGATGATTTCTTTTCCAAGAAACTGTTTTTAGGGCACCCTACCAATTTGAAAAAAAAAATTTGTGTTGAACTTGCTTGAAGAATGTATTTTGGAACATGGTTTTTGAGCTAAGAACACAAGCATGTGAGTTTTGAGCCTAATTGTGGTTACATCTTATAACCACTTATTTCCATTCTTGTGTGCATTGTTCTCTTTCTATGATTATAATCTTCGATTTGTTTGATTTTATATGTCCATTATTCTATGTATACATGCATTTATATGATTGAGGCCATCATTTCATTTAGCTCACTTACCCAAATAGCCTACCCTTCATCAACCATTGTTAGCCAATTTTGAGCCTATTGAATCCCTTTTGTTCTTAATTATGGCACATCACTACCCCTAAGTGAAAAATAATAAATGTCCTTAATTTGGATCTTTGATTAGCTTAGGCTAGTGAGAGTGTGTGTCATTTGGGTAATGGAAAACATGGAACATTGGTTGAGGTAAAAGTGTAATTTTTATATTAGGAATTGGGTACATGCTCATGCACTATATGTAAAACCATATGCATTGATTCATTTGTATATACTTTAAAAAAATGATAAAGAAAAAGAAAAGAACATATATAAAAAGAAAAAAAATATATAGAAAAAAAAGAGAAAAAGAAATAAAAAAGGGGACAAAAATGCCCCACAGTAAAGTTCAATAAAAATCAATGCATATGGAATGTGAATTAAAGAGAATGCATGAGTATGTGAAAAAGTGGGAATCATGGGTAGCTAGGTTGTGTATTAGAATTGTATAGGTTGTTATATGTGTTTAGTGAGAGCCTAGGTTAATCAAAGATTCAAATTTCAAGCTCACTTGACCATATGCATCCTACCTTGACCCTAGCCCCATTACAACCTATGAATAACTCCTCATGATGAATGTATGCATGCATTGAATAATTGTTGATTGTTAGATGAAAAACAAATCATAGAAAGCATGATTAGAAGAGAATTGAGTGATCGACCCTATACACTAGAGCGACTAGAGCGGATACACTTCCGGTGAGGGTTCGATGCTCAATTCCTTGTTCCCGGCTTTCATGGGCTTTCTTCTTGCAAGTCTATTTGAACTTCATTTTGATATTTGAATTGGTAGAGTTTGTGAGTCGTCATATGACCTTTGCCCTATGGTGCACAGAAATTGTGATTACACTTTGATTATGTAAAATTCATCACTCTTTCTTTCCCTGGTAATGGCGCCAAAAATTTGATGCCAATACCATGGTTCACAACTTCGCACAACTAACCAGCAAGTGCACTGGGTCGTCCAAGTAATACCTTACGTGAGTAAGTGTCGAATCCCACGGAGATTGTTGGTATAAAGCAAGCTATGGTCACCTTGTAAATCTCAGTCAGGCGGATATAAAATAGTAATGGGGTTTTCGAAAATAATTAATAAAATAGAGATAGAAATACTTATGTAAATCATTGGTGAGAATTTTAGATAAGCGAATAGAGATGCTTTCGTTCCTCTGAACCTCTGCTTTCCTGCTATCTTCATCCAATCAGTCTTATTCCTTTCCATGGCTGGATTTATGTAATGCATCACCATTGTCAATGGCTACTTTCGGTCTTCTCTCGGGAAAATGATCCAAATGCCCTGTCACGACACGGCTAATCGTCTGGAGGCATCACCCTTGTCAATGGTTACATCCTATCCTCTCAGTGAATATGGTCAACGCACCTTGTCACGGCACGGCTATTCATCTGTCGGTTCTCGATCATGCTGGAATAGGATTTACTATCCTTTTGCGCCTATCACTACGCCCAGCAATCGCGAGTTTGAAGCTCGTCACAGTCATTCAATCATTGAATCCTACTCGGAATACCACATACAAGGTTTAGACTTTCCGGATTCTCTTGAATGCCGCCATCATTCTAGCTTACACCACGAAGATTCTGATTAAGAGATCTAAGAGATACTCATTCAAGCTAATGTAGAACGGAAGTGGTTGTCAGGCACGCGTTCATAGGGAATGATGATGATTGTCACGTTCATCACATTCAGGTTGAAGTGCGAATGAATATCTTAGAAGCGAAATAAGATGAGTTGAATAGAAAATAGTAGTACTTTGCATTAATCTTTGAGGAACAGCAGAGCTCCACACCTTAATCTATGGAGTGTAGAAACTCTACCGTTAAAAATACATAAGTGAAAGGTCCAGGCATGGCCGAATGGCCAGTCCCTCTGATCTAAGAACCAGGCATCCAAAGATGTCTAATACAATAGTAAAAGGTCCTATTTATAATAAACTTGTCTCTAGGGTTTACAAAAATAAGTAATTGATGCATAAATCCACTTCTGGGGCCCACTTGGTGTGTGCTTGGGCTGAGCTTGAGTGTTGCACGTATAGAGGTCCTTCTTGGAGTTGAACGCCAGCATTTGTGCCAGTTTGGGCGTTCAACTCTGGTTTTGGATCCTTTTCTGGCGCTGGACGCCAGAATTGGGCAGAGAGCTGGTGTTGAACGCCAGTTTGCGTCATCTATTCTTGGCCAAAGTATGGACTATTATATATTGCTGGAAAGCTCTGGATGTCTACTTTCCAACGCAATTAGAAGCGCGCCATTTCGAGTTCTGTAGCTCCAGAAAATCCACTTTGAGTGCAGGGAGGTCAGAATCCAACAACATCAGCAGTCCTTCTTCAACCTCTGAATCTGATTTTTGCTCAAGTCCCTCAATTTCACCATCTTTTTGTTTGAAGGTTTGAACATCCACTCTAATCTTGCTCAGCTTTTGAGGAGGAAAGAACTTGGCTAAGAAAGCCGTGACCAGCTTATCCCAAGAGTTCAGGCTATCTTTAGGTTGAGAGTCCAACCATATTCTAGCTCTGTCTCTTACAGCAAATGGGAAAAACAACTAGATTTTAAAAATTTTTGAAAAAGTCAAATCTAATTTTCGAATTTATGAGAGAGAAAAAGGGAAAGATATTTTTTTTTTTATTTTTGAATTTTTAATGAAGAGAGAGAAAAACAAGAAAAGTGATGCAATGCATGAGAATTTTAGATCAAAACATGTGATGCATGCAAGAATGCTATGAATGTCAAGATGAACACCAAGAACACTATGAATGTTAAGATGAACACCAAGAACATATCTTTGAAAAATTTTTAATGCAAGGAAAACATGCAAGACACCAAACTTAGAATTCTTTAATGCTTAGACACTAAGAATTCAAGAATGCATATGAAAAACAAGAAAAGACACAAAACATGCAAATGCAAAGATCAAACAAGAAGACTTACCAAGAACAACTTGAAGATCATGAAGAACACTTATGAATGCATGAATTTTTGAAAAATGCAGGATGAATATGCAATTGATACCAAACTTATACATGACTCAAGACTCAAACAAGAAACACAAAATATTTTTTATTTTTATGATTTTATAAATTTTTTTGTATTTTCTTTTAATTTTTTTTCGAAAATATTTAGGAAAAAGGAAGCAATGAATTCATAGTCCTCAATCAAAATCCTGGGAGTTAGACATGGCTTAATAGCCAGCCAAGCTAAAACATGTTATATGAAACACTAGAATTCATTCTTAAAAATTTTGAAGAAAAATATATTTTTGGAAACAATTTTTTTTTTTGAAATTTTTCGAAAACAAAGGAGAAATTTTTGAAAGATTTTGAAAAATTTTTGAAAATAAAACAAAAAGAAAATTACCTAATTTGAGCAACAAGATGAACCGTCAGTTGTCCAAACTCGAACAATCCTCGGCAACGGCGCCAAAAACTTGGTGCGCAGAAATTGTGATTACACTTTGATTATGTAAAATATATCGCTCATTCTTTCCCTGGTAATGGCGCCAAAAACTTGATGCCAATACCATGGTTCACAACTTCGCACAACTAACCAGCAAGTGCACTGGGTCGTCCAAGTAATACCTTACGTGAGTAAGGGTCGAATCCCAGGGAGATTGTTGGTATGAAGCAAGCTATGGTCACCTTGTAAATCTCAGTCAGGCGGATATAAAATAGTAATGGGGTTTTCGAAAATAATTAATAAAATAGTGATAGAAATACTTATGTAAATCATTGGTGAGAATTTCAGATAAGCGAATAGAGATGCTTTCGTTCCTCTGAACCTCTGCTTTCCTGCTATCTTCAGCCAATCAGTCTTACTCCTTTCCATGGCTGACTTTATGTAATGCATCACCATTGTCAATGGCTACTTTCAGTCTTCTCTCCGGAAAATGATCCAAGTCCTATTTATAATAAACTAGCTACTAGGGTTTACAGAAATAAGTAATTGATGCATAAATCCACTTCCGGGGCCCACTTGGTGTGTGCTTGGGCTGAGCTTGAGTGTTTCACGTGTAGAGGTCCTTCTTGGAGTTGAATGCCAGCATTTGTGCCAGTTTGGGCGTTCAACTCTGGTTTTGGATCCTTTTCTGGCGTTGGACGCCAGAATTGGGCAGAGAGCTAGCGTTGAATGCCAGTTTGCGTCATCTATTCTTGGCCAAAGTATAGACTATTATATATTTCTGGAAAGCTCTAGATGTCTAATTTCCAACACAATTAGAAGCGCGTCATTTCGAGTTCTGTAGCACCAGAAAATCCACTTTGAGTGCAGGGAGGTCAGAATCCAACAGCATCAGCAGTCCTTCTTCAACCTCTGAATCTGATTTTTGCTCAAGTCCCTCAATTTCAGCCAGAAAATACCTGAAATCACAGAAAAACACACAAACTCATAGTAAAGTCCAGAAATATGAATTTAACATAAAAACTAATGAAAACATCCCTAAAAGTAACTAGATTCTACTAAAAACATACTAAAAACAATGCCAAAAAGCGTATAAATTATCCGCTCATCACCCTACTTGCTTATATATATTCTTGGGGATTGATTTACTTTTGACCAAGTAGGTAGAATCATTTTGCATTTAGTTGCATTCATATAGATAGGTGCATATAGTTTCTTTGCATTGAATAAATGTTCATACCCTTTTCTTGTCCTTCTTTATTCTTAGCATGAGGACATGCTTGGTTTAAGTGTGGGTAGATTTGATAAACCCCGATTTTGTGGTTTATCTTGTGCTTATTTTGGGGGATTTTATCATATTTTCTCACATTTATTCAATGAAATAGCATGGTTTTGTAATTCTCCCTAAATTTGTGCTTAAATGTGAAAACATGCTTTTTAGGCATTAAAATAGCTAAATTTAATCCACTTTAATTCCATTCGATGCCTTGATATGTTTGTCAAGTGATTTCAGGTTTAGAAGGCAAGTATTGGATGGAAGAAGTGAGGAGAAAAGCATGCAAAGTGGGAGAACTCATGAAGAAATGAAGGAACCGTAAAGCTGTCAAGCCTGACCTTTTCGCACTCAATCGACCATAACTTGAGCTACAGAGGTCCAAATGAGGCGGTTCTAATTGCGTTGGAAAGTTAACATCCGGGGCTTCAAAATGATATAAAATTTGCTATATTTTGTTTCACTTATAGGGGCGCGCACGTGGCATGTACGCGTGCGCACCGATGCTGCACATGGCCCATTAAAAGTGAAATCGCCCCCAGCGATTTCTGAAGCATTTTGGGCCCAATCCAACTCATTTCTGATGCTATTGAACCCAAGGATTGAAGGGGGAATAAACGAAGTAGTCATAGTTTATTTTTCATCATGTTTTAGGTTAGAATTCTAGAGAGAGAAGCTCTCCCTTCTCTCTAGAATTTAGGGTAGTTTAGGTTTAATTTTCTTAAATCTAATTTTCAATTCTTGTTTTGATTTAGTCTTCCCTTTTAATTTCTTGTTACTACATCTTTGTTCTTCTAGTTTTACTTGTCATTTCTTATTTTGCTCTCTTTAATGTTGATGAACTCTTGTTGGATTTGATTTATTTTTAATGCAATTTAATGTTTGATGTTCTTTTATTGAGGATTTAAGTTGTTGATTTACTTTTCTTGTAATTGGTAGTTAATAGATTTTACTATTTCTTGTCATTTATTATGCTTCCCTTTTATGCCTTCCAAGTGTTTGACAAAATGCTTGGTTGGATGTTAGAGTAGATTTTGAGCATTCTTGGCTTGGAGAGAGTAATTAGGCAATCTTGAGTCATGAAAACCCAACTCATGTTGGTGATCTAGAATTGTTAGTTAATATTATTTCCATTGATGCTAATCTTTTGCTAATTTAATTAGTAAGTTGATTAGGACTTTTAGATTGAGATTAGCTAGTCTTATTAGACTTTTTCTCATGGAAGATAATATGATATCTTCTTCCAATGTTGGAGATGACGTAATAAGATAAATTCTTGTTTATTATTGTGATATGATTGATTAATCTTGTTTGACTTTCTCCCTATGTGTTGGAGTTGACTAAATAAGATGAATTGATCATTGCATGACTAGGATAGAAATCCTATGATCTCAAACCTTGCCATGAATGTCTCTCTTTATTAATTGCTTCCTTTAATTGCTCTCTTTACTTTTCTTGTCATTTAATTTCTTGCCCTCTCACCAAATCAAACCCCCCTTACATCTTCATAGCCAATAATTGAGCACTTCATTGCAATTCCTTGTGAGACGACCCGGAGTTCAAATACTTTGGTTAATTTTCATTTGGGGTTTGTTACATGTGACAAAACCAAAATTTAATTTGATGTGAGAGTTGTTTGTTGGTTTGGAGCTATGCTTACAACGAAGTTCTTATTTCTACAAGAGAAATTATAGACCGACAACAATTCTCGCTATCACAGGTACCACCACCCACCGGTGATCAAGGGCCAGTAGCATCTGCCGGGGACCTGGAAGTCATCCCAAGATCATGGCAAACAACCCTCTTAACAACGACCACACCTCCGGCTTGGAGGATGGTACACCAACAAAGAACACGGACGCCGCCCCACCATCACCAAAAGGGCAGACCATTCGAAAAAGGATAAACAAACCCAAAATACAAAGATCTTAGACGCCATCCGTGAGCAGCAAGACCGCCTTAAACAACTCAAACAAGAAGCAGAATGACAATGAGAAGCTGAGCGTGATGTACGAAGAGAAACAAGATGGCGAAGAGAGCTGGAGGAGAAACTCCAAAAGCTCGAAGCCGACCTCAAAGCTAAGACTACACGATCCGACCGCGACACTAGCCCCACAGGGAACAAGACCCTTTCACAAAAGAAATCATGAAAGCTAAAGTTCCAAAGGACTTCAAAGCTCCTAACATGACCCCGTACACGATGGAACGTCCGACCCAAGCCATCACCTCAGTAACTTTAGGAGTCGGATGTATCTCACGGATGCCTCGGATGCAACCCGCTGCAAAGCTTTCCCGACTACCCTCACCAAAACAGCTATAAAATGGTTCGACAGCTTACCACCCAGATCAATCACGAGCTTCGACGACCTTGCCAGAAAGTTCCTAGCCAGGTTTTCTATACAAAAGGATAAAACCAAGCACGCTCCAAGCCTGCTAGAGATCAAGCAAGGAGATCGGGAAAGCCTTCGAAGCTACATGGAAAGATTCAATAAAGTATACCTTGACATACAAAATCTCCCTACAGAAGCAGCCATCATGGGACTTATCAACGGCCTATGAGAGGGACCCTTCAGCCACTCTAGATCCAAGAAACACCCCACATCCCT
Organism: Arachis ipaensis; assembly: GCF_000816755.2. Taxonomy (NCBI): domain Eukaryota; kingdom Viridiplantae; phylum Streptophyta; class Magnoliopsida; order Fabales; family Fabaceae; genus Arachis; species Arachis ipaensis. Next base: position 100,649,800 of record NC_029792.2, on the reverse strand, counting down.
GAACGAAGTACAGGAATGGGCCAAGAAGTACATCAACATGGAAAAAAACTTCTGATTAGGAGAAACCTCCAAAGCCGGGTTCTCCTATCCATCTCGGGACAAAGAAAAAGATTCAAGGAAAAAGGAGGACCAATCCATAGAAAAGCCCAGGAAATATCATAACTATACCCCCTCTTTGGGTATCTTTAGTGGATGTCTACCGGGAGATATGTAACACAGAGAAGATCCCAACACCCCGCTCAATCAAGCACAAAAGGGGAGGAAATCAGACCGAGTACTGCGAATACCACAGAATCTACGTGCACCCCTACTAACGAATGCTACGACTTGAAAAATGTCATAGAAAAACTGGCTCGAGAAAGAAGGTTAGATCGATTCCTAGCCAACAGAATGGACGAGCCAAAAAAGAGTAGGAGGGATGAAGAGGGCGGACGAGCAGAATGTCCCCCTCACACCCTGGAAAGGCATGTCCATATAATCAACAGAGGATTCGCAAGAGGAGGAATCTCCAAATCTTTCCGCAAAAGGCACCTTAAAGATATATACCATGTCAGAGAAGGGGATAGGTCACCCGACCTCCCCACTATTTCATTCACCAAAGAAGACGCCGCAGGCATCATTCTTGGGCATGATGACCCCGTGGTCATCACCATCATACTGGCCAATGCCAACCTCCACTGAACTCTGGTTGACCAGGGAAGCTCCGCAGACATCCTACTGAAATCCGCCTTTGATAAGCTCAAACTACAAGAAAAAGAGCTCAGAACATATCCCAACAGCCTGTTCAGGCTAGGAGACGCTCCGATCGAACCCCTCAGATACATCCCATTGCATGCGACCTTCGAAAAAGGATATTGGTCCAGAACCTAAGCATCGACTACATCGTGGTCGACGTGAACTCCGCGTACAATGCTCTTATAGGCCGGACGACCTTAAACCAGCTCGCCACAGTAGTCTCTACTCCCCACCTATGCATGAAGTTTCCAACCCCAGAAGGCATAGCCACCATCAAAGGGGATTAAAAACTCGTGCGACGCTGCTATAACGAAAACCTAAACCTAAAGGGCGACCCCAAAGGAAAGGAAGCCAACGCCATTGAACTCGGAGGAGCCCGGGCTCGCGAAGAACTTTGTCCTCAACCAGAAGGCGAGATCGAAGAGGTCCAAATCAGAGACACCCGAGATAAAACAAAAAACATAGGTGCAAACCCAAAGGAAGACCTAAAGGAGCTGCTAATAAAGTTCCTAAGGGATAATTCCGACCTCTTCGCCTAGAAGGCCGCGGACATGCCCGGCATAGATCCTGGCTCAATGTGCCAGAAACTGGCAGTGTATCCCGGAGCTCGACCAGTGCAACAAAAGCGCAAAAAGCTCGGCCCAGAGAGATTACAAGTCGTGGAGGAACAGGTACAGGCCTTGCTAGTGGTTGGGTTCATAAGGGAGGTCAAGTACCCACTATGGCTGACCAATGTTGTACTAGTAAAAAAGCTAAATGGAAAGTGGCGGATGTGTGTAGACTACACCAATCTCAATAAAGCCTGCCCAAAAGACCCCTATCCCCTCCCAAATATCGACACCCTAGTCGTTGCCTCGTCGGGATATAAGTATCTCTCCTTCATGGACGCCTACTCGGGGTACAACCAGATCCCAATGCATCAACCTAACCAAGAGAAGACCTCGTTCCTAACCCCGAAAGCAAACTACTGCTACGTAGTAATGCCGTTCGGACTCAAGAATGCAGGGACCACATATCAGAGGTTGATGAACAAAGTATTCGCCGACCACATCGGAAAGCTGATGAAAATCTACGTAGACTACATGCTAATAAAAACCCAAAAAGAAGACACACTGTTGCCCGACCTTGCCGAAGTATTCGGCACCATAAGAAAGCACGGGATGAGACTAAACCCCACAAAATGTACCTTTACAGTAGAGGCTGGAAAATTCCTAGGGTTCATGCTTACCCAAGGAGGCATTGAGGCAAACCCAGACAAATGCCAAGCCATACTTAACATGAAAAGCCCAACCTTTGTGAAAGAGGTACAACAGCTTAATGGAAGACTGGCAGCCCTGTCCTGATTCCTAGCCGGGTCGGTGCTAAGATCTGTCCCTTTCTACGCAACAATAAGGAAAGAAAAGAAGTTTGAATGGACTCCAAAATGTGAACAAGCCTTCTAAGACTTCAAAATATTCCTAGGGCAACCACCCATCCTAACCCGACCTCGACAGGGAGAAGAGCTGATACTATACCTCGCCATTGGAGGTTGGGCGATAGCATCAGTGCTCGTCCGAGAAGACGACAACGGACAACAACCCATCTACTTCATCAAAAAGGCTTTACAACGGGCTGAACTAAACTACCAAAAGATAGAAAAGTTTACATACACCTTCATACTTACTTTCCAACGGCTTCGACCATACTTTCAAGCCCACACCATCAGAATATGGACCAACCAACCCATGAAAGGCATTATACAGAAAACCGACGTGGTTGGAAGAATCCTACAATGGGCAGCCGAGCTGTCCGAATTCAACCTCAGGTACAAAGCTTGGACGGCCATCAAGTCCCAGTACCTGGCCGACTTCGTCGTAGAGTACACCGACACCCTAGGAACCCGCATTAACTGGAACCTCTACGTTGACGGCTCATCAAACAAAGCCAGAAGTGGAGTCGGCGTTATCCAGGAAAGTGACCAAGGGACCCAACTCAAACTCTCCTTGAGGTTCGAGTTCCCCGCCTCAAATAATCAAGCCGAGTATGAAGCCCTATTGGCTGGTTTGAAGCTGGCTAGAGAAGTCGGGGCCCAAAAGCTTATCATCTTTAGTGATTCACAAATAGTCACCTCACAAATAGAAGAAAGCTACCAGGCAAAGGATCCCACCATGAAAAAATACCTAGACAAAACCAGAGAACAGCTCGGGAAATTCATGGGATATGAGATCCGATATATACCTCGGGAAAAAAAATGCCCGAGCCGACGCAGTTTCAAAACTAGCGAGCACCAAACCAAGGGACAATAATAGGAGCCTCATCCAAGAAACACTACAAAACCCATCAACCCCGGAGGAAGAGAAGGTCTTAAACATATCAGACCAGGACCATGGGTGGATGACCCCCATAATCAACTAACTGAAGTCTGAAACACTCCCCACAGATAAAAAGGAGGTAAAAAGGCTCATACGAGAGGCATAATACTGCACCATGGTACACGACGTCCTGTATAGGAGAGGAATCTCAACACCCCTCATGAAATGCGTCCCGACTTCCGCCACAAAGGAAGTCCTGGAAGAAGTCTATAGCGGCATGAGCGGCAATCACCTCGGGACATGAGCTCTATCCAGAAAGGTACTCTGAGCCGGCTTTTACTGGCCGACCTTACAAAAGTAAGCGACCAAATTTGTCAAAACGTGCCCTCCATGCCAGAAGCACGGCAACTTTCACACCGCCCCGCCCGAAGAACTTATCTACGTCACCTCACGTTGGCCATTCACAAAGTGGAGGCTTGACCTCCTCGGACCATTCCCTCCGGGATCAGGGCAAGTCAAATTCCTCATTGTAGGAATAGATCATTTCACAAAGTGGATTGAGGCAGAGCCACTGGCCGCCGCCACTGCCCAAAGAAGTCAGAAGTTCCTATACAGGAATATTGTCACAAGGTTTGGGGTTCCATACTCCATCACAACGGACAACGGAACTCAGTTTGCTGACACGGGCTTCAGGAACAGGGTGGTTGATCTAAAGATAAAGCACCAGTTCACCTCAGTGGAACACCCACAAGCCAATGGACAGGCGGAAGCCGCCAACAAGGTCATACTGGCCGAGTTGAAATGCCGTCTGCAGAACGCAAAGGGAACCTGGGCTGAAGAGCTCCCATAAGTCCTATGGGCATACTAGACGACGCCACATTCCAGCATGGGGGAATCACCTTTCTGACTAGCTTACGGAGTGGAGGCAATGATCCCCGTAGAAGTAGACGAAAGATCCCCTAGGGTGATCTTCTACAACGATGACACCAACTCCCAAGCACAAAGGGAAGAACTTGACCTGCTTTCAGAAGTCCGAGAAAGAGCTCGGATCCAAGAGGAAGCCCTGAAGGGTCAATTGGCCTCAAGGTACAACCAAAGGGTGATCCAACGAAGCTTCACTACCAACGACCTCATCCTAATCCGAAATGACATCGGAGCAGGACGGTCAGGAGAAGGAAAGCTGGCAGCTAATTAGAAAGGACCGTACCGGGTTACAGAAGTACTAGGGAAAGGTTACTATAAGGTGGCCAACCTCCAAGGATGACAGTTCCCGAGGTCTTGGCACGCCTGTAACCTAAGAAGGTACTATAATTAGAACAAGGCCTTGAGCCAAGGTGCGCTCTTTTTCCACCAAAGGGTTTTTTAATGACGCACCAGGACAAGACCCTAAGCGGCCTGACTTACAGCGTAACTCCACAAATGTACACACTCTTGTTTATATTTTTCTCACTATTTTTTATCTTTAGTAAAATTACGGATTCCCTAAAAAGTTTCCTACCAAGGCGCATTAATTTAGGCTCGACAAAACACAAAATTCATCCGCCGACCACAAAGGTCGGCAAGGTGAAGCGACAAAACTCAAATTAATGCAAGAAGTTATAAAAGTAACCCGTGTAAAATGACCTGACGAGGTTGGATAAAAAGCAGGGTTACTAAAAATAACTTTTAAAGGCCCGACAGAGAAGTCGGACCATCTAAAAGGATCAGTAAAAAGGGAACAGCACCATACAAAGAGGGTTGAAAAACCTAGTGCCAAAGTGCTAAGCTAGAAAGGTAAAAGTCCGAAAAGGACATTACTTAAAAAGCAAAAGCACTCTCAAAATCTAAATAAGGCTCAAAAGTCGTCCAAATAAACTAAAAAGGGGGTTCTAGTCAAAGAACACTACCCAAAAAGTTATTGGAGTCGACTAAAAGCCTACAAAGGTCGTGCTGCAAAGGACTCAAAACAGCCAAAAACAGAGTAACATTAAACATATGCAAGGCTAGAAAAAGGTAGAAGTTCACAAAAAAGAACACTACCATGAGATTGCTAAAGAGACGCTGACCGAGAATAAAGCCTACCACACCAACCAATAAGCTGCAAGGACGAGATCGCCAAAGGAAAGGTAAAAGTTGTCAATACATCTAAGAAAAGGCACTGTCCGAAAGGAAAAGATAGAAAGTTCACAAAACGAACACCACCCTGAGATCACCAGAAAGAGTCCCGATTGGGAAGGACTAAATGCCCAATCTTAAGGCACAGCCAGGAAGCCATTCCCAGGCAAAGGGCCATGATAAGATGAATAAGAGCACTCCTCAGATTACCAGCACAGTTAATACAAAAGGATAGCACAAAGTGGAAGTATTAAAAGCCCAAGGGATTACCCAGACCCAAAAGCAAAAGTGCTTTGATTAAAACCCGAAAAAGTTTCTAGAAAGAAACTATAAAGTGTCAGAGAATTATCCAAACAAAGTACAAAACTAGGAGTTCAAAGGATCCACAGGTCAGACCATATCAATACATAATAAAAAGAGAAATAAAGGAGACAATCACAAAGGGTCCAGCTTCACTCCAGTCGCTGCATCCTGAGGGGTAGGAGGAATGACTGAGATCAGAATAGCTTCGACAACACCATCTGGGCCATTCAAAATCTCCAACTCGGGATTAGCCTCGGGTCGGGGCGCCTCGATAGAAGGGGCTGCAGAAGATTTGGTAGAAGGATCCAGCACAGAAACCTCATCATCATCAGGGGCGGGCATAATCTTGCCATCCTCCACAACATTATCCATGCTAAATAAGGTGAGGTCAACATCAGGAGCAAGAACTCGGACTTGAGCCTTCAAATTCTCATACAGAGCAGTCGTACCACTCACCACATGTCCCTGAAGCTCGGCATAATCGTCATAAGCAGATTGGAGTTTTTCCTTGGCCTCCAGAAGCTCACAATAAGTCTGGGTGTAACTCTTCTTGGCCTTCTTTGCCATCTCCTCAGCCAAATTGGTAGCAGCCTCCCCAGCAGTAGCCCAGGCCATCTCCCTCTTCGCAACGAGCTCCAACCCAAAATTCTTTGCCTCCAACTCAAGCCTCAAACACTCCACCCTATCATAATCAGCCTTGGCCTTCCCGAGAAAGGAACTAGTAGCGTGGATAGGGGACTTCTGGAAATCCTGAGACAAAGCAGCACTGAGATTAGCCATCCGAATACTATTGCTAAATATAAAGTCGAGATGATGAAGGATGGACACATCATCGGTCGGAACCTTTCCATGAGGAGCGATAAGCTCTGTAGCAAAAGCCACGCCGTCAAAGTCCTTATCATTGAGATCATAAGTCCCAGCAGTCCTCGGCCTCTTGGGAGGAGGGCCAGATGAGGTAGGAGAGGAGGCAGCATCAGATGTCGCCAAAGGCGGATCAGTAGGGGCTATCCAAACTCTAGGGGTCGGGATGACCTTCCTCGGACCCTGAGGATCAAAATCCGGTTTTTCCGGAGGGACCTGAGAAGAACCCTCCCCTAAAGTCTTCTTTTGAATATTCTGGGCAGCCACCATCCTCTTGGTCTTCCTGAGGAACTTCATCGAATCAGAACTGGCAACCATCTCTGAAAAAGAAGGGGACCACAGAAACAGTTACGCAATGGATGGATAAAAAAAACAACAAGAAAAAAGGCCTTATAAAGAAGTCGGACGCTATCTAGTTCGGAACGAAGGAGAACAGGATCTCCTAAAAACTTCTTTATGTCCAAGTAAGGAGGCTCTCCCCAGTGTTCCTCCAAGATACCCACAAAGACCCTCGCTATCTCATCTAAACTCTCCCACGAATACTTAAGGACTTCATGATCCTTTTGCTACCAAAGGGGGAATGTGGGTTCATTGTTCTTGTCTAGAAAGAAGGGGTGAACATCTTCAACAGCCCGGACTTTGAAATAAAAGTTTTTAAAATCATAGAAAGAATCATCAAAAATAGAAAAGACTTTCTTTCCCTGAGTAGCTGATGAGCGGATAATTTATACGCTTTTTGGCATTATTTTTACATAGTTTTCAGTATAATTTAGTTAGTTTTTAGTATATTTTTATTAGTTTTTAATTAAAATTCACATTTCTGGACTTTACTATGAGTTTGTGTGTTTTTCTGTGATTTCAAGTAATTTCTGGCCGAAATTGAGGGACTTGAGCAAAAATCAGATTCAGAGGTTGAAGAAGGACTGCAAATGCTGTTGGATTCTGACCTCCCTGCACTCAAAGTGGATTTTCTGGAGCTACAGAACTCTAAATGGCGCGCTCTTAATTGCGTTAGAAAGTAGACATCCAGGGCTTTCCAGAAATATATAATAGTTCATACTTTGATTAAGGATAGATGACGTAAACTGGCATTGAACGCCAGTTCCATGCTGCATTCTGGAGTCAAACGCCAGAAACAGGTTGCAAAGTGGAGTTAAACGCCAGAAACAGGTTACAAACTGGCGTTCAACTCCAAGAAAGACCTCTACACGTGTAAAGCTCAATGCTCAGCCCAATCACACACCAAGTGGGTCCCGGAAGTAGATTTCTGTATCATTTACTCATTTCTGTAAACCCTAGTAACTAGTTTAGTATAAATAGGACTTTTTACTATCTTTGGATTAGATCTTTGATCAGTTTTATGCTATCTTAGACTTTCATGGGGGCTGGCCATTTGGCCATGCCTGGACTATTATCACTTATATATTTTCAAACGGTAGAGTTTTTACACACCATAGATTAAGGTGTGGAGCTCTACTGTTCCTCGTGAATTAATACAAAGTACTATTGTTTTTCTATTCAATTCAAGCTTATTCCTATTCTAAGATATCCATTCGCACCCAAGAACATGATGAATGTGATGATTATGTGACGCTCATCATCATTCTCACTTATGAACGCGTGCCTGACAAACACTTCCGTTCTACATGTAAACAAGCTAGAATGAATATCTCTTGGATATATAATACAGAGGACCGAGTCCGAGATATTAGAATCTTCGTGGTATAAGTTAGAACCCATGGATGGTCATTCTTGAGATCCAGAAAGTCTAAACCTTGTATGTGGTATTCCGAGTAGGATCTGGGAAGGGATGGCTGTGACGGGCTTCAAACTCGCGAGTGCTGGGCGTAGTGACAGACGCAAAAGGATAGTAAATCCAATTCCAGTATGATCGAGAACATCCAGATGATTAACTAATTATTTTAATTTTTAATTTTAATTTTATTTCTTTTCTAATTTTTGAATTTTATTTTAATTTATTTAATTTTCGAAATTCCCTCTCTCTCATCTCCTTCTAATTATTTATTTATTTACTAACACTCCTCTTCACCCAAAATTTGAACACCATCTTCCTCTCTTTGTTCGAGTTTTTTCTCTTCTCCTTCTTACATTCTTCTCTTCTTATACTCACATAAAGGAATCTCTATACTGTGACATAGAGGATTTCATATTTTTTTTGTGTTCTCTTCTTTTTCATATGAGCAGGAATAAGGATAAGAACATTCTTGTTGAAGCTGATCCTGAACCTGAAAGGACTCTGAAGAGGAAGCTAAGGGAAGCTAAAGCCCAACTCTCTGGAGAAAATCTGACAGAAATTTTTGAACAAGAAGACAACATGGCCGAAAATAATAACAATGCAAGGAAGATGCTTGGTGACTTTACTGCACCAAATTCCAATTTACATGGAAGAAGCATCTCAATTGCTGCCATTGGAGCAAACAACTTTGAGCTTAAATCTCAATTAGTTTCTCTGATGCAACAGAACTGCAAGTTTCATGGACTTCCATCTGAAGATCCTTTTCAGTTCTTAACTGAGTTCTTACAGATCTGTGATACTGTTAAGACCAATGGGGTTGACTCTGAGGTCTACAAGAGGTGAATTACATGGGTGAACCCTATGGAAACACCTATAATCCCTCATGGAGAAATCATCCAAATTTCTCATGGAAGGCTCAACAAAAGCCTCAACAAGGCTTTAACAATGGTGGAAGAAATAGGTTTAGCAATAGCAAGCATTTTCCATCATCCACTTAGCAAAAGACAGAGAGCTCTGAGCAGGATCCATCTAGCTTAGCAAACATAGTCTCTGATCTATCTAAGGCCACTCTAAGTTTCATGAATGAAACGAGGTCCTCCATTAGAAATTTGGAGGCACAAGTGGGCCAGCTGAGTAAAAGGGTCACTGAAACCCCTCCCAGTACTCTCCCAAGCAATACAGAAGAGAATCCAAAAAGAGAGTGCAAGGCCATTGATTTAACCATCATGGCTGAACCTACAAGGGAAGGAGAGGACATGAATCCCAGTGAGGAAGACCTCCTAGGACGTCCAGTGATCAACAAGGAGTTTTCCTCTGAGGAATCAAAAGAATCTGAGGCTCATCTAGAGACCATAGAGATTCCATTGAACCTTCTTATGCCATTCATGAGCTCTGATGAGTATTCTTCTTCTGAAGAGAATGAAGATGTCACTGAAGAGCAAGTTGCCAAGTACCTTGGTGCAATCATGAAGCTGAATGCCAAATTATTTGGTAATGAGACTTGGGAAGATGAACCTTCCTTGCTCATCAATGAACTAAGTGATCTGGATTAACTGAGATTGCCTCAGAAGAAACAGGATCCTGAAAAGTTCTTAATACCTTGTACCATAGGCACCATGACCTTTGAGAAGGCTCTATGTGACCTTGGATCAGGGATAAACCTCATGCCACTCTCTGTAATGGAGAAACTAGGAATCTTTTAGGTGTAAGCTGCCAGAATCTCATTAGAGATGGCAGACAACTCAAGAAAACAGGCTTATGGACAAGTAGAGGACGTGCTAGTAAAGGTTAAAGGCCTTTACATCCCTGCTGATTTCATAATCCTAGACACTGGGAAGGATGAGGATGAATCCATCATCCTTGGAAGACCCTTCCTAACTACAGCAAGAGCTGTGATTGATGTGGACAGAGGAGAATTGATCCTTCAACTGAATGAGGACAACCTTGTATTTAAAACTCAAGGATCTCCTTCTGTAACCATGGAGAGGAAGCATGAAAAGCTTCTCTCACTGCAGAGTCAACCAAAGCCCCCAAAGTCAAACTCTAAGTTTGGTGTTGGGAGGCCACAACCAAACTCTAAGTTTGGTGTTGAACCCCCACATTCAAACTCTAAGTTTGGTGTTGGGAGGTTCCAACCTTGCTCTGAACATATGTGAGGCTCCATGAGAGCTCACTGTCAAGCTATTGACATTAAAGAAGCGCTTGTTGGGAGGCAACCCAATGTTATCTAATTATATTTATTTATTTTCCATTGTTATTTTATATTTTCTTTAGGTTGATGATCATGTCAAGTCACAAAAACTACTGAAAAATCAAAAATAGAGTGAAAAATGGAATGAAAAATAGCACACCCTGGAGGAGAACAGTCTGGCGTTTAAACGCCAAAAACAAGCATCTGTCTGGCGTTTAATGCCAGAAACAGGCACCAAGCTGGCGTTTAACGCCAAGAACAAGCATCTACCTGGCGTTAAAGGCCAGAACAGAGCATGGAAGTGGCGTTTAACGCCAGAAACAGGCAGCAGTCTGGCGTTAAACGCCAGGATTGCATGTATAGGGCGTTTTACACGTCTAAAGGGTACAAGGATAAAAAATCCTTGACACCTCAGGATCTGTTGACCCCACAGGATCCCCTCAGGATCTGTGGACCCCACAAGATCCCCACCTAACCCTATTCTCTCCTCTTCACACCTTTTCATAACTCTCTTCCCTAAATGCCCTTCACCAATCACTTCAATCATCCATCTTCTCTTCCCCATAAACCCCACCTACCTTCAAATTCAAAATATTTTCCCTCCCAAACCCAACCCTAAATGGCCAATTCCTAAACCCCTCCCCACCTCTATATAAACCCCTCATTCCTTCTTCTATTTCACACAACACAACCCTCTCTCCTTCCACATGGCCGAAACCTACTCTCTCTCCCTCTCCCCCATTTCTCTTCTTCTTCTACTTCTTTCTTTCTTCTTTTGCTCGGGGACGAGCAAACATTTTAAGTTTGGTGTGGTAAAAGCATAGCTTTTTATTTTTCCATAACCATTTATGGCACCTAAAGCCAGAGAAACCTCTAGAAAGAGGAAAGGGAAGGAAATTGCTTCCACCTCTGAGTCATGGGAGATGGAAATATTCATCTCAAAGGTCCATCAAGACCACTTATATGAAGTTGTGGCCAAGAAGAAAGTGATCCCTGAGGTTCCTTTCAAGCTCAAGAAGAATGAGTATCCGGATATCCGACTTGAAATCCAAAGAAGAGGTTGGGAAGTTCTCACCAACCCCATTCAACAAGTCGGGATCCTAATAGTTCAAGAGTTCTATGCAAACACATGGATCACAAGGAACCATGATCAAAGTGTGAATCCAAATCCAAAGCATTGGCTTACTATGGTTCGGGGAAAATACTTAGATTTCAGTCCGGAAAATGTAAGGCTGGCGTTCAACTTGCTAATGATGGAAGAGAACGCACGCCCCTACACAAGAAGGGTCAACTTTGATCAAAGGTTGGACCAAGTCCTCATAGACATATGTGAGGAAGGAGCTCAATGGAAAATTGACTCAAGAGGCAAGCTGGTTCAACTAAGAAGGCATGACTTCAAACCAGTGGCTAGGGGATGGCTAGAGTTCATTCAACGCTCAATCATTCCTACTAGTAACCAGTCTGAAGTTACTATAGACCGGGCCATCATGATCCATAGTATCATGATTGGAGAGGAGGTGGAAGTTCATGAGATTATACCTCAAGAACTTTACAAGGTGGCTGACAAGTCCTCCACTTGGGCAAGGTTAGCCTTTCCTCACCTCATATGCCACCTCTGCAATTCAGCTGGAATTGACATAGAGGGAGATATCCTCATTGAAGATGATAAGTCCATCACTAAGAAAAGGATGGAGCAAATAAGAGATCATGGACCTCAACATGAGCATGAGGAGATTCCTCACCATGAAATTCCTAAGATGCCTCAGGGGATGCACTTTCCTCCACAGAATTATTGGGAACAAATCAACACTTCCCTAGGAGAATTAAGTTCCAGCATGGGACAACTAAGGGTGGAACATCAAGAGCACTTCATCATCCTCCATGAAATTAGAGAAGATCAAAGAGCTATGAGGGAGGAGCAAGAAAGACAAGGAAGAGACATAGAGGAGCTCAAGAGCACCATCGGTTCTTCAAGGAGAGGAAGACGCCACCCTCACTAAGGTGGACTCATTCCTTAATCTCCTTGTCTATTTATTTCCTGTTTTTTGATTTCTGAGCTTTATGTTTATTTATATTTGTGTCTTATTACATGATCATTAGTGTCTAAGTGTCTATGCCTTAAAGTTATGAATATGAATCCAGCACCTCTCTTAAATGAAAACTGTTCTAAAAACAAAAGAACAAGAAGTACATGGTTTCGAATTCATCCTTGAAACTAGTTTAATTATTTTGATGTGGTGGCAATACTTTTTGTTTTCTGAATGTATGCTTAAACAGTGCATATGTCTTTTGAAGTTGTTGTTTATGAATGTTAAATATGTTGGCTCTTGAAAGAATGATGACAAGGAGACATGTTATTTGATAATCTGAAAAATCATAAAAATGATTCTTGAAGCAAGAAAAAGCAGTGAATACAAAAGCTTGCAGAAAAAAATAATAGTG
>NC_029792.2:100608781-100636954 GCF_000816755.2 Arachis ipaensis | reverse complement strand
TCTGCTGTTCCTCATGAATTAATACAAAGTACTACTGTTTTTCTATTCAATTCAAGCTTATTCCTATTCTAAGATATCCATTCGCACCCAAGTACATGATGAATGTGATGATTATGTGATGCTCATCATCATTCTCACTTATGAACGCGTGCCTGACAAACACTTCCGTTCTACATGTAAACAAGCTAGAATGAATATCTCTTGGATATCTAATATAGAGGACCGAGTCCGAGATATTAGAATCTTCTTGGTATAAGTTAGAACCCATGGATGGTCATTATTTAGATCCGAAAAGTCTAAACCTTGTCTGTGGTATTCCGAGTAGGATTTGGGAAGATTATCTTTTAGTACACTGTAATCTCTTAATACATTTGAATCCGCCTGACTGAGATTTACAAGGTGACCATAGCTTGCTTCAAGCCGACAATCTCCGTGGGATCGACCCTTACTCACGTAAGGTTTATTACTTGGACGACCCAGTGCACTTGCTGGTCAGCTGTGCGAAGTTGTGACAAAGAATTAAGATTATGAACGTGCGTATAAAGTTTTCAGCGCCGTTACCAAGGAATGGAACCGTCACAATTTCTGCGCACCAGTAGCCCAGAAAGAGATCCAAGAAGCTTCTTCTTGGCCGCCCCGGGTTTGGTCATCACAAACAAATAAAGAAAAAGAGAAATGGTAGGTCGGAAACCCAGCTCCTGACACAACAACTGAAAAATCTTCATGAAAACCCAAGAGTTTGGGTGAAGCTGAGAAGGAGCCACATTACAGTTCTAAAAGATATCGGTCTCAAATGCAGTAAAGGGAAGGGTAACACCTAATTTGGTAAAAAAGCAGTCATAAGCATAAAAGAAGGGACGCTCTGCCCGACCTAAGGGAGGAAAACTGACCCTCTCCTCAGGGTCGGGCGACAACAGCTCGTAATTCTTCTCATCCTCCCTATTCTCGCAGATCCTATGGAACCTCCTATACTTCTCACAATACTCTGGGTGTGCTACAGTCACACACATTAACACTATGGAATCTAACCAGTCAGCCATACCGGGAGGGACCTTTATAGACATCTCAACAATATTCCTTCGAGAAGACATAGAAAACTACACCTACAGCAAGAAAACAAAAGAAGCATTAGTTCCAAGTAACTCGGGCAGAATCAAAAAACAAAAAAGCAATCAGCAAACAACAAAATGCAACAGCGGAAAGAGCCCTCCAAGGTCCGCAAAAGCAAAAGCTTACCATTGAAACCTAGGGGCACCCTTTGGAGGCAGTATAGATACAGAAAGGGAGAAAACACAAAAACCAAAACCCAAGCGCCAACATTTCTTCCAACAAACAAGAAAAGCACAAAGACAAAAAAAAAAGCTTCAACCTTTTTGAAAAGCAAGGCAGGATCAAAACTTTGAAAAGAAAACAGGAGCATGTAGCAGAAACAAAAACACCAAAACGAAAGAAAAGAGCAGAAACAAACGGATGAACAGCAAAACATGAACGATCCACAGGCACCTCGAAAGGTCTTCAGAGGAGAAGGAAGCTGGGGGCAAAGTCGAAAGGATTCTGGCGAAAAAAACTTTCTCGCAAAACAAGCGAGAAGCAAAAATGAAGCAAGAGGAAGCAAAGAAAATTGAAAAGATCAAAAACCCTTTTGATTTCAAATAAAAGGGGGGAAACAAAACTGCAAAAAGAAATAAAAGCCCAATCAATAGGCTCGAAAAATGTTCACACTAACACGCTCGAAAAGGGCGCAGCATTTAAAAGCAAAGCAAAAACGCTTCGCATCTCGAGAGCAATAAAGACACAAGACTTACACGAGGAAGGAACACACCAAGAGTAACCGAACAAGATGCTTGAACACGACTTCCCCAAAAGGGTCGAAGCTCAAGGGCACAACATCTCGGAAAGGTCGAAGCTCAACCAGGGGCACTGTTCATACCTTGGACCAAGCTATAAGGTCTGGGTTGGACTAAAGCAGATCGACCAACCTCTTTAAAGGTTGGCTCGCCACCGAACTCTTCATAAAGAGCTTGGACAAATCACCACAGAGGCCCAAGAAGGCCCAAAGTAAAAAGAACCACCGCCCACTAGAAGGCGGTTAGACAAAGATAATGATCTCACCCACAAAAGATAAGATAAGACAACAAACTTATCTCAAATGATGATCATCAGGCACTACTATAAATACACTGGAGCACCCAGGTATAACTCATATTCCAATTCTACAAAAAACCTGCCTGAAGCCCATACTGACTTAAGCATCGGAGTCTCTTACAGGTACCATCACCCACCGGTGATCAAGGGCCAGCAGCATCTCAAACTACAACAAGTCGGGCGCGACGGGCTCAGACAGTCTAGAAGATCTCGTCCGAGATCGACCTCAGCGTTTCAGGTAACCCTTGGAACAAGTAGCTCTAATCTTTGATGGAGTTTCGCACAAGCTAAGGGCTCCCAAAATTGATCCTCTTGTATGCCGGGATCCCAAATCTTGTTTCTACACCCATCTTCAAATTGATCATCATTATTCTATTTGGGTGGTAAACAACCCAAATTCTCAATGAAGCCTCCAAATAACTTCCTAGACCCGAGCACTCTAGCTCCACACTAAATCTTGCAATCAAACTTTGAACATGCAACCATCATGAACCTAGAGTGATGTTTCCAACCACTAATCTCCCTTTTGCTCTTAAAGCCACAAAGAGCTCTAAGTTGACCATCCATCTCAAGCAAACTATATTCTAGTACGATAATAAAGCTTAGAGATAACAGATTTACCCACTTGAATAAAAGGATGGATGGTGATGGCTTGGGGAGAGGTGTCTCCAATGGTCTTGCAAGCCCCACTCCCTTGTGTTCTTCCTTGACAACTTCCACTTCCTTGCAAGATTCTTCAATTTCAACCTCTTCCTCTTGGTAGTTTTCTTCCAGTTCAATCTCTTCTTCATTGCTTACCAAGGGTATGGGAGGTTGTGCACATTCTTCTATGATCTCAATTTCATGTCTAATGGGAGAGGATTCAATTGTAGATAGAAACTCATCAATGATTGAATCCGTCTCTTAATCAACCTCTTCAAAGTCTTCAACTATGATATGTTTTGGAGGTTGTACACCCTCCTCAACTTCAATATCAAGCTTCTTGGAAGAGAGCTCTATAATTCTACATTCCCATGGACTTTCAACATCTCCTAAATCTTCAACCACTTCTTCCTCTTCTTCAACAATCTCGGCTTCCTCCTCTTGTTGCATTTCTTGCCTCAACTCCTCTTCTTCACCTTGAAGTTCCAAGTTCGCTCCCTCACTATGCTCCTTGGATGATCCTCCACATTCGTCAATGGGAGTACTTCGGATGCATGAGCTTAGGTGGGAGGCCATGTTGTTAATGGCTTCTGCCATGGTAGCAACCATGACTTCTAGCTTCTTTATCTCCTTTTGCTTCTCTTCTTGACTTTGGATATAAGAGTTAATATCTTTTTGGTGTTCTAGCATGAAGGCATGGAGAGTTTCATCCATTGGAGGAGGTGGTAGAAGAGAGAATTCATTGTTTGGGAGAAAGGGTTCATAATTGGAAGGTGGTTCATCTAGGTAATGGTATGGAGATGGTGTATATCAAGGTGATTCTTAGGAGTAATTGTGTTGGAATTGTTGTGGTTCTATGTATGGTTCATATGGCTCATAAGGTGGTTGGTATGGTGGATAAGGATTAGGATCATATGGAGGTGTTTGGTGGTAGGAGGCCTGTGAGTATGGTGGATCAAAACTATGTTGAGGAGGTGGTTCCATAGGCATATGGTGATTATGGTTGACAACCATAATGAGGGTCACCATATCCATTAGGTTGATATGCATTAGGAGTTGGATTATACCTGTAAGAAACCGGAAGAGGTTGTTTCCAAGAAGAGTGATCAATTCCTTGAGGCTCCTCCCATCATTGATTGTTCCATCCTTGATGCATGTTGTCATTGTAGTTCCCATTTCCTATAATATAGTTTGAACCAAACTCATAGCCAAAGGGGTGAGAATTCATAGTTGGAAAAGAAAAACAACAACAAAAACTAAGAAGAGATAAAGAAAACAAACTCCTAAACCAAAACTAGCAAACAAACCAAAAATCAAGCTATTCACAATATATACAATAACCAATAACAAGCACACATTGCAATTCCCCGGCAACGGCGCCAAAAACTTGAAAGAGTATTACTGTCAGTTAAGAATTTCTTCTCGGTTAGAGGAAATAACTTCGTTGCAAGTATAGTTCCAAACCGACAAGTAATGCTCAATTAAAGTTTAATTTTAGTTGTCACAAGTCCAACCCAATAAAAATAATCGAGAGTATTAGTCCCAGGTCGTTCTCTCTAGGAATTGCAATCGAATGCTCAATTATTGCTTATGAAATGCAAAGGGTTGGGTTGATAAAACAAGAAATTGAAAAGGCAAGAAATGTAAATCAAACAACTAAATATAACAAGTACTAAAAGGAGCAATTCATGGTATGGATTGATAATTAAGACATTCTATCCTAGTCATTAATTATCATACAATGATTAACAAGAGCTAATCCTATTAAGTAATCTCCAATATCGGAAGAAGGTACAATGTTATCTTCACATTGAGAGAAAGTCAAATAAGACTTGTTAATCTCAATCCAAAAGTCCTAATCAACTCACTAATTGATTAACAAGAGATTAGAGTCAATAGAAATAATATTAACTAACAACTCTAGATCACCAATCTAAATTGGGTATTGATGAGTTAATATTGCCTAATTTCTCTTTCCAAGCCAAGAATGCTCAAAAAGCTACTCTAACATCCAACCAAGCATTTTGTCAAATACTTGAAAGGCATAAAAGGAAAGCATCATAAATTGCTAGAATAATAAAATCTACAACTACCCAATTGCAAGGAAACAATAACAACAACTCAAATTAACAATAAAGGAACATAAAACATAAATTGCATTCAAGGAAATTAAAATCAACAAGAGTGCTCATAAACATAAAAATGACATAAAAGGAAAATTAACAAGAGAACTAAGAAGCACAAAGATGTAAGAACAAGAAATTGTAAAGAAAACAAGATGAAAATAAGAATTAAAACCAAAATCTAAGAAGAAATTAAACTAAGAACCCTAATTTCTAGAAGGAAGAGGGAGCTTCTTTCTCTAGAACTAACCTAAGGCATGCTTCCTACACTAACTAATTGCTCTCCCCTTTTGACCTATCTTGAGTTCTGCATCAAATAACCTCATAAATGAGTTGAATTTGGGCCTAAAAAGCTCAGAAATTGCCCCCAGTGTTTTCACGTTAATGGGGTCACATAATCAGCGTCAGGCGTGCGCGTGGATGACACGTGCGTATTCAAAAACTTGATGTGCGGAAAACGATCCTACACAAAACTCACCGGCAAGTGTACCGGGTCGCATCAAGTAATAAAACTCACGGGAGTGAGGTCGATCCCACAAGGATTGAAGGATTGAGCAACTTTAGTTTAGTGGTTGAATTAGTCAAGCAAACAAGTGTTGATTGTGTGAAATTGTGTTGACAGGAATTAAATTGCATAGAATGTAAAGGGGAATGGGTGATTTGCAGGAAATTAAAGGGAACAAAAAGAAAAAGAGCTGAATCTTAAAGAACAAGAAATTAAATGGCAGAAACTTAGAACGCAAGAAATGTAAATTGCAGAATCTTAAAGTGCAAGAAATGTAAATTGCTTGAATTATAAAAGGAGTTGGGAATTGGGATTGCAGAAATTAAACAAGGAAAAGTAAATTGCAACAAGCATGAATATAAAAGATGGATTCAATCAAACCGGATCTCAAATGACAATAACAATAAGCTTGGTGTAGCAACGAAACAAGGAAATTGAAATTGAAAGATGTAGATCTCAGGACCCAAGAGACTAGATAACCAAGTCTAGATCTCAATGCCTTCCTAGATCCAAATTTAGAATTCAATTGCAAGAAAAGTAAAGATCAAACAGTAGAAGAAAGGAATTCAAATCTTGATTTCTCAAAGAGTGCAGTAAAGAAAATAGAGAGATCTCAGGGTGAGATTGAAACAGAATTCCTTCAATTCTCCAACACCCAAGACTCAGAATCTCCAAATCGCTCAAAACCCAAAAGCTCTCCAAAAACTACTCAGCAAAACTAAAAAGGAAAAGCTCTCTACTATGAATGCTATGAAAATTCTTAAAGAAAACTCTAAAAAGAAAGCTATCTCTTAAAACATCAAATCCTAAGCTATTTATACACTTTCTTCAAATGATCATTAAGCCTTGAATTGGGCCTTTAGTCTTGATGAAATTGGGTTGATAATAGCCTCCATTGATTGCTCTTGGTGTTGGGAAGAAATTCATTTGTGAACCGGGCCATGAACCATTCACGTTTGAGTCAACGTTTGAGGCAAACGTTGACTCAAACGTCCCTTGTGTGACATTATGCAGCTTGGCCAAAGTGCTGTCTTCCACGTTTGGCTCAACGTTTGAGGTCAAACGTGAGCTCAAACGTGGCTCCTCCCATGCATTTCTTTTGGCCAACGTTTGGCCCAACGTTTGAGGCAAACGTTGGCGCAACCGTTGACATTTAAGTTTTATGGTGGTTGATGATTGTAGTGCCTCAACTTGTCCCCCCTGACTATGATCCTCCTCTTTGTTCCTTGATGTTCAATTTCAGCATGCTCTAATGAAAGCATATTGCTGACAGTGTAGTAATCATCAGTCTGTTGGCTTGCTCCCAGTTGTTGATAGATCAATTGCACTTTATCACCTTTGGAAAGCCCTTCTGTTGGTATCTTTCTGTTCTTCCAACCCTTTTTTGTTTTGTTCTTGTGTTTCTTCCTTCCTTTTGTTGACCTTTCTTCTTTGGCCGTAGGTTTACCTTGGAGATTTCTCTTCTTAGTGGCTAACACTACAATGTCCTCTTGAACTTCTTCATTATTTTGCATAGATTCTTTCCTTCTTTCATTTGTTGAATCATTTATCTCTTGCTTGGGAGGGCAGTTGTTGTCTGTCTTGTTGATTCCCTCCTTCCATTGTAGATTTTTTTTATTTTCTGTATCATCCTTCTTTTTATGATTGAACTGTGCTTCTGGCAGTACACTCAGAGTGATACTCTCATCATACATCCTGAGGGTTAATTCTCCTTACTCTACATCTATGATGGCTCTTGCAGTGGCTAAAAATGGCCTTCCCAAGATGATTGAATTGTTTTCTTCTTCTTCAGTGTTCAGTATTACAAAGTCCGCAGGAAAAATGAACTTGTCAACCTTAACTAAAAGGTTTTCAATCACTCCTTCGGGGTATACTACTGACTGGTCCACCAATTCAAAAGACATCTGTGTTGGTTTTACCTCTCCTATGCCAAGCTTTTTCACTAAGGATGATGGAATTAAATTTATGCTTGCTCCTAAGTCACACATCCCCTTGTTGATGAGTAGATTTCCGAGTGTGCAAGGTAGGAAGAAACCTCCGGGGTCTTCCACTTTGGGGGGAAGTCCTTTTCTGATGAGCGCACTACATTCTTCAGTGAGAAGTATAGTTTCCTTCTCCAACCAGCTTCTTTTCTTGTTAATGAGTTCTTTCAAGAACTTGGCATATAAGGGCATCTGTTCCAATGCTTCAGCCAGGGGAATGTTGATTTCCAGCTTCTTGAAAGTTTCCAGGAATTTGCGGAAGTGTTGATCCTTGGTTTCTTTGTTGAACTTCTGAGGGTATGGTAGTGGAGGTGTAATGCTCTTCTCCACTTGCTGCTGTCCCGGAATTGCTTCCTTTGAACTATGTGGCTGGTTGTCTTTCTCTTTGAGCTTCTCTGGGGCATTTCTTCTTGTTGTCTTGTCTTCATTGCTAGCTTCCCCTTTCTCTGATGATTCTTTGTTGCTATCCAAAGGCTTCTTGGTTACCTCCTTGTTGTTGTCTACCAATGTCTTTCCACTCCGTAGTTGTACAGCTTTGCACTCTTCTTTTGGATTAGGAATGGTGTCACTTGGTAGTGAGCTTGAAGGTCTCTCAACAGAAATCTACTTGGAGATTTGCCCAATCTGCCTCTCTAGGCTCTTCATGGAGGCTTCATGGTTCTTGGTTGTCATTTCTTGGTGTTTCCACATTTTGTCTATCAAGGTTTCCAAGTTAGTGATTCTTTGAGATTCTGGGGATGCTTGTGATGGGTTGTGAGATGTGGATGGTGGATGGTAGGCATTTTGGTTGGTGGGTTGGTTATTGGATTGATAATGGTTAGGGTAGTTGTTTTGAGGTTTTCTGTAAGGGTTTTGGTTAGTTTGCTGCTAGTTGTGGTTTTGGTTGTTCCTTGAAGTGTTTTGGTTTGAGTTCCTCTGCCATGGTTGTTGGTTCTGGTTGTGATTGTCTCCCCATCTGAGGTTTGGGTGGTTCTTCCAGGATGGATTGTAGGTATCACCATAAACTTCATTCTGTCCAGAGTTTTGGTTATGCATGTACTGCACTTGCTCCTGTTGTTGCTCTTCTTGGCTTTCTTCATTCTGCACCCATACAGTTGATGGGTGGCTTGTGTTCACAGCTGCTACTTGAAGGCTGTCAATCCTTTTTGCCATTTGTTCAAACTGTTGTTGAATTTGTTGTTGCATCATCTTGTTTTGAGCCAAAATGGAGTCTACTCCTTCCAGTTCTAGTACCCCCTTTCTCTGTGCTGGTTGGCGATTTCTTTGATGAGCAAAAAAATATTGATTATTGGCCACCATGTCCACAAGATTCTGGGCTTTCTCAGCAGTTTTCATTAGTTGTAATGAACCTCCAGCAGAATGATCTAATGCCTCTTGAGATTTCAATGTCAGGCCTTCATAGAAATTCTGCAGCACGTCCCATTCATTGAACATCTCTGGAGGACACTTTCTGATTAAGGCTTTGTACCTCTCCCATGCTTCATACAAGGATTCGGCATCTAATTGTGTGAATGTCTGCACCTCGGTTTTCAGCCTGATGATCCTTTGGGGTGGATAGAATTTGGCTAGAAATTTAGTCACCAAATCATCCCAACTAGTGATACTTCCTTGGGGAAAAGTTTCAAGCCATTGTGCGGCCTTGTCCCTTAGGTAGCGTTTGGTGGAGAGACAGAGACGAAAAGACTGAGACTGAGAGACAGAGACTAAGAGACAGGGATTGAAATAAATCTCAGTATTCTGTTTGGTGCAAATTAGGAGACATGAATTGAAACAAGAATGAAACTCTAATTTAATTTGCACAAAGGGTAAAATTGGAATTAATTAATTGAAATGAAAGTATTTTAGGTATAAAATGTTATTAAAGTTTCAGTCTCCATCTCTAAAAATTTCAGTCCCCTGTGTCCCTACTTTTTGGAAGTACTGAAATACTGAAATTTTAGAGACAGAGACAGAAATTTTAGTACCAGTCTCTGAACTAACAAACACGATACTGAGTCTCAGTCTCTCAGTCTCTGTCTCAGTACCTCAAAAAAAAAACGCTATTAAGTTTCACGATAATGAGAACGGGAACAGCAGAAGCTTGTAAGTTTCAGGATTCACGCCATTGGATTTGACAGTGTCACAAATCCTTAAGAAGGTAGATAGATGCTGGTTGGGATCTTCCAATGGGCTGCCTCCATAGGAACAATTGTTCTGGACAAGTGTAATGAGTTGTGGTTTTAGCTCGAAGTTGTTTGCATTGACATTGGGAGTTAAGATGTTGCTTCCACAGTGTCTGGGATTTGCAAAAGTGTAGGAGGCCAACACTCTTCTCTGTGGTGGATTGGGATTAGATGGATCTCCTTCCATCTCGTGATATTCTTCCTCAGATTCTTCCTCTCCAACAATACCTTTCCCTCTCTCAACTCTTCTTAATCTCCTGAGAGTTCTCTGGTCAGCTTCGGATAAGATAGGAGTAGCTCTCCCTGTATCTGACATACAAACAAAACAAGAAACACACAACCAGCGATACTTCAATCTATTGCTAGAATGAAGTTTTAGTTAGCTTAAGAAAAAATTCAAACAGTTAGTAGGTTAGTCAAAATTAAAGAAAAAGTTCTTGATCTAAACTACCACCTCACTTAATCATTGTCAATCTATTCAATCCCCGGCAACGGCGCCAAAAACTTGATGTGTGGAAAACGATCCGACACAAAACTCACCGGCAAGTGTACCGGGTCGCATCAAGTAATAAAACTCACGGGAGTGAGGTCGATCCCACAAGGATTGAAGGATTGAGCAACTTTAGTTTAGTGGTTGAATTAGTCAAGCAAACAAGTGTTGATTGTGTGAAATTGTGTTGACAGGAATTAAATTGCATAGAATGTAAAGGGGAGTGGGTGATTTGTAGGAAATTAAAGGGAACAAAAAAAGAAAAAGAGCTGAATCTTAAAGAACAAGAAATTAAATGGCAGAAACTTAGAACGCAAGAAATGTAAATTGCAGAATCTTAAAGTGCAAGAAATGTAAATTGCTTGAATTATAAAAGGAGTTGGAAATTGGGGTTGCAGAAATTAAACAAGGAAAAGTAAAATTCAACAAACAGAAATATAAAAGATGGATTCAATTAAACCGGATCTCAAATGACAATAGCAATAAGCTTGGTGTAGCAACGAAACAAGGAAATTGAAATTGAAAGATGTAGATCTCAGGACCCAAGAGACTAGATAACCAAGTCTAGATCTCAATGCCTTCCTAGATCCAAATTTAGAATTCAATTGCAAGAAAAGTAAAGATCAAGCAGTAGAAGAAAGGAATTCAAATATTGATTTCTCAAAAGGTGTAGTAAAGAAAACAGAGAGATCTCAAGGTGAGATTGAGACAGAATTTCCTCAATTCTTCAACACCCAAGACTCAAAATCTCCAAATAGCTCAAAACCCAAAAGCTCTCCAAAAACTACTCAGCAAAACTAAAAAGGAAAAAGCTCCTACTATGAATGCTATGAAAATTCTTAAAGAAAACTCTAAAAAGAAAGCTCTCTTAAAACTTCAAATCCTAAGCTATTTATACACTTTCTTCAAATGATCATTAAGCCTTGAATTGGGCCTTTAGTCTTGATGGAATTGGGTTGATAATAGCCTCCGTTGATTGCTCTTGGTGTTGGGAAGAAATCCATTTGTGAACCGGGCCATGAACCATTCACGTTTGAGTCAACGTTTGAGGCAAACGTTGACTCAAACGTCCCTTGTGTGACATTATGCAGCTCGGCCAAAGTGCTGTCTTCCACGTTTGGCTTAATGTTTGAGGTCAAACGTGAGCTCAAACGTGGCTCCTCCCATGCATTTCTTTTGGCCAACGTTTGGCCCAATGTTTGAGGCAAACGTTGGCGCAAACGTTGGCTTTTCCAAGGCATTAAACAGAGTGCTCCTTCTTGCTAATATGTGGCCAACGTTTGACCTCACATTTGAGATAAACGTTGGCGCAAACGTTGGCTCTTCTCCAGGGTGTTCTTCATCTGCTTCTCACGTTTGAGTTAACGTTTGAGGCAAACGTTAGCTCAAACGTGAATCCCTCTTTTCAAGCCCATTCTTGCAACCTTCTTCCAAGCTTTATTCCACCTATCATCAATCAACAATTGTATCAAAGCTATGCCATAATCATGAGAGTTGTTCTTCTTCTTGTCACATGAGAAATTATGGCACAAAAACTCATGAAAATGCATCAATTTATCCATGGTTGATTGAATCAAAGGAAACATGAAATTCAACCCAATTGGCTTACTTTTGCCCACTTTTCCTAATCTTTTGCTTGCCTCAAAATTGTTTAATTCCTCGTTTCTTCTTTTCAAAGAACTTTCATGTGATGCATTTTTGAAATATTGAGTGGCAAACAAGTTTGGAGAGTATAGTGTTGTAAATGATCAAGCATCTTGATTATTGAATTGCAGAAAAACTATACTAGACAGAGGGACAGATAGGGGTATAATATCACTTTCAATCACAGCAATATCTGATAATGAACAATACAACCTTTTGGAGTTTACTTGATGTCCTCTTCCTCATCATCATTGCTGGTCTCCACATTCCTCTTTCACCTCTTTGATTGATGATGCTAAATCTTCCAAAAGTTTGTATGGTGCTCTGCAATGATATTGAAAGTTGCTTGTTTCCCAAGCACTTGAAAAATGGTTAGCATGCATAATTTATTTGTGGGCCTTTGAACTTACTTTGGTGTGGGAACACTAAACTTAGTACCTTGCCAATGATTCTCATGCATCAGATTAACCATGTGTGAAACTCTTTTTCTTTTTCAAAAGCAATAGAACTAAAAACTAGGAAACAGCAGAATAGTTAACTAGTTCATCTAGATGCTTGAAGCTAGCATTATGCAGAAAGTGAGAATGTGTTTTATGATGGGATTTTGGTGGAACACCAAACTTAGAATCCTTCATTCTCCTTTGTATTGTTTTGGTGTGTAACACTAAACTTAGCTTCTTGCAATATAGATGAAGTTAATTAACCTTTTTATTAAAATAGCTATGAAAAGAGAACTACCTCAGGTTGGGTTGCCTCCCAACAAGCGCTTCTTTATTGTCATTAGCTTGACATCCTCTATGCTTGCTCAGCTCAGATTCTGAGCTTCCTTCTCCTTGTCCCATTGTCCTCCTAAGTGAGGCTTTGCTCTGTGATGCTCATCCTGGATGAGTGATTCTTTTCCTTTAGCCCTCTTCTCACCCATTTCTGCGAGGTTCTTAGCCAGTTGTTGCATTTGCTTCTCAATTCTTCTTATTGAGGCTTCCTGGTTCTTCATTGTCACCTCTTGGTGTTTCATCATTCTCTCTATTAAGATCTCCAGATTGGTGATCCTCTGAGAGTCTTGTGAGATTGGTTGGTTGTGGGTTGTTGGGGGTTGGAAGGGTGGGTAGTGTGGTGGTATGTAGTGATTGTTGTTGGTATGGTGGTGTTTTTGCAGGTTTGGGAAATTGGGGTTGTTGTAGTTGAAGTCCCTTTGTTCCTGATGTTGAGATTCCCTCATTCTTAGATAAGAATGTGGCTTCCATGGTGGGAATTGTGCATTCACTGTAGTAGAATGTAGAAAATCAATTTGTCTAGCTATTGACTCCAATTGTTGCTGAGTTTGCTGGTGTAGCTGTTTGTTTTGATTCATGACTGCCTTCACTCCTTCAAGATTCATTACTTCCTTTTCTGAAATTGCATTCTGTGGTGTCTCAAATGAGTGTTGGTTATTGGCTCTTTTGTCATTGAACTCTGCAGTTTCTTGGCCGGTTGCTGTTGCTTTGAGTAGGCTATCTGAGAAGTAATCCACCGCTCCTCCTGTTTCTGAGGTTAATCCTTCATAGAACGCTTGGAAACCCACTTTGTCACTTGCTTTCTTGTATCTTTCCCTTGCTTTGAACAATGGTTCTTCCTCTCCTTGTATGAATGGATGTATTCCCTCTTTCATCTTGATGTTTTGTTGGGATGAGGAGAATTTGGCTAGAGACTTGGCAACCAAATCATCCCAACTAGTGATACTTCCTTGGGGAAAGGTTTCAAGCCATTGTGCCGCTTCATCCTTCGGTGAGAAAAGAAATAACAAGAGCTTATAGGTATCATGATTTACACTATCGAGATGGACAGCACCACAAGTCCTCAGAAAAATGAATAGGTGCTGTTTAGGATCCTCCAATGGATTTCCACCATAGGAACAATTGTTCTTGATTAGTGTAATGAGTTGCGGCTTCATGTTGTGGTGTTCTTCTTTCCCAGAAATTCCTTCTTCAATGATATCCTTCCCTCTGGCCTCTCTTCTTTCCTGTGACATATAAATCAACAAACGGAACACACAGTGGTACTCTTGAAAAATGAGTGTAGTCAGTTGAGACAAAACTTCAAACAGTTAGTGGGTTAGTCAAAATTAAAGAAAAAGTGCTTGATCTAAACTACCACCTCACTTAATCATTGTCAATCTATTCAATCCCCGGCAACGGTGCCAAAAACTTGATGTGCGGAAAACGATCCTACACAAAACTCACCGGCAAGTGTACCGGGTCGCATCAAGTAATAAAACTCACGGGAGTGAGGTCGATCCCACAAGGATTGAAGGATTGAGCAACTTTAGTTTAGTGGTTGAATTAGTCAAGCAAACAAGTGTTGATTGTGTGAAATTGTGTTGACAGGAATTAAATTGCATAGAATGTAAAGGGGAGTGGGTGATTTGCAGGAAATTAAAGGGAGCAAAAAAAAAGTGCTGAATCTTAGAGAACAAGAAATTAAATGGCAGAAACTTAGAACGCAAGAAATGTAAATTGCAGAATCTTAAAGTGCAAGAAATGTAAATTGCTTGAATTATAAAAGGAGTTGGGAATTGGGATTGCAGAAATTAAACAAGGAAAAGTAAATTGCAACAAGCATGAATATAAAAGATGGATTCAATCAAACCGGATCTCAAATGACAATAACAATAAGCTTGGTGTAGCAACGAAACAAGGAAATTGAAATTGAAAGATGTAGATCTCAGGACCCAAGAGACTAGATAACCAAGTCTAGATCTCAATGCCTTCCTAGATCCAAATTTAGAATTCAATTGCAAGAAAAGTAAAGATCAAACAGTAGAAGAAAGGAATTCAAATCTTGATTTCTCAAAGAGTGCAGTAAAGAAAACAGAGAGATCTCAGGGTGAGATTGAAACAGAATTCCTTCAATTCTCCAACACCCAAGACTCAGAATCTCCAAATCGCTCAAAACCCAAAAGCTCTCCAAAAACTACTCAGCAAAACTAAAAAGGAAAAACTCTCTACTATGAATGCTATGAAAATTCTTAAAGAAAACTCTAAAAAGAAAGCTCTCTCTTAAAACTTCAAATCCTAAGCTATTTATACACTTTCTTCAAATGATCATTAAGCCTTGAATTGGGCCTTTAGTCTTGATGGAATTGGGTTGATAATAGCCTCCGTTGATTGCTCTTGGTGTTGGGAAGAAATCCATTTGTGAACCGGGCCATGAACCATTCACGTTTGAGTCAATGTTTGAGGTAAACGTTGACTCAAACGTCCCTTGTGTGACATTATGCAGCTCAGCCAAAGTGTTGTCTTCCATGTTTGGCTCAACGTTTGAGGTCAAACGTGAGCTCAAACGTGGCTCCTCCCATGCATTTCTTTTAGCCAACGTTTGGCCCAACGTTTGAGGCAAACGTTGGCGCAAACATTGGCTTTTCCAAGGCATTAAACAGAGTGCTCCTTCTTGCTAATATGTGGCCAACGTTTGACCTCACGTTTGAGGAAAACGTTGGCGCAAACATTGGCTCTTCTCCAGGGTGTTCTTCATCTGCTTCTCACGTTTGAGTTAACGTTTGAGGCAAACGTTAGCTCAAACCTAAATCCCTCTTTTCAAGCCCATTCTTGCAACCTTCTTCCAAGCTTTATTCCACCTATCATCAATCAACAATTGTATCAAAGCTATGCCATAATCATGAGAGTTGTTCTTCTTCTTGTCACATGAGCAATTATGGCACAAAAACTCATGAAAATGCATCAATTTATCCATGGTTGATTGAATCAAAGGAAACATGAAATTCAACCCAATTGGCTTACTTATGGCTTAAGAAAGTGCATAAAACTAAATGAAAACAAAGGAAAAAGACTAGTGAAACTAGGCTAAGATGACTTGTCATCAGTATCGCTGGCAGATTCCCTTCTCACGCGTACGTGTGGGTGACACGTGTGCTTGGCTTGAATGTCCTCTTCACGCATACGCGTAGGTGACGTGTGCGCGTGGCCTTCAATTCTCCAAATGCTCATTTCTTCATGAATTCTCCACTTTGCATGATTTTCTCTTCACCTCTTCCATCCAATACTTGCCGTATGAATCTGAAATCACTCAACAAACATATCAAGGCATCGAATGGAATTAAAGTGAATTAAAATTGGCATTTTAAAGGCCTAAAAAGCATGTTTTCACTCTTAAGAACAAATTAGGAAAGATTCACAAAACCATGCTATTTCATTAAATAAATGTGAGAAAAATTGATAAAACCCACCAAATTTAACACAAGATAAACCATAAAATTGGGGTTTATCACTCTTACCAAAATCTCTCTAAAATATATCAACCTTTTACTTCTAAAATAACAAATCTGTTTGAGCCTAGGAACATAGAGGAAGCTCTAGATGATCCCAACTGGAAAATAGCAGTGATGGAAGAGTGGCATACACTCAAGAAGAATAAAACTTACGAGATTGTAGATCTGTCACATAATACAAAATTGGTTGGCTGCAGTTGGAATTTCACCATCAAGTGCAATGCTGATGGAAGCATAGAGAGTTATAAGGCTAGGTTAGCAGCTTGGGAATTTACACAAACTTATAGAATAGACTATCGAGAGACTTTTTCTCCAGATGCTAAACTCAGCTCTGTGAAGATTATCTTATCTCTTGCTGTGAATTACAATTGGCCTTTTCATCAATTTTATGTAAAGAATGCTTTCTTGAATGGGGAGCTAGAGGAAGAGATGTTCATAAAACTTTCACCTGGATTTGAGGCTAAACTATGAAGGAATAAAGTGTGCAAACTAAAGAAATCTCTCTATGGATTGAAACAATCCCTAAGAGCTTGGTTTGAACGACTTAAAATGGTGGTGAAGGGACTTGGTTATACTTAAAGCCAAACTGATCATACACTTTTCTATAAACACTTTTCTGTAACTTTAATAAATTAAATTACTGTCTTATTATTTTTCAAAAATTCCGTGTCACTTTTTAGTATATACAAAGCGTGGCGCTTGGCACTGATAATTGAAGCCCAACACCTTTAATGCATATATAATTTTTAGCAAGTCACAGGCACCTAACGCCAATTTTTGACGTCCAGCGCCTGTAGGGATTGATCACATGGCGCCCAACACCCATAATATATATAAGGAAAATAATATTTGTACACTAAAATCAGCCACTAAAGTATTTGTGTATAAATACATGTGTAGTTTAATTTATTTTCAACGTGTATTTATATTCCAACATGTATTTTATACTGGTGGCTGACTTTGGTGGCTAATTTTGGTGTATAAGTAGCATAACCCTATATATATATTGGGGTGTCCAGCGCCAGAATCACTTTTATTCATAATTAATACACTACAAGATTTATATTTAATTGAGGGGGTTTATTAGTATAGATTTTTAAAAACCTCCAAAATACATTTTATTTATGGCAATTTTTAAAACTCCCTCTAATAGTTAATTCATAATTGAGATTTAACCCCACAAACCCCCCTCTTCTTCTTAGTTTTTACATAATGAGACTGAGGGAGAGAGAAGAGAAGAGAATGATGACAAAACTCTAAGTTCTCCACCGCCGATTTCGCTACCGTTGCAGTCATCGGTTTTGCCACTATTACAGTCGCTGGTTCAGCTGCTGTTTCTGCCACAGTTGTTGCAGGAAGCTTCTCAATCGATCCACCTGCTCTATCAACATTATGTGTAACACCCTAACTACCAAAGCTCACGCTTCCGGCTGCGCGACTCTGATAGCTCGGACATTACGACGACTTTTATACTATTTAATACTAAAATATGAGCCTGTTTGAAACTTTAAACCGCAATACCGCTCCCAAAAATACTTTTGCTATACAACGTACATCAATACATACCATACAAGTTGTAAAAACTCATAAAGAGTACATCCATATATATACATACATATATATAAGTAATATTACAAACATAATCCAATACAATTCCTATCCCTCTTACAGATTATATCAAGATAAAGGCGAGGGTACAATAAACCATAACTAAAACAATATAGAGCATCACAACAACAATTAAATAAGCTCTTCGTAACTTCTGCGCCCATATCCTGAAAGGGGAAAAATGTAGGGGGGTGAGAACATCATCCTCGAAAGGGTTCTCAGTAGAGGGTTTTTGGAAATTACTGTAATAGGATACATGAAGATAACCGCACCAGTAATTAATAACTGTCTTATGCCTCTTTTCAAAAACAACAGTTTTCAATAAGGTAAAGTCGAAAATCTTTTCTGAAAGAGGAACCGTTCAATTCTCAAAAACACCAAAAGCCTTTCAAAAAGGTTTATCTATACTGAACCAAAATAGCATTTCATACTTTTCCAAACCAGAAACACAAAAATCGAAATCAACCATCGGTTCACCTCATTCTAACCACGGCCTTAGGCCCAAACAATCCAACCAGCAACCAATCACCACAGTCCAACAGAGTCCCAGTAGCAAACACAAATAGAAAGATGCAAGAACAAACAAACAGTCATTGCAAGTAGAACAATTAGCAATTAATCACATAGGCAAACCAAGTATAATATGCAAACCCAAACAATGTCACATAAATGCATATGATGCATGCCTGTCCCTAGTGGCTGATGATATCACCTGTCGGTTATAGAGCCAACCCGACAAGTCCTGATAGCTAACCATTGGATAGTCCCTCTGTCGCGCATCCCCAACTCGAGTTATACTCATCATAAACTTGATCATAATCATGATCCATATCCATCACCCTCACTAGTGAATATTTACGGGGGCGAGCTCATCCGGGACTTTCACAGTGCCCGGCCACACTTACGACATAGGGTCAACAGAGCTTCGAGTCTCAACCTGGAGCACGTGGTGGCTAGCCACTGCTTCCTCCCAGGGAAACCCTCATCTCCGATAGTGGAAGTGCAAAATCACAATTATCAATAATTCAGCATATACATGCATTCATTCTCATTCATGGATCAACATCCATCTCAGCCATCCGGCTTACGGTTCAGTCCAGAACCAGCCAATATTGATAATCACACACAGCCATTCCGGCTCATGGTTCAATCCAGAACCAGTCAATATTCATAATCATACATAGCCATTCCGGCTCATAATAAAACAGCACTTCCACCATTCAAAATCATCAGATTTATGAAATCGGCATTTAAGCCATAAATCATTTTCTCAATTCATTTCACTTTGAAATCAAGTTTTAACTCTTTTCAGCCTTGGCTTTAAAGATCTCATTTCTCAAATCATCTCAGGCTCATAAGCCACTTTTACTCAAGGTAAATTCCCCTTTTAAAACAATGCCACTCTTGGCATCCTCTTTCCAAAACTTCCATAATCATGGTAAGTTAAAAGCCTCTTTGAGATATTCAAAATCACCCATCCAACAATGGGATTTTATAATAAAAGTTTCTCGGCAGAGTCCCAAGTCTTTAGGGGAGAATAACATAACTCATTTCGCCAAATTCATTTAAAATCATTAAAACATTGGCTTTCCGATTTGAGTAATAAAATAGGATCTAAGCCAAATCGAGTCATGTAATCATTTACTTCTTTCAAAGCCGTTTCCTTTACTTAGGCAAAACCAACTTCAATCCCCGTGATAAGTTCTAGACCGTTTCAACTGTTCAAAATTGTTTTAGTCTTGCAAGAATTCAGAATTCAAGGAGTACTTAAAACCTTTCTCAAAACATTTCAAAATGAAGCTTGTCAATAGACATTCAGGTTCTTTCAAAGTCATTGAAACTTCTTTAATTGAAACCCCCAAGTCAAATTCAAAGACATAAACCCTTTTCACATTCGAATAGCTTTAAAACACAAGTTTCATCTAAATAACTTTCTTCTGAAAGAGATACAATGCCTTTCTTAAGAAGCAAGACTAAGTCACAATTTCCTCTTTAATAATTCATTTCAAAAGCATGAATCCTTCTTTCCTTGATAATTCAAGTAAAATAGTAGAAGTCTTTAACTCATCATTTTCCCAGACAACATTCCATAAAGACTCGGATTTTATAGAAATTTCGGCAGCACCTCCCTTAAAACTTGGACTTTGCCACCCGGTTCGGGTCCCAACTAAACTGTTTCACAATCTCTTTCAACAGCCCAATTTCCAAAATCAGTCCAAGGCAAGCCAAAATCCAATAGTCATCTCAATTCCATATTTCAAGAAAATCGTTTCAACATCAAATCATTATCAGCCGAATAAACTCATTTCTAAAGCTTTAAAGAAAAGGTTCAGCAACAATCATTTATCAAAAGCTAGATCATTTAAATCCAGCCAGGCTGAAATTAAGAGTGTATTCTATTTTACACATTCTCAAGAAAATCTATTCAATTCAAATCAATTTCCAACGATTCAACTCGATCTCAAAGCTTTAAAAGAATCAGTTTCAAAAGTATTTCGTTTCACAAAGCCACCCAACAGTCGAGTCAAACAAACACCCATAATCATACGAAACAACCAAACAATACATAGGACTGATACAATCACCAAATACACATCCTCACATCAGTACCCATATGTAATAATTTCAATATACAAAATATAGTTTCGGAAAGTGCCCCTACCTCAAAACGGAAACCATAACCTAAACTTGTTAACTGATTCCTTTTTGCTCAGCCTGAAATCACCGACAATTAAAACCTCGACCCTGCTTGCTCCCTCTCGAAAGCAGAAACAGCTACAAGCGGCATAAACAAACCGTATTCTACCTCCTAAAACCATTAACATCGCAATCACTTTACTACACGGAACATAACACCAACGCAGGGCTTTCGAAAATTGAACATGCTTACCGGAACGAATAAAGAATGCCTGAACTGAACAGCGGCGGTCTACGAACCGGTTTGGTGGCAGCTTTAATCGTGACCCGCAATTACCGGAGCTTGACCCTATGATACAAAACCTCAGAATCTCTGGCCAAACATTACAGCATATTGATTTTCAAGAGCTCCGGAATGAAAATGCTTACCGTGAGAAAGGATTAAAGACTGAATCAAACTGCAGAAGCTCCGGTGATGGTTCCGGCGACCACAACAGCTTATCCGGCAGCGACAACGTAACTTATGACAGCCACTTCATTAAATACAACAGTTTCAATGACAGATTCAGAGTAATATTGAATTGGCAGAACTAGGAGGAACCAGAAATAGGGCAAGCTCACCAAAACGGCAGCGACCAGAAATTCTGGTGGCGGCAGAGCAATTCCGGCGGCATAAACCGCAGTAACGGCGCAGATCTCCCCTCCAGTGGTGACGCAGGTAGCTTCCGCGCGACTCATCCCTTTCCCTCTTCTCTGTTCGCAGCTTCAACGGCGGCGGCAAGGGACGGATTTGACGGCGGCGACGCGACGGGCTGGTCAGTCAGTGACGACAGCGGACATGCACGGCAGCGCAGCTCCGCGCGGTGGGTCACACTCCCCTCGCATGACAGAGACGCGACGTCTTTGATGGCAAGCTCGAAGGGTGACTGGCGCGGCGGCGGTGATCGCGAGACGCGGTGGGACGAGGATGGACGGCGACCCAGCAGTGGCGGCTCCGTCTCGCGTGCCCTGGCTCGCGCTCTCTCTTCCACCCGTGACCATGGTCCACGGCTTCCTCTCCTTCGGCGGTAACACGACGGCGCGGCGGCAGTGCTGCCCGCCGGCGCCTTCCTTCCTCTTCCCCTCTCCCTCTTCCCGTTTTCCTCCTAACCTTTTCTTTCTTCGTTCCATTTCTTTTTCAGCTATTGTTGCTGTGTTGCGGCTGGGTTTGGGGGGATTGAGTGGGGTTGATAGAGAACCGGGTCGGGTAATGGGTTACCGGGTTAGGGTTTCCTCATTTTAAAAATTAGGGTTAAGGGCATTATGGTAATTTCACATAAAATTGGGAATAATATAGTAATTGAAACCCAAATTAAATCCAACACTATTTGTACATAGAAAATACTATTTGCTCATCAATTTCACAAATTATTTTCAATAAAATGCCCAAATCTAAAATTTAGAAATAATATACTTAATTTCTTCATTTTCCAAAATAGCAGTAATAATATTTAAAATATTACTTATCTAATCCAAATCATATAAAATCCTTATTATTTCATAACTATCAACCTTATACTTTAAATATAGAAAATAATCCAATAATTATAAAATTGGATAATAATCATAACTTATCTCAAATCCAATAAATCAAAACTTGCCTTAATTATCTTTAATAAAATAATCTCTGAAATTAAGGCTATAAATAGCTATATGATTTGAGACTTGATCATAATAAGACTTTTCAAAAGTTCTGGGTCCTACATTATGGTTTTAGATCTGTTTGCTCTGTAGCTACGATTGTCGCTACAGTTTTTGCCGCCATTGCTGCTGCAGTTTTCTCCATCGTTGCCGCCGTAGTTGCCACGTCGAAAGCTTCTGAATTGAGCCACTATTTCAAATATGTTTTCTTTTCTTCTTTATTTTTCATTTGTTTTCGTGTGGAGTGATTCCTGTGGTTAAAGTTCTCTGACTCCACTTAGTTATTAGATAAAAGCAAAGTTATTGAACTATTTTATTTATGTATCTTCCATTTTGGTTCCTTACTCTCAAAATTAGATTTGACAGAAGCTGGTAACCGGAGTTAAATTTTGGAGCTGAGCACTTTCATTTCTTTTTGTTTTTACATCTATATATTTTCAAAAATTAGGTTAAAATACATATTCAAGAAATGTTCACATCAGAACAAAGTTAAATATTCACATTTTTTAAAGTGATAATTGTAATATTTAAGTATTTTTTTAATAATTTGAAGGGTATGAACATTACAACTAACCTATAATTGTTTATGCTTTCTTTGTAGCTTCAACATGAAAATAGATATTATAGAAGTGATATGAAAGGAATAAAAAGTAAGTTGAAGATAATGTCTGAGAAGTTCTTAGTACTATAACTAAAACATCCTTTCTTTCTCAGGGGAAAGCAGTAATGACATCAAAGAGCTTTATGCTTAAAACATAATGCAAAAAGCAAAGGTAAGATAATATTAGAATAGTAGTTTAACGTGAAAGTACTACTAGAAAACAGCAAATAAAAGGATGGATGGTGATGGCTTGGGGAGAGGTGTCTCCAATGGTCTTGCAAGTTCCACTCCCTTGTGTTCTTCCTTGACAACTTCCACTTCCATGCAAGCTTCTTCAATTTCAACCTCTTCCGCTTGGTAGTTTTCTTCCAGTTCAATCTCTTCTTCATTACTTTCCAAGGGTATGAGAGGTTGTGCACATTCTTCTATGATCTCAATTTCATGTCCAATGCGAGAGGATTCAATTGTAGATAGAAACTCATCAATGATTGAATCCATCTCTTAATCAACCTCTTCAAAGTCTTCAACTATGATATGTTTTGGAGGTTGTACACCCTCCTCAACTTCAATATTAAGCTTCTTAGAAGAGAGCTTTGTAATTCTACATTCCCATGGACTTTCAACATCTCCTAAATCTTCAACCACTTCTTCCTCTTCTTTAACAATCTCGGCATCTTCCTCTTGTTGCACTTCTTACCTCAACTCCTCTTCTTCACCTTGAAGTTCCAAGTTCGCTCCCTCACTATGCTCCTTGGATGATCCTTCACATTCGTCAATGGGAGTACTTCGGATGCATGAGCTTAGGTGGGAGGCCATGTTGTTAATGGCTTCTGCCATGGTAGCAACCATGACTTCTAGCTTCTTTATCTCCTTTTGCTTCTCTTCTTTCCTTTGGATATAAGAGCTAATATCTCTTTGGTGTTCTAGCATCAAGGCATGGAGAGTTTCATCCATTGGAGGAGGTGGTGGAAGAGAGGGTTCATTATTTGGGAGAAATTATTCATAATTGGTAGGTAGTTCATCTAGGTAAGGGTATGGAGATGGTGTATATCAAGGTGATTCTTGGGAGTAATGGTGGTTCTATGTATGGTTCATATGGCTCATAAGGTGGTTGGTATGGTGGATAAGGATTAGGATCATATGGAGGTGTTTGGTGGTAGGAGGCTTGTGAGTTTGGTGGATCAAAACTATATTGAGGAGGTGGTTCCATAGGCATATAGTGATTGTGGTTGACAACCATAATGAGGGTCACCATATCCATTAGGTTGATATGCATTAGGAGTTGGATTATACCTGTAAGAAACCGGAGGAGGTTATTGCCAAGAAGAGTGACAATTCCTTGAGGCTCCTCCCATCATTGATTGTTCCATCCTTGATGCATGTTGTCATTGTAGTTTCCATTTTCTATAACATAGTTTGAACCAAACTCATAGCCAAAGGGGTGAGAATTCATAGTGGGAAAAGAAAAACAACAACAAAAACTAAGAAGAGATAAAGAAAACAAACTCCTAAACCAAAACTAGCAAACAAACCAAAAATCAAGCTATTCACAATATTGACATATATACAATAACCAATAACAAGCACACATTGCAATTCCCTGGCAACGGCGCCAAAAACTTGAAAGAGTATTACTCTTGGTTAAGAATTTCTTCTCGGTTAGAGGAAATAACTTCGTTGCAAGTATAGTTCCAAACCGACAAGTAACGCTCAATTAAAGTTTAATTTTAGTTGTCACAAGTCTAACCCAATAAATAAAACCGAGAGTATTAGTCTCGGGTCATTCTCCCTAGGAATTGCAATCGAATGCTCAATTATTGGTTATGAAATGCAAGGGGGCTGGGTTGATAAAACAAGAAATTGAAAAGGCAAGAAATGTAATCAAACAACTGAATATAACAAGTACTAAAAGGAGGAATTCATGGCAAGGATTGAGAATTAAAGCGTTCTATCCTAGTCATTAATTACCATACAATGATTAACAAGAGCTAATCCTATTAAGTCATCTCCAATATCAGAAGAAGGTACAATGTTATCTTCACATTGAGAGAAAGTCAAATAAGACTTGTTAATATCAATCCAA
The DNA here is from genome assembly GCF_000816755.2 of Arachis ipaensis. Lineage (NCBI taxonomy): Eukaryota > Viridiplantae > Streptophyta > Magnoliopsida > Fabales > Fabaceae > Arachis > Arachis ipaensis. Next base: position 100,612,388 of record NC_029792.2, on the reverse strand, counting down.
AAGTCCTAATCAACTCATTAATTGATTAGCAAGAGATTAGAGTCAATGGAAATAATATTAACTAACAACTCTAGATCACCAATCTAAATTGGGTATTGATGACTCAATATTGCCTAATTTCTCTTTCCAAGCCAAGAATGCTCAAAAAGCTACTCTAACATCCAACCAAGCATTTTGTCAAACACTTGAAAGGCATAAAAGAAAAGCATCATAAATTGCAAGAATAATAAAATCTACAACTACCCAATTGCAAGAAAACAATAACAACAACTCAAATTAACAATAAAGGAACATAAAACATAAATTACATTAAAGGAAATTAAAATCAACAAGAGTGCTCATAAACATAAAAATGACATAAAAGGAAAATTAACAAGAGAACTAAGAAGAACAAAGATGTAAGGACAAGAAATTGTAAAGAAAACAAGATGAAAATAAGAATTAAAACCTAAATCTAAGAAGAAATTAAAATAAGAACCCTAATTTCTAGAGAGAAGAGGGAGCTTCTCTCTCTAGAACTAACCTAAGGCATGCTTCCTACACTAACTAATTGCTCTCCCCTTTTGACCTATCTTGAGTTCTACATCAAATAACCTCATAAATGTGTTGGATTTGGGCCTGAAAAGCTCAAAAATTGCCCCCAGTGTTTTCACGTTAATGGGGTCACGTGATCAGCATCACGCGTGCGCGTGGATGACGCGTGAGCATCGCTGGCAGATTCCCTTCTCACGCGTACGCGTGGGTGACACGTGCGCTTGGCTTGAATGTCCTCTTCACGCATACGCGTGGGTGACGTGTGCGCGTGGCCTTCAATTCTCCAAATGCTCATTTTTTCATGAATTCTCCACTTTGCATGATTTTCTCTTCACCTCTTCCATCCAATACTTGCCGTATGAATATGAAATCACTCAAAAAATATATCAAGACATTGAATGATATTAAAGTGAATAAAAATTGGCATTTTAAAGGCCTAAAAAGCATGTTTTCACTCTTAAGATCAAATTAGGAGAGATTCACAAAATCATGCTATTTCATTGAATAAATGTGAGAAAATTTGATAAAATCCACCAAATTCAACACAAGATAAACCACAAAATTGGAGTTTATCACTCTTACCAAAATCTCTCTAAAACATATCAACCTTTTACTTCAAAAATTACAAATCTGTTTGAGCCTAGGAACATAGAGGAAGCACTAGATGATCCCAACTGGAAAATAGCAGTGATGGAAGAGTGGCATACAATCAAGAAGAATGAAACTTGCAAGATTTTAGATCTATCACATAATACAAAATTGGTTGGCTACAGGTGGAATTTCACCATCAAGTGCAATGCTGATGGAAGCATAGAGAGTTATAAGGCTAGGTTAGCAGCTTGGGAATTTACACAAACTTATAGAATGGACTATCGAGAGACTTTTTCTCCAGATGCTAAACTCAGCTCTGTGAGGATTATCTTATCTCTTGCTGTGAATTACACTTGGCTTTTTCATCAATTTGATGTAAAGAATGCTTTCTTGAATGGGGAGCTAGAGGAAGAGATGTTCATAAAACTTTCACCTGGATTTGAGGCTAAACTATGAAGGAATAAAGTGTGCAAACTAAAGAAATCTCTCTATGGATTGAAACAATCCCTAAGAGCTTGGTTTGAACGACTTAAAATGGTGGTGAAGGGACTTGGTTATACTCAAAGCCAAACTGATCATACACTTTTCTATAAACACTTTTCTGTAACTTTAATAAATTAAATTCTTGTCTTATTATTTTTCAAAAATTCTGTGTCACTTTTTATTATATACAAAGCGTGGCGCTTAGCACTGATAATTGAAGCCCAACACCTTTAATGCATATATAATTTTTAGCAAGTCACAGGCACCTAACGCCAATTTTTGACGTCCACCGCCTGCAGGGATTGATCACATGACGCCCAACACCCATAATATATATAAGGAAAATGCTATTTGTACACTAAAATTAGCCACTAAAGTATTTCTGTATAAATACATGTGTAATTTAATTTCTTTTCAATGTGTATTTGTATTCCAACATGTATTTTATACTTGTGGCTGACTTTGGTGGCTAATTTTGGTATACAAGTAGCATAACCCTATATATATATTGGGGTGTCCAGCGCCAGAATCACTTTTATTCATAATTAATATACTACAAGATTATATTTAATTGAGGGGGTTTATTAGTATAGGTTTTTAAAAACCTCCAAAATACATTTTATTTATGGCAATTTTTAAAACTCCCTCTAATAGTTAATTCATAATTTAGATTTAACCCCACAAACCCCATCTTCTTCTTAGTTTTTATATAATGAGACCGAGGGAGAGAGAAGAGAAGAGAATGACGACAAAACTCTAAGTTCTCCACCGCCAGTTTCGCTGCCGTTGCAGTCGTCGGTTTTGCCACCATTACAGTCGCCGGTTCAGCTGCTGTTTCTGCCACAGTTGTTGCAGGAAGCTTCTCAATCGAGCTACCTGCTCTATCAACATTATGGTTTTAGATCTGTTTGCTCTGTAGCTACGATTGCTGCTGCAGTTTTTGCCGCCATTGCTGCCACAGTTTTCTCCATCGTTGCCGCCATAGTTGTCGCGTCGAAAGCTTCTGAATCGAGCCACTATTTTAAATCTGTTTTCTTTTCTTCTTTATTTTTCATTTGTTTTCGTGTGGAGTGATTCCTGTGGTTAAAGTTCTCTGACTCCACTTTGTTATTAGATAAAAGCAAAGCATTTAATTTACTGAACTATTTTTTTTATGTATCTTCCATTTTGGTTCCTTACTCTCCAAATTAAATTTGACAGAAGCTGGTAACTGGAGTTAAATTTTGGAGCTGAGCACTTTCATTTCTTTTTGTTTTTACATCTATATATTTTCAAAAATCAGGTTAGAATATATATTCAAGAAATGTTCACATCATAACAAAGTTAAATATTCACGTATTTTAAAGTGATAATTGTAATATTTAAGTATTTTTTTAATAATTTGAAGGGTATGAACATTACAACTAACCTGTAATTGTTTATGCTTTCTTTGTAGCTTCAACATGAAAATAGATATTATAGAAGTGATCTGAAAGGAATAAAAAGTAAGTTGAAGATAATGTCTGAGAAGTTCTTAGTACTATAACTAAAACTTCCTTTCTTTCTCAGGGGAAAGCAGTAATGACATCAAAGAGCTTTATGCTAAAAACGCAATGCAGAAAGCAAAGGTAAGATAATATTAGAATAGTAGTTTAACGTGAAAGCACTACTAGAAAACAGCAAATTACAGACAGATTTTTCCGACAAAATTTCACTGTCAAAAATACCAACGGATTTTCGATAAATTTTCCGTCGGTAAAAGATGTAAAAATTTGTCACAGAATTTACCGACAGATTCTAACATCCCTTGGTAATTTTGTCGATAAAATTAAAATTTAAATTTAAAACTATCACCGACAAAAAATCCCTCTGTAATCATCTCATAAATTCTTCGAAAATTGGAATTAAGTTGCCCTAGTTGCATACATACAAAATCCGTTGGCACAAAACACTAATATGATGAAACTTCATTCAACACAAAATCATCGTTCATCTACTCCGATCCTTCCTTCAAGCTTGC
>NC_029792.2:100604459-100608711 GCF_000816755.2 Arachis ipaensis | reverse complement strand
AAGGGGTCTTCTCCGTCGCTTCTGCATTGTCACCGCTCGCGCCACACGAGCTCTCTCCATGACTGCTCACTTGCACGAGCTCCCTCCGCCGCTGCTCGCTTGCATGAGCTCCCTCATCTTCTACGTGCTCGGGTTACACGAGCTCCCTCTGCCACCTCTCAGCTTATGTCTCTCTCTGTCTCACTCCATCCATCCATCTATATGTATGTATTTATCTATTTTAGATTCTGGAATTTCTATTGATCTATATTTTGTTTTGAATTCAAATGTTCATATGTTATTATTGCATCTAAAACTCAATCTGTTCCACTTTTATTTTATGGTTTAGACTTTTGTTCTTGAATCCTCTTCAAGGTTTTGAATTTGATTTTGAAAGTAGCTCCATTAATTGTTATGACTAAAAGTTTGCGTTGAAGATAATCTATTATGCCTTTTATAGTTCTACTTCTAAGGTAACTATAATTACCAGTTCATGAAATGCAATATGCTAAGTACATAGATTAAAATTACTCGGTGACTAATTAGAATGAGATTTTTAGAGGAGTGATGTGTACTAAATAAAATAGTATCACTTAAAGAGAAAAAGTGTTACACTGGTATTGTTTATAATATATATTTATTTCACATTTTGAAAATTCGAATCATTGATTTACTAATTTATGTTGTTTTGCATCATTATTTTCTTGTTAGATAGGATTTTTTTGGGGTAATTTATTACTATTAGATGGAGTCTCGTAAGTGACTGAGATTATTGTATTAAGATTATTGTATTAAATTGTACTGTTATGCTTTGTAGCTTGATTTTGTCATGAAGTATGAACTTTTTAGAAGGATAAATAAATTCAGCTAGTATTGCACTCTGGAAATGTTGGTTCTTTTTTTATTTCTTAAAAGTTTTCACATTAAAGGAAGTTTATCCCAATAATATTATTATGATATTATTATGCTCATGGTTAAGAAGCATATTCTAGAGGGTTTGATTAGTAACTCAGTGTTTGTTAGTTCTTTAATTCTCTGAATACGATCCAAGTTCTCAATATTTTTGGAAATGTGTGATTGAATATTAACCTTGTCAAAAGTTAGGTCTTATTAGACATCAACCTTCAATAATGTGATTTTTTTATTGTTGAAATATTTAGTTTAACTCATTATTTAATGGTCATCATTCTTTTCTTTCACCAATCACCAGAACCCTTTTCGACATACAATGCTACTGTGGAACCTCTCTAACTAGAAGATGATACTATATCAGTTTTTTCTATATAATATAATGAACATATTCCTTTAATTGCACAAACTCTGTAGATTCTAATAAAGATTATCTGCATGCTTGCTGCTGTTATAATTGCATCAGACTTATGTTATTCTTTTTTCTTTAGCAGTTAAATCACTGTATTCTGAAAAATTTAATGACTCTATTATATAAACGAAATGGGAGGATGAAAAAGGAAACAAAAGTTAGTTGGATAATCTAATTCCTACTTTTGAGTTCTGATTTTGGGCTCTGCTCCTAAATTTTGGAAGGCTGAGTCAGAAGAGATTAGGAAGAAAGGGTTTGAGGGAGTTGAGAATGGGGATAATGCTGCTGATGAAGAAGGTCAGATGCTAGTTCAAGAGAACAAAGAAGAGAATGAAAAAGGGTTGAAGAGTCTTGAGCCTCTTCTTGCTACTGAAGAGGATAGAAAATTTAGTATCCCTTGGTTGAAATTGGGGGTGTTGCTTTTAGTCTGGTTCTATTTCTTCTTCCTCTATCTTCTTCGTGGCAATAAATATGGACAAGTAACAGTTTCTTTCACTGTTTTTATTATAGCCATAAGCAATTTCACTCTAGCAGATTTATTTAATCAGATACTTTATTTAATTGGCATACTTTGAATAGTGAATTTGTGCAGAGTATAATTCCAATGGAGGCATGTGGTGTAGGATATTGAATTCTCTCATTAGCTCAAGTACCTCTGGCTATAGTTTTCACTGCCTGGATTATGCTTAGAAAAGAAGTTAGTGAACATGATTTGCAGAAAGTAAATAAGGAAAAGTTAAATTGCAACAAGCAGAGAAGTAAAAGATGGATTTGATTGATTCGGAACCAAAACAGAAATGTAAATAAACATGAAAAGCAATAAACAGAGAATGTAAAATTGGAATTAAGATCTCAGGACCCAAGAGACTAGATAACCAAGTCTAGATCTCAATGCCTTCCTAGATCCAACAAGAGCAATTGCAAGAGAAATTAAAGAAAAGTAAATTGCAGAAGCCAAGAGAAGGTGAAGTAGTAAACAGGAATGGAAATTCAATTATGCAGAGAAAGTAAACAAGAAAATTCTCAAGGTGAGATTGAAACAGAATTTCTTCAATTATCAACCCAAGATTCAAAACGAAATTGAAAACTAAGAGAGAGCTCTCAAATCCTAATGCTCCCTAGTGGAGCCAGCCTCCTCACTAATATGAAAATGATGCCTTATATAGGCTTTACAAAATGAAAATGAAATTCAAAACAAATTACAATTAAAATGAAATTCCTATTCTAACTATCTCTTGTGCCTTTGAGTGATGATCATGGGCCTTTGCTCTTGGTGGAATTGGGTTGAAAGAGGCCTTGGTTGATTGCTCTTGGAGTTTGAAGAAGAACCAAAGTGAACCAATTGGACCGGGTTTGAGGTTAGCCAAAGTTGGACCTAAAGTTTGAGCCAAAGTTAGACTTTTCATATCAGTTGGCACATTTCTCTGGTTTGAACGTTTGTGCCAACGTTAGGGGTCTAACTTTGACCCTAACGTTGGCCTCCCTTATGCACATTTATGGCGCCAGCTTTGTCCTCTTGTCATGTTGCCAATTTTATGCCCAATATAGACTATCATACATGGTTGGAAAGCTCTGAATGTCAGCTTTCTAACCCACTTGGAATCACTTCAATTGGACATCTACAACTCAAGTTATGATCATTTGAAGAGGGCATGGTCGCTGGCTTTGTTGTGCAGCGTTTGAGGTAACGTTAGCCTCAAACGTTGGCGAAAACGCCAGTTCTGGAGGCTCAAATGTATTGTCCACCCCATACTATTATACATTTTTGGAAAGCTCTGGATGTCTACTTTCCAATGCCATTGGGAGAACATCAATTGGAGCTCTACAGCTCGAGTTATACTCCATCGAAGGTGCAGAGGTCAAGTGGCCTCACTGCAGGTTGCCACCATGTTCATTTATGCACATTGCGGGGCAGTTTTCTCCCTCAATTTTAGTGTCCACCATGCAGTGCCATATGTGCTTGGAAAGCTCTTGATTCCTACTTTCCAATGCTTCTTGAATCACCTCATTTGGAGCTCTGTAGCTCAAGTTATTCTTGTTGGAAGTATACCCCTTCAAGCTGTTGTGGTGTGTGGCGCCAACGTTAGCCTCCAAGTTAGGGGGCTAACGTTGGCGCAAACGTTGGTGCCCAGGGGAGATCTTCTCAAGCTCCAACGTTAGCCTCCAACTTAGGGGGATAACGTTGGGGCTAACTTTTGCTCCTCTTCCTTGAATATTCAAAGCAAGCAAAATTAAAGATAATAATCAAGGCACAAGAGACAGAGACATTGTGATTGCATGCTTAAGAAGGTGAGCATAATACTTTGCATAGAAGATAAGTGGCACACCAAACTTAGTGTGACACTTTCACTTGAAATCAATGCAAGTATCTTGTAAATATGGGAACCAAATTTGTGTTGCATAGCAACACCAAACTTAGAATGCAATCCTATGTCCATTTATTTGAATTAAAACTAAGCAAATGAAACTGTTCTTTATTAAATACAATCACCAAATGAAGAGTCTGTTATGAATAAGGATGTCTTGGTGATGTATTAACAGAAACAGTTAATGAAGGAAAGTATTAAAAACAAGTAAATAAATGAAACAAAGGGAAAACAAAAATTATCCAACTAAGAAGAAAAATAACACTGTAAAAGGCAATATGATTATGCAGACAAGTGATGTTGCTGGATTGAATTGCATAGAAAAATAGGTGGCACACCAAACTTAGAATCTTGGTGTGTCACTTTCATGTAAAATTGATGCAATCATCCATGAAGATGGAAAACAGTTTGTTGCAGGGCAACACCAAGCTTATAATGTGATCATATGCCAATTTATTAAAATTTAAACAAAGCAAGGAGAAGAAATGTACCTACTGTCTACCTGTTCTTTACTTTCTTCCTCTTCTTCCAATTTGTTAAGAGAAATGACTTCAAAGAAGGAGAAGTTTCAGCTACTGTCCCTTGC
>NC_029792.2:100580416-100604420 GCF_000816755.2 Arachis ipaensis | reverse complement strand
TGAGAGTTGTGAGTCTTCATGTTCTCTTGTCATCTCAAGTGCAGTTTCAGGTTCAACCACCTCATTCTTCATTGAAAGTTCTCTTGATGCAGTGGCCTCCTTATCTTGCTTTTCCACTTCCTCACCCACACATTTGTCTTCATCCTCACTGGTTGATGGTTCTAAGTTTCCCCTTGTTTGCTCTAAGGATCCATTTATCTGCTCGAGGATGGTTTCTTCCCAAGATGGGGATTTTGTGTAAAATTTCACAAGTTTTCTCTGTATTTCAATGCCTTCCCGGTATTCCTCATCTGTTAATTCAATGCCTTCAAGGTATTCAATCACTTCAATTGGACATCTACAACTCAAGTTATGATCATTTGAAGAGGGCATGGTCGCTGGCTTTAGTGTGCAGCGTTTGAGGTAACGTTAGCCTCAAACGTTGGCGAAAACGCCAGTTCTGGAGACTCAAATGTATTGTCCACCCCATACTATTATACATTGTTGGAAAGCTCTGGATGTCTACTTTCCAATGCCGTTGGGAGCACATCAATTGGAGCTCTACAGCTCGAGTTATACTCCATCGAAGGTGCAGAGGTCAGTTGGCCTCACTGCAGGTTGCCACCATGTTCGTTTATGCACATTGCGGGGCAGTTTTCTCCCTCAATTTTAGTGTCCACCATGCAGTGCCATATGTGCTTGGAAAGCTCTTGATTCCTACTTTCCAATACTTCTTGAATCACCTCATTTGGAGCTCTGTACTCACCTATCATTAATCAACCAAACACATCAAAGCTATGCTCAAAATCATGAGATATTCATTCTTTCATAATATGTGATAATTTTAGCATAAAACCTCATGAAATAGCATGAATTCATACATGGTTGATTAAATCAAAGGAAACATGAAAATCTACCCAATTGGCTTGCTTATGGATCAAGAAAGTGCATAAAACCTATTGAAACCAAAGGAAAAAGCATAGAAAAAACATGACATGGTGACATGTCATCAACATCACATAGTGGAAACTAGTTCTTAACTAATTGAATTCATGAAATATTGATTAGAATTTAGAATAGAAGCTTCTCTATTCAATTAAGTTACTCAACTTCACTTGAAATTTGATTATGCAGGGTCCATGCCTAAGCAGAAGTGGGAAACCAAATAAGCTGATTTTTCCAATGATGGCACTACTAGCAGGGATGCTGGGTGGTGTATTTGGAATTGGTGGTGGAATGCTCATAAGTCCATTTCTCATTCAGGTTGGAGTACCTCCTGAGGTAAATCTCACTTATGACATTAATTATGATTAATCTGACTTTAGAGTTTTAATTTTGATTATATGCTCGTATCTGTATAACTTTTAAGAAAACATAGTTAGACAGATATTTTTTCTGATATGACAATATACGATATATGATATATGTGTAAAAGACTATATTGGTTGTGCAGGTAATAGCAGCAACATGCTCATTCATGGTGTTCTTCTCATATACCAAGTCAACATTGCAATATGTAATGTTAGGAATGGAACACATAGAGACAGCAGTAACATTGGCCGTAATATGTTTCATTGCATCACTCCTTGGGTTATTAGTGGTGCATAGAGCAATAAAAAAATATAGCCAAGGTATATCTCCCACTTCTATATCTGTTTATCCACATGGTTATTTGGTTTCTTGTTACTCAAGACATTTACCACGCTTTATGTTGTTTCAACTTATCAGATTTTTCTGTGATGAAAGAGTCTGCCTAATTTTCTTGAATAGATACTCAGAGCTTAATTCCTTGCCATTTGTATATTTCAAATAGTTAAGGATGAATTCGGGTATATGTTATGTGATATTTTAAAGCAGAACTTTGTTGATACATATGGCGTGCAGTTTGACTCTGAAGCTAGAACTGCATTAGCTTTTGTCATGCTTAGAGCTGATGCTGAGCTCAAGTTCTTATTTTTCCAGAACCCTAGTGCTGATATGCTTCTTCATGAGTCAGAGATTGACAAAAATATCATATAGAAGGTGTTTTCTTAATTTATGTTTGTGTTCATAAAAATTTTAGCCCAAGAATTTTGGTTTTAGTCAGCATACTAATACTAATCTTAATGGCAAGCTAAAATATTCCATTATGGTTCTATTAGCTTGATTCATGATCCATCCAAGTCAGCTCATCTTGCCGCGTTGAAAATCGCTAAAGAATCTGGTTGTATTCTTTCATATGATCCAAATTTGAGATTGGCGCTATGGCCATCAGCTGAGGCTGCTCAGAAAGGCATAATGAGTGTTTGGGACAAAGCTGATATCATAAAGGTATTATGTTATATAACACTTTGCATTTCCTTAATTTTGTTCTTCTTTTGATTTCTTTTTTCATTTTCAATTTGTATCTATTATTGGGTTTCTTGCTTTCAATTCGACAGAGGGTGATGATCCTAACGATGATGATGTTGTATTAAAGAAGTTTTTTCACCCTAATCTCAAGCTATTAATTTTGACACAAGGTTCAAAGAGTTGTAGATATTACACCAAGGTAAGCTTACTACCAAGTCCATTTGAGAGTGATGGCATAAGCACTTGTTTCATTGTTGATTATGTGTGCAGAAATTCAAAGGCCAGGTGCGTGGTAGATGTTAAAGTTAACCCCATTGACACAGCTGGGGCCGGTGATGCATTTGTTAGTGGGATTCTCTACAACATTTGCTCATAAGCAATGTGGAGCTTGATGCTGCCAACGTAACTTGGTTATCTATTAATATTTTAGATTATCCCATCTTTAAGTGCTAAGTGTAATTTGTGACATCAGTTAATGAAGGAGATCCATGTAACATTGGGATGGTCATCTTATTTTTTTGGGTATCTTTTTATTGAGACGGTGAGATATTGGCCAATGATGTTGAAAAATAACATCCAATTTTATAGGTATCATGTAATAAATATTATGTTTATCTATATGATTTTTGGCTTTCCTTTATTCAATTTACAGTGTGTTTGATGGAGTAAATTTAGAAAATAAATCTAAAGTATTCATTTTTGTAATGTTAAAATCTAAAAAAATTTCTATTTTACCTTACTGACGGATTTACAGACGGATTTTCTGTCTATATTTAGAGGTAGGGATGGTTTTCGAAGGTTCAAATTACAGATGAAAAATCTGTTGGAAAATCTGTTTCCAATTACCGATGGAAAATCCGTCGAAAAACTTGTCTCTAATTACCGACGAAAAATCCGTCGGAAAACCTGTCTCTAATTACCGACAGAAAATTCGTCGAAAAATCTGTCTCTAATTACCGATGAAAAATCCGTCGAAAAGTTCGACGTTCCATGGAAATGGATGAGAGAATTTATTTAGAAAAAATCTGTCGATAATTGGTAAAAATCTGTCGGTAAATTACCGACGGAAAAAAATCTGTCGGTAATTTTGTTGGTAACCAAAAAATCGTCTGTAATAAAGGCCAAATCTGTCTGTAAATCTGTCTATATTAAGCAATTTTCTAGTTCTGAAGAATTTTAGCAGGATCAATTAACAAACTTAATATTGTGAATTTCTGGAAAAGAATCTAAAGGGTAGAGAGAAGTAACAATTCTTAATTTGCATTTTATTTAGGGGGTCCAATAGACTTTCTCAGTTTGAAATATGCTTGAAATGACCATATTCTGCATGCTCCGAAACCTGGCTGAATTACCTTGAACTTTCAACTTAAAATCTAAGTATCATTAGATAAGGAATCAAACTCAAATGGTTTTAAATTGTGGTTGAGATTTCGGTTGCTTAAACTTCAAGCATAAAGGTGTGATTGTTTATGTTCACAACTTGAAATTTAACTTGTTACCGCTTTGATATGGCCTAAAATGCTATAATTCATCTGAAGTTCGTAACCCTTGAAACAAAGGTTATAAAGTCATCATGTTATGGATTAATAGAATGGTTTTTAGGATATTATACTTCATAGTGTACCATATATGTGTGGATTATTTACACATTCTACTTCTTCTTAACTTGATCCTATGACAAGCAAGTACTAGATAGAAAAAGAGGCAAGCAAAAGTCTTGGTAATAAGTCTTATATTATGATTTTTCTTTCCACAAAAAAACCATGTCCTGGATATGATTATTTTGTTATCAACATTAGTTGAATACTTTTTTCATGTGATGAGTTTCTTGAAGGAGTAAGCAAAAGTGAGAATGATTTGTTTTCAAATGGTATTTATCTTTAAATAGTCATTTACTTCCTTGAATACTTTATTAATGTTTTCAAAGTATAGAATTTACTACCTCCCTCAATCACACCCCAACATTATAAAGGAATATCCAAACTAGAATTAACCATGAATTAACATTTTCCATTTCATTTTTTATATCAATATTCATGCATCAATATCCACAGACCACGATATATACATTGTTTTATCATGGTAGTTTATCAACCAACAGTTTGTGCTATTCTATGAATATCAATGTTGCAAAATATTACAGTAGCCATCCTTTAGCCAGACATTCAACATCTAATTTTTCACTTTTCTTTTTCTACTATGACTTGTAGCTTACATGATTCAGGATCAAGATATGCATGCTGCTAAGGTAAACATAACATCGTCTCTAATGCGCATCTTCATGTCTTCTTCACGTATTTCCTTCCTTTCTTGCTGGCTTGGTACAATTCTTATGTGCTAATAATGTGTTCACCTTTTTCAACTCAGTTGGAGTGCACTTTCATTGCCATTAAGCCTGATGGGGTGCAGAGATGCCTGGTAAATTGAGTATACATTTTTCACAATTTTAATTTGTCCCTACATGACACAAATAGGTCCCCACTTAATTAGTATAAGGTGTTCTTTTTGTGCAGATCTCAGAGATCATATCTCGTTTTAAGAGGAAAGGATTCAAGCTTGTGGGAATTAAAGTAATCATCCCTTCAAAGGAGTTTGCCCAAAATCATTATCATGACCTCAAAGATAAACCATTCTTCAATGGGCTATGTGATTACCTAAGCTCTAGTCCTGTCATTGCAATGGTTAGTCACAAACTTAGAATTGACTAAATCTATGTCCTTGAAAAACGAATACAACCACGCTAGTGTTCTTAACATGTTTTTCAAAAAAACACATGGATATGATATATAGGTGTGGGAAGGACAGGGAGTTATTACCTATGGCAGAAAACTGATTGGAGCCACAGATCCTTAAAAATCAAAGCCTGGAACTATTAGGGGAGATCTGGCTGTTGTCGTTGGAAGGTACTATTTTTTTCAAAGGAACTTACTACCTAGTTTTTCTTTGTACATTTTACAGATGCAACAATATATTCTCCATAATAATGTGACTTTGCAGAAATATCATCCATTATATTTGAAACAGAATTAGTTAAAAAAAATACATGAATGTAACGATAACTAAATAGCAAGTTTAATATTTATAGAGGAGTAGGCACTGGTGATTTCTACCTATTAATGTAATTTTTTATTACTTTGTCCTTACAGAATTAACTAAGGTTCATTGCTTGGCATTTATAGTAGCAATAGAAATTAAGTGGGTCATATAGAGTTTTCAATTTTGCATCTGCAAAGAAAGTCTCATCTTTTTATCTCTAGTCCCTACCCCTCTTCCCACCATCACCATTCATAACATGCATAAGATTTGGACAAAACAATTTTTTCTAATGTAACCATTATCTATATAGCCTCATAAGTAAACTCATAAATAACTATTATGATTGGTGTATTATATTGGGTTGTTTTATACTCTAATTGAATGGAGATCTTAAATTTCAGTTTACTGATTTATTTGTTCGTAATATTATTTACGTGTATTTTACCTGGTTGATCCGTTTTATTTGGAAGAAAATACATATTCTAAAATCGCTTTAGATTTTTTTATCCTTATTATTCATCATCAAGTTTTTACTTTAGATGTATGAAAATGAAAGGACATTTTCCAACATATACTACCATCCTCCTCTAGTTCTTATCAAATAATAAATTCAAAAGTAGTAGTAGCAATAATAATAATAATAATTACTTTCTTGGGTTGCTCATTTTCTTGGATTTTGGAAATTTGATAACTTTAATGAAGTTATGGGAGGATCCAATAATAAAACTCTCCATGAGAATCATTGCAAAACACACTAACTAGCTACTACTGAATGGAATGAATGAATGAATGATGTAGACTCTAAAAGGCTTCAGCTTTTTAACCTTTTTACTTGTTTTAGAATTGGGTCAAAAAACAAAAAGCAACATTAGTTTTTGGCAGTAAAATTGAAACGCACATGGTGCAAGTGCAGGTTTTCCAGCTACTATAATTTAATTTGAGAAGTGTGAGGATGGTGTTTGTGGTAATAATTTGAGAGAGAGAAAGAAAAAGAAGGGTTTATGAAATGATGCTTCTATGAATGTATTATTAGAGTGTTTGATCAGAGAGAGAAAGAAAGGACAGAAAAGAACATGCTTCCCTTTTCTTTCTTTCTTCATTTCTCTCAACAAAGGACCCCTCTCTTTCATCTCAGGAAATTGGTGAGCGAATTGAAGGCAAATCAAAATAGCAATAAATAAATAGTTTTTTCACCAAAAAGAAAAAGAAGAAAAAACCTTAATTTCATTAGTGTGCCTGTATGATTGGTTTCTGGTTAGAGAACTAACATTACATGTAGGCTTGGCATTATGGAGATCATATCTCTCTAGGATTTTATCTGGTTCTAGGTTCTATGGTTGCCAAAATTTACTAATCAATTAGTATTCCAACTGATTTATTTGTTGCAGGATTATATTAAAGAAAGTGATAATTTAATCTCTCTCCATGATCAAATTTGTGATTGCGATAGTATTTTGTCATATATGGAAACTCTTCTAAGTGGATTTCAGGTGTGTTGCTCGACCGTTTGAGCACTTTAGAAACTTATTGTATTTATTTTGGATACATGTGACAGAATCTATTTTGAGTGCATGCAGTTGGTAAACAGTTTATTTCACCCATAAGGCAGTTGCATTAATCTTGAGGGGTCATCTCTGTTATCTTGCTTATCTTAATTTTTGTTACATTAATTGACTGCTCTATATAATTGTGATGATTATCTACAAGTCTTTGAGTATATAATGGCAAAGAAATAATTGAAATATGAGGTAGAACCAAAGTACAAATCGGCTAAGTGCCTGCAATAAATAGATGGTTCTACTTTAGTGCTTTTCCCTGCTCATAGTAATATGAATGTCTCGGATTAAACTTTGAGATGATTTTACCCCTGCCTAATAATGTCTTCTTAGTGATAAATCTTATTTGGATTTTGGTTTAAGTGTTTGAAATGCTTTCTGCAGAATTTCTTTCCAGCTATGACTAAGATTGTTGGCACACTCGGTCCAAAGTCTCGTTCAATGACACTATTTCGTGTTATCTTGATGCAGGAATGTCTGGTATTCTCCATTGCAACCCTTGATTCTTTCCAATATTTGTTTAGAAAATTGATTGTAGATATATTTAGTTGTTTGTCAAATTGTCCTGATTCTTAGCTATTGATAAAGAACAATTTTCGGCTAGTTCGTTTATTTTCTTGGTATATTGTTAAAAAGCTTAGAATCAACAATGCATTTAGAGTTGAACAAAATTGTGTTTGCTTTTCTTTCTTTATCATTTGGAATTACTACTTCTATCATCTCATTCTTCTTTTATTACCATGTACTAGTTGCAAAGTTTGATTTCTCGTGGGGAGATTCAGAATACCACCAAGAGACATTGGAAAACTTGAGGGCTGCTATCAGACATTAGAAAAATTTATATCCAGAATACCATCATGTAATACCACCTTGTATCACATCTTTAGACTATCATTTTTCCTAATGTTTGATCACATTGAGAATTTTTTTATATATAGAGTTATGTCTTATATATTGAGGAATTGTGTTATAAAAGATTTAATTTTTAAATTTTGATATTAAAAAATAAATTTTTAATTTAAAAGTATGTAAATAAGATGAGATTAATGAATGTTTTGAAATTAAAAATAAATATATAATTATAGACTATGTGGAGGTTTGAAAATCTCACAAAATAATTAATTTTTGTTAAATTAGAAAATCAATTTGTGGGGGTTTTAAATTGTCACAAAAGTTCAATATAAACCTCCCACTAAACACACACAAAACTCCCACTGAATAGATCGTGGAGGTATTTAAAAATCCCTACAAAAGACCTCGTGGCACCTCAAATTTTGAGAGTTTTAGAAATTCTCACAAACTATTTAGTGGGGGTTATAAACCTCCACAAATAAGAGAAAAAACTGTCACAAATAAACAAAAATCTTGTAGTGATATATATTAATGATATTATATGGTATATATACAATATATACGTTACCAATTATTGTAAGGGCGTCCAGCGCCTTTCAATTTAATTATATGTAATATATAAGGTAAATGCTAACCTATCTTTTTTAAAATAATATGTAAATTACCTTTTGTGATGTGTCATTTTATGATTGAATGCTATGTCAATTATAGTTAAATTATTTTGTAATTAAAAAATAAGTTAATAGGGGTGAATGTATAATTTAATAAAATATTAAAAATTGAATTCTAATTTTTACTTTTTAATATTTACAAAAATTATATAATTATCCATCTTAAAAAAATATTTACAAAATAGTTCTACTTTAGTTAAGATGTTAATTTTTATTGAGTTAAATTAACTCAAATTAAAACAAAACATCCAATTAAAATGTGCCATATCATAGAGGGTAATGTACATGTTGATTTAAAAGGGGTTGGGTAGCATTCACCAATATATAATACATATGACCTAGGTTAAGAAAACCAAATAATTATATATAACTTAGGTAAGTTTTAAATTCTTTTATAGTATATATATAAGAGTTAATAGCCAAATTTGTTCTTGAAAGATCACCTATTCTTTAAATTAGTTCTCAAAAGATTTTTTTAGTTATATTAGTCCTTAAAAGATAAAACATAAGTCAAATTGGTCCTTCATTCTGTTAGTTAGATGATGATGGCATGATGACGTAGTAGGTTAACGCCACGTGTCACAATATGATTGGTTGACGTGTCACTTGACGTGTCAAAAAGTTATTTATAATCAAAATTGTCCCTGAAAGTTTAGACGTAAGTCATTTTCATCCTTAAAATTTTAAAAATTAATCAAATTGGTCTAAAAAATAATATTAAAATTAGTACTATCAAAAAATGTTTCAAATTTAATATTATGAAGAAAAAATAAAAAAAAAATTATATAAGGACTAATTTGATTAATTTTTAAAATTTTAGGGATAAAAATGACTTACGTTTAGACTTTCAGGGACTATTTTTATTGTAAATAACTCTTTTACACGTTAAGTGACACGTCAACCAATCATCTTGTGACACGTGGCATTAATCTACCACGTCATTATGCCACATGGCACTTAACGTGATACGTCATCATCTAACTAACGGAATGACTAATTTGACTTACATTTTATCTTTCAAGGGCTAATATGACTAAAAAAAATTTTTAAAGACTAATTTGAGGAATGGGTAATCTTTTATGGACGAATTTGACTATTAACCCATATATATAATTAGCTTTCAAAGCGAAGGCGCTTAGCGCCCATATAACATATGGTTGGGCATTAGCAGCCATTATATCATAGAGAGGACGCCCAGCACTCTTAGTTGTTCAAAAAGTGGACGTCCAGCGTCTAGTGTAGTTTTCAGAATGTGGACGCTCAAAGTCCAATTTTTCTTATTCTTAGAATCATCAAAATATCACATAAACACAGTTTCATATATCAAACAAATCATCTATCAATCAAGCATAAAATATAATTAATTTACCAAACTTTACCTCTTTGTTTCAGTTCACAAAAATCTATTCCTTTAAGACGATTGTTAGCTTATTTTTCTCCTCTTTCACTCTGAAAATAATGGATGCTTTCTTCTTAAAATTTAATTTTATGCAGAGTTCCTCGACAAAATAGATATAGTTATGTAGAGAAAAAAGAGGTGAACATTTTAATCAGTTTATAATTTTGTGGGAGTTTTAGAATCAAAGAACTGAACCTTAAAAACTTACTGACTATGAAGCTTCAGACTTTCTCTCTCGTTCTCCATCTCAAACTTGCGTGCGTAAGAAAAAAGAAAATAAGAGGTGGCTCTCGATGTCATTTACGGAGAGATGAAAATAAGCAGGAGGTGGCAAATTCCCCATGGGTTGAATCTCGAGATGATTATTCACCAATGTTAATTAATATATGTATATATAGGAGATAATTACTAAAACTAGATATAAGTCACAGTTATTATATTCTTTGAGTAAATATATGAGCTACTAGTATAAATGATATTAGTAATATGATTATCTCTGATTCAATTAGAACGGGTAAAATAATAATTATTAATAATGTCACATTATCATTTTTGTTCTCTTAGGATTCAAATTTGACTTGTCGAAAACGAGTCAAATTGCAAAAATCAGAATCTTAAAATTTCTAGCCCAGTGGCTCAAAAAACAAAATCTTTGCTAGTTAGTAATTGTTGACGTAGCAAGGTGCTTGCTTAAACTAGGTCATTATAAAAGATGATGGAGGCGTGGAATGAAGCACTGGAGAAGATGGTGAGATTGGGCTCAGGGTTGTGCATGGTTGTTGACAATCACGAAGGTTGGGGTTGGAAGATGGCACCTTGGTAGTGCTATGTAGTGAGCTCTGCTAGGGTTAGTGTTAGGAGGGAAAATAGAAATGGTGATAGAAGTGAAATTAGGACTAGATAAAAGTTACATATATGTACACATATTATATTTTTATTTTTTATTTAATATATTAGGTAATCGGATAATCGGGTCAGTTCAGATTTTATGATCTCAAATCTGATATCTAAATCAATTAAGGTAAGGTATAATTAAATTTTATCTAATTGGACTCGATTTACCATCGATTACAGTACGCAATATGATCGAGTCAAGTTAGATTTGATCAAGTAGTCAGATTTTTATATCCACTTACACCCCTAATAAGAATCGTCATATATATGTGTATGGTTGCACTATAGCAACCAGAAATCGGAGCTAGCGATTTCATCAGAGTATTATATAATAGTAGGACGTCCCTTTTTTCCTAAATTTATAGTATTTTATTGCAATAAAGAGAAGTACAGTTGTAAACCATTACACTTTACACCTGTGATTTCCAAGAGAAATAACATTAAAAAATTCTAAAGAGTTCAGTAGTCTGAAGAAAGGAAAGGAAGTGGATAAGTAATTGAAATCTTCGTGTCACTATAGAGAAGGAGTAGAAGTGCAATGTTGGGGTTTCAATCACCGCCATGGATGCAAGCTCGTTGGTATCTTCCAAATTCTTCTGCCGCACGGTTTGCTTGAGACAAAATTTCTTCAAGAATGATTCTTCTCTTCTTAAAAATTTAAGCATTTCTAGTGACGTGGATTTTACAAAACCATAAACGATCAGCAAGTACACTGAGTCATACCAAGTAATACCACAGGAGTGGATTATCGTTCCTACAAGGATTAATGGATTAAACAAGCAATAGACAACTGATTAATCTAGTAAGACAAACACAACTTAGGGTTTTACTAGCAACTAGCACGAAAACAGAGAATTAAATAAGAGAAAACTAAAATTAGTTAAGAAAGTAATATGATTAAGAGAGTTAAGGTTTCAGAGACGTTGAGACTTCTAGAAAAACACTTCTCACTTTTTACCTTGATCATGCAAAGATGTATCTATGGTAAATCATTAGTAATCAAATCTTAATCCCTTGGTGATTTAATTTTTCTTTAACCTAATTAATCGCTAATCCCTTAGTCAATTATTTAATAAAAGAGGTGAAGTGCTCTCACTGATTTCATAATAACACAATTATTTTAAAAACATAAAAAACCAAGTGCTCATCACGCATGGTTGGTTTCTCAGAAATTTGCTGAGCTAATTGACCCATTTGGACTTTCAAGTTTCAAATAGAGGCTTTAGTTTCCAGCATAAAATTTTGAGTATTTTGATAAAAAGTGGAGGTTTGTGGGCGAGTCTTTCTTTGGCAATTTTCTATATAGGAAAACTTTTGAGGAATTTGGGAGTCTGGGTGATGGTTGTGGAGGTTATGAGGATTGGTGGTTGTAAAGATGGTTGTTGATTTGATGATGAGGGTTGAAGTTATTTTGGTGATGGTTGTTATTAAAATTATTTTGTCTCTGTCCTTGATTACCCCATCCAAAGTTAGGGTGATTTTTTCATCTAGAATTGTAGGTTAAACTTAGAGAATGGGTCATTTTGAGGTGGCCCAGAAGAGTTTTTCATGTAATTCACTTGCTCTAGGAAAAATTGGCCATATTCAAAGCCTTCAGCTTGTGGTACTCCACCACTAAGTCATAGGAAGCATCTTGGGTGTTCATGGATGAGACTTGCATATTTCCAAGTTATTGAGTAATGGAATTAATTTGTTAAGACATGGCTTTATTTTGAGCAAGAAGAGTGTCCAGTGCATCCAACTCCATCACTCTTTTCCTCATTGTTCTTGCGGAGGAGTATAAGTATTGATTAATATCCACCATTTCAATCAACTCTAATGCTTCATCAATATGGTCTTCTTCATATGAAATCCTTGAAGCAGGAGTAATTCCATCATAGAAAATCCGGAGTTACACCTAGCCAAAAACATGTCCGAAGGACACTTCCGCAACATCTCCTTGTACCTCTCCCAAGCCTCATAAAGAGTATCTTCTTCTTACTATCTGAATGTCTGAATGTCGGTTCAAAGCTTTGTCATCCTTTGAGGTAAGAAGAATTTGGTTAAAAACTTACTTACCAAATTCTCCTAAGTTTCTATACTCTCCTTAGGTTGTGTTTCAAGCCACTGTTTGGCTCAGTCTCTCACAGAAAATGGAAACAACAATAGCCAGCAGACACTAGCAGGGACTCCATTCGTCTTGATTGTGTCACAGATTTGGAGAAAGTTAGAGATGTGTAAATTGGGATCCTCTTGAGGACTTCTACCAAATTGACAATTTTTCTGAACTAAAGTAAAAAGTTGAGTTTTTAACTCAAAGTTATTAGCATTCACAGTAGGAGTGACAATGCTATTGCCACAATACCTAGGATTTGGAGTAGTGAAGGAGCTAAGAGTCCTGCTAACTTTGCATTGAGAGCATTATGACCAATAACATTATTATTGTTCTCTGCCATGTCAAATTCAATTCCTTCTTCAATTTCCACTTCACTGTCTTCTTCAATCCTCTATTCTTTAGCTTGCTTTCTTTGTCTCCAAAGAGTCCTTTCAATTTCAGGATTATAGTGAAGAGGCTCTTTATCTTTATTTCTCTGCATAAACAAACAGAAAATAAAGAAAAAGTGAAATTTCCTACATCAAAGAGAGGGGAATTCCAAGTGAGGTAACTAACAAAAATTAAATAAGCAGAAATAAAAAATAAGTCTAATCTAGGTAATCAATTAACTGGTAGTTGCTAATCACAATTAATCCCCTGCAACGGTATCAAAAACTTGATGTGAATTTTACAAAACCACAAATGATGGGCAAGTACACTAAGTTGTACCAAGTAATACCACGGGAGTGCGTTATCGTTCCCACGAGGATTAACAGATTAAGCAAGCAATAGTCAACTGATTAATCTAGCCAGACAAACACAACTTAGGATTTTACTAGCAAATAACATGAAAATAGAGAATTAAATAAGAACAAACTAAAATTGGTTAAGAAATTAATATGATTAAGAGAGTTAAGGTTTCAGAGATGTTGAGACTTTTGGAAAAATACTTCTCCCTTTCCACCTGATCATGCAAAAAATGTATCTATGGTAAGTCATTAGTAATCAAATTCCAATCCCTTGGTAATTTAATTTCTCTTTAACCTAATTAATCGCTAATTCCTTAGTCAATTATTTAAGAAAAAAGGTGAATTCCTCTCACTGATTTCAAAACAACACAATTCACAAGAATTATTCTTAGTTGATTCGATGTCACATATGAAATCTAGTTTTTAAACTTAAGAATTATGAGAAGAGGTTTTGAAGCTTAATTCAATTAATTCACTTTTCCAAGAAATTACAGGAATTCAAGTCAGAGAAGAATTGTTTTCCAACACATTCAAATCTTTTGGATGAAGAACGAAAACTTTTTCTTAAGAAAACATCAATGCATCAATCAAAGGTAGAAAAGCTAGAATATTAGTCCATAGGAATCAACAGAGCTCCTAACCTTAACCAAGGAAATTAGTTGCTCATGCTTCAAGAGAAAACTAAAAACTTTGAATTGTAAAGACTGCTGAAGAAGAGAGCACGTGTGTGACTTCTCTCCTTATATACTAACCCTAAACAAATTCAAAATTTAAAACTTAAAATAGATCAACTTAAAACTAAATCAAATTTAACTAATTAATATTTTTCTTCCCAAGTCATACTCTAGATCTTTCTCCTCATGATACTCAATCAATACTAAAATTTATGGGCTTGAGTTGAGCCTTGAATTAATCCTGTAAGTGTTGAAGAATTGGAGGACTTAGTGGATGAATTAAGGTCTCTGGGGGGAGACACATAATACCACGTTATACGTGAGGTGAGTCCCTTCACGTTGTGTGTGAAGTAAAATCTTAGTCCAATTTGCTCTCTGTCTTGATCTTTATCCTTACATTAGACGCGAAGATTTCCACATTGAACGTGACTTCATTTTGCTTCAATTCAGTCTCTGTTTGCTTTTCTTTACGTTTCACATCTGGAAATTTATGTTGCAAGCCAATGTTGTCATGCGTACGCATGCCAGATGCGTATGCTGATGTCTCTTTTCGCACTGGTCGTGCTTGAGATGCATACGCACAATACCCCCAAGTCCAATGGTTATGTTTTCACGTCCCACGGCTGCACTTCACAACTTAAGTTTTGCTCTTTTTTTTGCTTCAGGCATTGTACGGCTACACTCCCATGTCCCACGTTGAAATGGAGTCATGCGTAGCATGGGAGATGCGTACACATGGTATGCAAAATCTCACCATTTGTGCGTATGCATGTTAGATGCGTACTGATAAACCCATATTTTATGATATATTTTGTGCCTAATTTAAGTGATTTATTCAATCCTTCACTCACTTATTCATGTTAATTGCATGGTTTTACTTTCCCTTCCTTATTATGTGATGTATGTGAAAAACATGTTTCATATGCTTTAAAAGTAATTATTTTAATTACCTTTTATTTCCATTCGATGCCGTGATTCGTGTGTTGAGTAGTTTTAGATCTTCTAAGGCATGAATGACTTAAAGGATGGAAAGGAAACATACAAAAATGGAAGGAAAGCATAAAATGGAGTTTTTGGAGAAACTGGCAGTGACGCGACTGCGTGATTGATGTGACCGCGTGATTGACGCGGACGCATGACTGAAGCGACAGCGTGATAAGGAAAACTCCAAATGACGTGACCGCGTGACCCACGCGGATGCGTGACAAAGGCCATGCACCAAAAATTACAGAAAATGCTCCCAGCGATTTCTGAAGCCCTTTTTGGCCCAAATCCAAGTTCAGAAGGCACAGATCAGAGGTTATGAAGTGGGGGAATACATCCATTCAGGGAGAGTCTCCAATTAGTTACTTTTCATGATTTAGATGTAATTTTTAGGGAGAGGTTCTCTCCTCTCTATTTTAGGATTTAGAATTAGGATTTCTTTTGCTTTCAGGATTATCTCTTGTTATCAGGTTCAATATTCCTTTTTACTTATTTTCTCAATTTAATTTATGAATTCTTCTATGTTACAGATTATTCTTTGAATTAATGTTATTTGAGGTATTTCAGTTTATGATTGCTTTCTTTTATTTATATTACTATTGCTTCCAATCTGAAGACATTTTTATTCAAGTAGATTTATTTTTTCCCTTTTGGTCTTGGTTAAGAAATCAGTAACTCAGGAGTTATCAAACTCAACATGATTGATAATTGTTATCTTTGCTAATTGAATTGAACTTCAATAATCCCAATCTTTCCTTAGGGATTAACTAGGATTTGAAGATCAAACTAATTAGTCACTTGACCTTTCTTTGCTTTAAGTAAAGGCTAACTAAGTGGAATTAAGATTCAATCTTCATCATCATTGATAAGGATAACTAGGATAGGACTTCCAATTTCCCATACCTTGCCAAAAGTTTATTTTACAGTTATTTATTTATTTTTCTTGCCATTTAAATTATTTGTTCCTCATCTTCAAAACCCCAATCTACAATCTTCATAACCAATAATAAGAACATACTTTCCTGCAGTTCCTTGAGAAGATGACCCGAGGTTTAAATACTTCGGTTATCAATTTTTAAAGGGTTTGTTACTTGTGACAACCAAAACGTTTGTAAGAAAGGTTGATTGCTTGGTTTAGTAACTATACTCGCAACGAGAATTTACTATAACTTCTAAACCATCAATCTTCAATTCTTCAAAATGGCACCGTTGTCGGGGAACTGCAATCGTGTGCCTTATTATTGGTTATTGTAAATATTTTTCTTTTACTTGTTTATTTGTCTTTATTTTCTCCTTTTATTTCCATTAGCTACTATGAATTCTCACCCCTCTCGCTTTGAGTTTGGTTCTAATATTGTTGAAAGGAGTGAAAGTTATAACAGGAACATGCATCAAGGTCAGAGCAATCAAAGATGATGGAGCCAAGAGGATCTGATCAACCCTGTAGGCAACAACACCCTCCAAGATATCATGGACAAAGACTATTCTACAATGCATACCAAGCCAATGGACATGCTGGACAACCTTGTAGTTACCAACAAGCCCCACCCTGTGCTTATAAGCCATCCTCTCAACATAACTTCGAACCACCACACTCACAAGCTCCTTTTCACCATTCACCACCATATGATCCTCATTTACCCCAATTCCAATCCAATTACTCCCAAACACCACCACTTCCCCATGTACCACGTCCAAATCCATCACCCCGAGAATCAGAGGTTCGCCTCAAGGAAACAGTAGATCAACTTCAAACAACCCTTCATCAATTGGAGCAAGCAGTAAGTCAATTATCTTCTAGATGTTCGAACATTCAAAGACCTCCCACAGCCCCATGTGGACAATCTAATGAAGAGCATAGTATGAAGGAGATACTAGAAACTCCAGTGGACAGAACAGGGCATGACTTCGTACTGGAACAAGTAGAGGAAGCTGTCATTATAGAAGAAGAAGAGTTGGTTGAAGACTTAGGAGAAGATGAACTTCCAAGGGAATCCAGAATTGTGGAAAATTCTATCAAGGACATTACAATTGATGTTAAGGAGGATAGTGCACAACTCCCACAGCAACTTGATGAGCGGATAATTTATACGCTTTTTGACATTGTTTTTAGTATGTTTTTAGTAAGGATCTAGTTACTTTTAGGGATGTTTTCATTTGTTTTTATGTTAAATTCACATTTTTAGACTTTACTATGAGTTTGTGTGTTTTTCTGTGATTTCAGGTATTTTCTGGCTGAAATTGAGGGACTTGAGCAAATATCAGATTCAGAGGTTGAAGAAGGACTGCTGATGCTGTTGGATTCTGACCTCCCTACACTCAAAGTGGATTTTCTTGAGCTACAGAACTCGAAATGGCGCGCTTCCAGTTGCTTTGGAAAGTAGACATCCAGGGCTTTCCAGAAATGTATAATAGTCTATACTTTGCCCAAGTTTAGATGACGCAAACTGGCGTTCAACGCCAGCTCTCTGCCCAATTCTGGCGTCCAGCGCCAGAAACAAGTTGCAAAGTGGAGTTCAACGCCCAAAATGGCACAAAAGCTAGCGTTCAACTCCAGGAATAACCTCTGCACGTGTAACATTCAAGCTCAGCCCAAGTACACACCAAGTGGGCCCCGGAAGTGGATTTATACATCAATTACTTACTTCTGTAATCCCTAGTAGCTAGTTTATTATAAATAGGACCTTTTACTATTGTATTAGACTCTTTGGACGCCTGGTTCTTAGATCAGAGTGGCTGGCCATTCGGCCATGCCTGGACCTTTCACTTATGTATTTTTAATGGTAGAGTTTCTACACTCCATAGATTAAGGTGTTGAGCTCTGCTGTTCCTCAAAGATTAATGCAAAGTACTACTGTTTTCTATTCAATTCACTTGTTCCGCTTCTAAGATATTCATTCGCACTTCAACCTGAATGTGATGAACGTGACAATCATCATCATTCCCTATGAACGCGTGCCTGACAACCACTTCCGTTCTACATTAGATTGAATGAGTAACTCTTAGATCTCTTAATCAGAATCTTCGTGGTATAAGCTAGATTGATGGTAAGATTGATTGGATGAAGATAGCAGGAAAGCAGAGGTTCAGAGGAACGAAAGCATCTCTACATGCTTATCCGAAATTCTAACCAATGAATTACATAAGTATTTCTATCCTTATTTTATTAATTATTTTCGAAAACCACATTACTATTTTATTTCCGCCTGACTGAGATTTACAAGGTGACCATAGCTTGCTTCATACCAACAATCTCCGTGGGATTCGACCCTTACTCACGTAAGGTATTACTTGGACGACCCAGTGCACTTGCTGGTTAGTTGTGCGAAGTTGTGAACCATGGTATTGGCATCGTGTTTTTGGTGCCATTGCCAGGGAAAGAAAGAGCAATGAATTTTACATAATCAAAGTGTAATCACAATTTCGTCCACCAAGTTTTTGGCGGTGTTGCCGGGGATTGTTCGAGTTTGGACAACTGACGGTTCATCTTGTTGCTCAGATTAGGTAATTTTCTTTTTGTTTTGTTTTCAAAAAAAAAATTTAAAATAAAAATGTTTTAAAAAATAATTTTTCCTTTCAGAATTTTTAAGAATGAATTCTAGAATCTTTCCCTTTTTCTCTCTTAAAATTTCGAAAATTAGATTTGACTTTTTCAAAAATTTTTAAAATCTAGTTGTTTTTATGAGTCAAATCAATTTTTCAATTTAAAAAAAAATCTTATCTTTTTCAAAATCTTTTTTCAAAAATCAAATCTTTTTTCAATTTTTTTTAGTTATTTTTGAAAATTTCAAAAATATTTTTCAAAAATCTTTTTCTTAATTTTACATCATATTTTCGAAAATAACATCATCAATTAATGTTTTGATTCAAAAATTTCAAGTTTTTTTACTTACTTGTTAAGAAAGATTCAAACTTTAAGTTCTAGAATCATATCTTGTGATTTCTTGTGAATCAAGTCATTAATTGAGATTTTAAAAATCATCTTTTTCAAAAACTAATTTCTATTATATCTTTTCAAAAATATCTTCTTATCTTACCTTTTTCAAAAAAGTGATTGCAAAATATCTTTTCTAACTTCCTAACTTCTTATCTTTTCAAAATTTGTTTCAACTAACTAACTAACTTTTTGTTTATTTCTTACCTTTTTCAGAACTACCTAACTAACTCTCTCTCTCTAATTTTCGAAAATATCTTCCCTCTTTTTCAAAATTTCTTTTTTTATTAACTAATTATTTTAATTGTTGATTTTAATTTTCGAAAAATTACTAACCTTTTTCAAAAAAAATATTTTCGAAAATCACTAACTCTTTTTCAAAAAAATAATTTTCGAAAATCCTTCTCCTTCATCTCCTTCTAATTATTTATTCATCTACTAACACTTCTCTTCATCTCACATCTCTGCTCCTATCATCACCTTTGTGTTTGGATTCTTCATTCTTCTTCACCCCTATTCCTTTTCTTCTTCTACTAACAATAAGGAACCTCTTTACTGTGACATAGAGGATTCCTCTTCTTTTCTTTTTCTCTTCTCTTTCTTATGAACAGGGACAAAGAAAAATGAATTCTTGTTGAAGCTGATCCAGAACCTGAAAGGACTCTGAAGAGAAAACTAAGAAAAGCTAAATTACAACAATCCAGAGACAACCTTATTGAAAATTTTGAAACAAGTAAAGGCGATGGAAGCTGAACCCAACAACAATAATGCAAGGAGAATGCTTGGTGACTTTACTGCACCTAATTCCAATTTACATGGAAGAAGCATCTCCATTCCTACCATTAGAGCAAACAATTTTGAGCTGAAACCTCAGCTAGTTTCTCTGATGCAGCAGAACTGCAAGTTTCATGGACTTCCATCTGAAGATCCTTTTCAGTTCTTAACTGAATTCTTGCAGATCTGTGATACTGTTAAGACTAATGGAGTAGATCCTGAAGTCTACAGGCTCATGCTTTTCCCTTTTGCTGTAAGAGACAGAGCTAGAATATGGTTGGACTCTCAACCCAAAGACAGCCTGAACTCTTGGGATAAGCTGGTCACGGCTTTTTTAGCCAAGTTCTTTCCTCCTCAAAAGCTGTGGAAGCTTAGAGCTGATGTCCAAACCTTCAGACAGAAAGAAGGTGAATCCCTCTATGAAGCTTGGGAAAGATACAAGCAGCTGACCAAAAAGTGTCCTTCTGACATGCTTTCAGAATGGACCATCCTGGATATATTCTATGATGGTTTATCTGAGCTATCAAAGATGTCATTGGATACTTCTGCAGGTGGATTCATTCACCTAAAGAAAACACCTGCAGAAGCTCAAGAACTCATTGACATGGTTGCTAATAACCAGTTTATGTACACTTCTGAGAGGAATCCTGTGAGTAATGGGACGCCTATGAAGAAGGGAGTTCTTGAAATTAATACTCTGAATGCCATATTGGCTCAGAATAAAATATTGACTCAGCAAGTCAATATGATTTCTCAGAGTCTGAATGAAATGCAAGCTGCATCCAACAGTACTCAAGAGGCATCTTCTGAGGAAGAAGCTTATGATCCTGAGAACCCTGCAATAGCAGAGTTAAAATACATGGGTGAACCATATGGAAACACCTACAATCCATCATGGAGAAATCACCCAAATCTCTCATGGAAGGATCAAAAGCCTCAACAAGGCTTTAATAATGGTGGAAGAAACAGGTTTAGCAATAGCAAACCTTTTCCATCATCCACTCAGCAACAGATAGAGAATTCTGAGCAGAATCCATCTAGCTTAGCAAATTTAGTCTCTGATC
The DNA here is from genome assembly GCF_000816755.2 of Arachis ipaensis. Classification (NCBI taxonomy): domain Eukaryota; kingdom Viridiplantae; phylum Streptophyta; class Magnoliopsida; order Fabales; family Fabaceae; genus Arachis; species Arachis ipaensis. The sequence continues at coordinate 100,583,449 of NC_029792.2, read as the reverse complement.
TATCTAACGCCACTGTGAGTTTCATGAATGAAACAAGGTCTTCCATTAGAAATTTAGAAGCACAAGTGGGCCAGCTGAGTAAAAGGATCACTGAAATCCCTCCTAGTACTCTCCCAAGCAATACAGAAGAGAATCCAAAAGAAGAGTGCAAGGCCATTGAATTAATTACCATGGCCGAACCCACAAGAGAGGAGAAGGACGTGAATCCCAAGGAGGAAGACCTCCTGGGACGTCCAGTGATCAATAAGGAGCTTCCCTCTGAGGAACCTAAGAAATATGAGACTCATCTAGAGACCATAGAGATTCCATTGAACCTCCTTATGCCATTCATGAGCTCTGATGAGTATTCCTCTTCTGAAGAGAATGAGGATGTTACTGAAGAGCAAGCTGCCAAGTTCCTTGGTGCAATCATGAAGCTAAATGCTAAATTATTTGGTATTGAAACTTGGGAAGATGAACCTCCCTTGTTCACCAATGAACTAAGTGATTTGGATCAACTGACATTGCATCAGAAGAGACAGGATCCTGAAAAGTTCATAATACCTTGTATCATAGGCACCATGATCTTTAAGGCTCTGTGTGACCTTGGTTCAGGGATAAACCTCATGCCCCTCTCTGTAATAGAGAAACTGGGAATCTATGGGGTGTAAGCTGCTAAAATCTCATTAGAAATGGCAGACAATTCAAGAAAACAGGCTTATGGACAAGTAGAGGACGTGTTAGTGAAGGTTGAAGGCCTTTACATCCCTACTGATTTCATAGTCCTGGATACTGGAAAGGAAGAGGATGAATCCATCATCCTAGGAAGACCTTTCCTAGCCACAGCAAGAGCTGTGATTAATGTGGATAGAGGAGAATTGATCCTTCAATTAAATAAGGACAACCTTGTGTTTACAACTCAAGGATCTCTCTCTGCATCCATGGAGAGGAAGCAAAAAAAAAAACTTCTCTCAAAGCAGAGTCAACCAAAGCCCCCACAGTCAAACTTTAAGTTTGGTGTTGGGAGGCCACAACCAAACTCTAAGTTTGGTGTCAAACCCCCATATCCAAACTCTAAGTTTGGTGTTGGGAGGTCTCAACAAAGCTCTGCACATCTGTGAGGCTCCATGAGAGCCCACTGTCAAGCTATTGACATTAAAGAAGCGCTTGTTGGGAGGCAACCCAATGTTTATTTATCTAATTTTATTTTTGTTTTTCATGTTTTCTTAGGTTCATGATCATGTGGAGTCACAAAATAAATGAAAAATTTAGAAACAGAATAAAAAATAGCAGAAGAAAAATCACACCCTGGAGGAAGCACCTGTCTGGCGTTCAACGCCAGAACAGAGCATGGTTCTGGCGCTGAATGCCCAAAATGGGCAGTATCTGGGTGCTGAACGCCCAAAATGGGCATCATTTGGGCGCTGAACGCCAGAATTGCACCCTGGAGAGGAGCTGGCGCTGAACGCCCAGAACAAGCATGGTTCTGGCGTTCAACGCCAGAAATGGGCAACAAATGGGCGTTGAACGCCCAAAATGGGCACCAACCTGGCGCTGAACGCCCAGAGTTGTGTGCAAGGGCATTTTACATGCCTAATTTAGTGCAAGGTTGTAATTCCTTGAACACCTCAGGATCTGTGGACCCCACAGCATCATCTCAGGATCTGTGGACCCCACAGCATCATCTCAGGATCTGTGGACCCCACAGGATCATCTCAGGATCTGTGAATCTCACAGGATCCCCACTCACCTAACCCTCTCTCTCTCTCCATTCATGGTCATCCCTTCTGTTTTCCATTCACCACTCACATCCATACACACATCCCTCTATCTCCTCCATATCTTCTTCTTCTTCATCTATTCTTTCTTCTCTTGCTCGAGGGCGAGCAATATTCTAAGTTTGGTGTGGTAAAAGCATAAGATTTTTTTTCCATAACCATTAATGGCACCTAAGGCCAGAGAAACCTCAAGAAAGAGGAAAGGGAAGGCAATTGCTTCCACCTCTGAGCCATGGGAGATGGAAAGATTCATCTCACAAGCCCATCACTAAGAAAAGAATGGAGCAAGTAAGAGAGCCCATTCATGGATCTCAAGAGGTTGTTTAAGAATGTTAAATATGTTGGCTCTTGAAAGAATGATGACAAGGAGACATGTTATTTGATAATCTGAAAAATCATAAAAATGATTCTTGAAGCAAGAAAAAGCAGCAAAGAACAAAGCTTGCAGAAAAAAAAAGGCAAGCAGAAAAAGCCAAAAGCTCTTAAAACCAAGAGGCAAGAGCAAAAAGCCAATAACCCTTAAAATCAAAAGGCAAGGGCAAGCAACAATTTAAGTTTGGTGTTGTGATGAGCGGATAATTTATACACTTTTTGACATTGTTTTTAGTATGTTTTTAGTAAGGATCTAGTTACTTTTAGGGATGTTTTCATTTGTTTTTATGTTAAATTCACATTTCTGGACTTTACTATGAGTTTGTGTGTTTTTCTGTGATTTCAGGTATTTTCTAGCTGAAATTGAGGGACTTGAGCAAAAATCAGATTCAGAGGTTGAAGAAGGACTGCTGATGCTGTTGGATTCTGACCTCCCTACACTCAAAGTGGATTTTCTTGAGCTACAGAACTCGAAATGGCGCGCTTTCAATTGCGTTGAAAATTAGACGTCCAGGGCTTTCCAGCAATATATAATAGTCCATACTTTTCCCAAGTTTAGACGATGCAAACTGGCGTTCAACGCCAGCTCTCTGCCCAATTCTGGCGTCCAGCGCCAGAAACAAGTTGCAATGTGGAGTTCAACGCCCAAAATGGCACAAAAGCTGGCGTTCAACTCCAGGAATAACCTCTGCACGTGTAACATTCAAGCTCAACCTAAGCACACACCAAGTGGGCCCCGGAAGTGGATTTATGCATCAATTACTTACTTCTGTAAACCCTAGTAGCTAGTTTATTATAAATAGGACCTTTTACTATTGTATTAGACATCTTTGGACGCCTGGTTCTTAGATCAGAGGGGCTGGCCATTTGGCCATGCCTGGACCTTTCACTTATGTATTTTCAA
>NC_029792.2:100553719-100580156 GCF_000816755.2 Arachis ipaensis | reverse complement strand
GGCGGCATTCATGAGGGTCCGGAAAGTCTAAACCTTGTCCGTGGTATTCCGAGTAGGACTCTGGGATTGAATGACTGTGACGAACTCCAAACTCGCGAGTGCTGGGCGTAGTGAAAGACGCAAAAGGATAGTAAATCCTATTCCAGTATGATCGAGAACCTCCAAGATGATTAGCCATGCAGTGACAGCCATCGGACCATTTTCACAGAGAGGAATAGGATGCAACCAACGACAAGGGTGATGCCTCCAGACGATTAGCCGTGTTGTGACAGAACATTTGGACCATTTTCCCGAGAGAGATCGAAAGTAGCCATTGGCACCGGTGACATCCTTACATAAAGCCAGCCATAGAAAGGAGTAAGATTGATTGGATGAAGATAGCAGGAAAGCAGAGGTTCAGAGGAACGAATGCATCTCCATACGCTTATCTGAAATTCTCACCAATGAGTTACATAAGTATTTATATCCTTATTTTATTAATTATTTTCGAAAACCCCATTACTATTTTATTTCTGCCTGACTGAGATTTACAAGGTGACCATAGCTTGCTTCATACCAACAATCTCCGTGGGATTCAACCCTTACTCACGTAAGGTATTACTTGGACGACCCAGTGCACTTGCTGGTTAGTTGTGCGAAGTTGTGAACCATGGTATTGGCATCGTGTTTTTGGTGCCATTCCCAGGGAAAGAAAGAGCAATGAATTTTACATAATCAAAGTGTAATCACAATTTCGTCCACCAGAACTCTTTTATGAAGAACTAGATGGAATAATCCAAGAAGCAAGTTTCCTTGATGATGATAATCTCAAGTCAAGTTCTCCTAGTAATGAACTTGCATCTGCAAGTGAATTCTCTGAGATCGAAGAATCTTCCCCAAGTGAATACGAAGATGATGCGGAGGTAGATTTCTCTCAACCTCCCGTTTATGACTTAAGTGACGCGGAAGACATAGAAGGCTTTGCTCAGGACATGGATGCATTTGAAGAAGTCTGCAAGGAAGTGAAGAAATTCACAGAAGAGCACAAGGGAGTAGAACTTACAGAACCACTGGAAACACCCATTCCAAGGCCATTACCACCCAATACAAGCTTCAAGTGGGTACAATCCTTAACCTTTAGCTTTATTTTTCCACTTGAATATGGGTTGCTTGAAACAGATGGCTAGCTTAGAGCTCTCTACGACTTTAAGAGTAAGAGGGAAATGGCTCGTACTTAGAGCTGGTGCACAAGGTTCAATAAGGTTCCACACTTCAACTCGAAGTGCACGGATTAGCATCATGATCAATCGAACGGATCTCGGAAAACGTTTGGTCATCTTGGTGAGAATCTAATTTTTAAACCACCCGAATGGAAAAATATAGATCAAGACAAAGGCGGATTTAAAAGCAAAGTTTGGGATCCTGGAATCTATTCTGACATTCATCACCACGGGAGCCTGAGAATCTATTTGAAGCTGCTCAAAAGCTTTACATGCCTAGTTTGGGACCCCAGAGGCTATTGGCATTCCAAGCATTGGTGGAGATTTCAGGATGAATTTAAACATAAGCCGCCATAACAGGAAGCTCATCCAATGTCCAACTTAAGGACTTTAACTAAAAGTGCTAGGTGGGAGACAACCCACCATGGTATGGTCGTTTCTTTTTCAGTTTTATTTCGTGTTATTTATTTTTATTTCCTTTTCAATTGAACCTGAATATTATTCACTCGCATTGCATACTGCATAATTGCATACCTGCATAAAAAAACAAAAAAAAAAGAGAAAGGGCGCGCGATGCGACCGCATCACTCATGCGATCGCGTCAGTTGCGAAAAACACTTCCCACGCGTTCGCGTCATTCACGCGGCCGCGTGACCTGGAAATCGGCGTAAAGATCCAACGCCCAAAAATTTGGGCTAGAATCATGCGGCCGTTGTGCGTTTCGCACAAAACGACCCACGCGACAGCATGAGCGACGTGATCGCGTCGTGTGGATTTGCACAACACCCCAAAGGAGACAGAGAGTTGCGCTGAAACGACGCTGGAATTGTGCGTTTAGCACAAATTCCAGTGACGCGATCACATGCCTCACGTGACCGCGTCATTCATCCTTTCACCCATTCCATGCGATTGCATCACTCACGCGATCGCGTCAACCCCTATTCCACCCTAGCCACGCGACCGCGTGCTCCACGCGATCGCATGAATTCAAATTTATTAACCCCCTGTGATGCGAACCCTACCCCATCGCGCCCCCAACCCCTTTCTTCTTCCTCTTCTCTGCAACCCTTGCTGCTCCTCCACCACCCGCGCCACCCTACGCCACCGCACCACTGTCAACCACTCAGACCACCACCACAGAGACTCCGGCTGCCCATTTTTCCAGTGATGACACCCCTTCTCACCCTACTTGAGTGAGCATCAGGGACGATGCTTCATTTTAAGTGTGGGGAGGTCGCCATCTCTGGTGTATTTTTTTGGTGAACCACTACATACTCTTTTACTTTATTTTGCTACTTTTCTGTATTTTTTTTTATCTTTTATTTTCTCAGTATTTATACATTGCTATTTTCATGTATTTTTACTATATTTCTGCATGTTGCACTTTAGTTCATATTTTAGCCATTTAGTTTAGTTGCAATTCTAACTTATTAGTTATAGAAAATATGGATTAATTAGTATAGTTTACCCTTTTTAGCATAAGATAACCTAGTTTAAATTGAAAATATAAAAAGGAAGTAAACTAGAGACTTTAACATAATAAAAACAATCTACACACCTTGTATATAGCATTACATGTTAGTTAGTTAACAACATTTCATCAAGGAGAAACATTAAAACTTTAAAGCCACCTTAAGATTTAAATTGAGAATAATGGGAACTCTTAATTTTTACTTGCATGACATATATAACTGATATATGATTTTTGAGTTGGAGAACACACAGCCTGTGAGTTTTGAGCTTAATTGTATGGTTACATTCAAACCATAATTTTTATTCCTGTGTGTTTGATGAGCGGATAATTTATACGCTTTTTGGCATTGTTTTTAGTATGTTTTTAGTATATTTTAATTAGTTTTTATTATATTTTTATTATTTTTTATTTAAAAATCATATTTCTAGACTTTACTATGAGTTTTTGTATTTTTCTGTGATTTCAGGTATTTTCTGGCTGAAATTGGGGGACCTGAGCAAAAATCTGATTCAGAGGCTGAAAAAGGACTGCAGATGCTGTTGGATTCTGACCTCCCTGCACTCAAAGTAAATTTTCTAGAGCTACAGAAGCCTAATTGGCGCTCTCTTAATTGTGTTGGAAAGTAGACATCCTGGGCTTTTCAGCAATATATAATAGTCCATACTTTGCCCGAGATTTGATGGCCCAAACAGGCGTTCCAAGTCAGCTCAAGAATTCTGGCGTTTAACTCCAAAACTGGCACAAAAGCTGGAGTTAAACGCCCAAACTGGCACAAAAGCTGGCGTTTAACTCCAAGAAAAGTCTCTACACATGGAAGCTTCAATGCTCAGCCCAAGCACACACCAAGTAGGCCCGGAAGAAGATTTCTGCATTAATTACTCATTTCTGTAACCCTAGGCTACTAGTTTTCTATAAATAGGACCTTTTGCTATTGTATTTTCATCTTTGATAAGTCTTATGCTATCTTAGACACGTTTAGGGCTGGCCTCACAGCCATGCCTGGACCTTGTTCTTATGTATTTTCAACGGTGGAGTTTCCACACACCATAGATTAAGGTGTGGAGCTCTGTTGTTCTTCATGAATTAATACAAGTACTATTATTTTTCTATTCAACTCAAGTCTATTTCTTCTCCAAGATATTCATTCATTCTTCAACTTGATGAATGTGATGATACGTGACACTCATCATCATTCTCACCGATGAACATGTGCCTGACAACCACCTCTGTTCTACTAGCAATGGCTTGAATGCGTATCTCTTGGGTTTCTAATCTAAGATTGGAACCTTCGTGGTATAGGCTAGAATTAATGGCAGCCATTCTTGAGATCCGGAAAGTCTAAACCTTGTCTGTGGCATTCCGAGTAGGATCTGGGAAGGGATGACTGTGACGACCTCCATCACCATTTGAATCTGCCTGACTGAGATTTACAAGATGACCATAGCTTGCTTCAAGCCGACAATCTCTGTGGGATCGACCCTTACTCACATAAGGTTTATTACTTGGACGACCCAGTGCACTTGCTGGTTAGTTGTGCGGAATTGTGACAAAGTGTGATTCACGTTTGAGAGCTCCAAGTCCTTTGGCGCCATTGTTGATGATCACAATTTCGTGCACCAGTGTTCCGCCCTTCTTTTTTATTCTGGTGTTCTTTACTTTGTTTTAATCTATATGTCCGATTATAGAATATAGATACATACCAAGAAAGTGATTGAGGCCATTGTTTGATTCTAGCTCACTTATCCCAAATTAACCTACCTTTTACATCACCCTTGTTAGCCCCCTTGAGCCTTTAAATCCCCTCTTATTCTATAAACCACAATACTAGCCTTAAGCAGAAAAATAAAATAAAAATCCCAAGTTGAATCCTTGGTTAGCTTAAGATAGAAAGTGTGTATTGTTTAAGTGTGGGAAACCTATTGGGAACATGGATGATAAAAACAAAGGGTAGAAAGTTAAAAAGAATAAAATAATTCAAAATAAAAATTTTGGGAAGCAAGCTCATGTGAAATGAAAATAATTGAATTACCATGTGCATTAAAAAAAATTATTTGAATAAAGGGGATACAAAAGAATTCCCCAAATGCAAAATAAAGCAATGCACATGGGACAAAATTAAAACTAATGCATGAGCATGTAACATCAAAAGTGGGAAAATTTGGGTGAGTAGGTAAAGAAATTCTTGCTTTACAAAGTATGTATGTTAGGTGAGATCCTAGACTAATCAAGGATTCACTTATTAGCTCACTTAGCCTTATACATATACCCTTACCTTTACCTTGGCCCCATTACAACCTTAATTAAAGACCTCATGATTTTTGTATGCCTATATTCTATAATTGTTGATTGGTTAGATGAAGAACAAAGTTATGAAAAGTAAGGATAAAAAGAAGAATAGAGTGATTATCCCAATAAACACTGAGTGACTAGAGAGTAAACACAAAATCCAGTGAGGGTTCAATAGCTCATCAACATATATCTCTGCTTAAATTGCTAATTGTCTTGCAAGTTTTTAAAATATTTTTCTTTCCCATCTCAATTGTAAAAGTGCTTTATCATTATCTAAGGTTTGGCTATGCATATATGATTCCTTGAGAATGTAAATTAATTTAACTACATGTAAGCTTTATATACAAGTGAATAAAATTTAGAATTGCATGATTCATTTAGGTAGTTGCATTTAGAATAGATTGCATTGCATGAGATTCCACCACTTCAACCTTACCTTACTCTTTATCTTGGATTTAGCATGAGGAAATGCTATTGTTTAAGTGTGGGGAGGTTGATAAATCCGTATTTTATGATATATTTTGTGCCTAATTTAAGTGATTTATTCAATCCTTCACTCACTTATTCATGTTAATTGCATGGTTTTACTTTCCCTTCCTTATTATGTGATGTATGTGAAAAACATGTTTCCTATGCTTTAAAAGTAATTATTTTAATTACCCTTTGTTTCCATTCGATGACGTAATTCGTGTGTTGAGTAGTTTCAGATCTTATAAGGCAGGAATGACTTAAAGGATGGAAAGAAAACATACAAAAATAGAAGGAAAGCATAAAACGGAGTTTTTGGAGAAACTGGCCGAGACGCGATCGCATGGACGACGCGGCCGCATGCCAGCGCGAAATGGCAGTGACGCGACCGCGTTATTGACGCGATCGCGCGCCTTAAGCGAAATGCATATAACGCGGACACATGACTGAAGCGACAGTGTGATAAGGAAAACTCCAGATGACGCGACCGCATGACCCACGCGGACGCGTGACAAAGGCCACGCACCAAAAATTACAGAAAACGCTTCCAGCGATTTCTGAAGCCCTTTTTGGCCCAAATCTAAGTCCAGAAGGCACAGATCAGAGGTTATGAAGTGTGGGAATGCATCCATTCAGGGAGAGTCTCCAATTAGTTACTTTTCATGATTTAGATGTAGTTTTTAGGGAGAGGTTCTCTCCTCTCTCTTATAGGATTTAGAATTAGGATTTCTTTTGCTTTCACGATTATCTCTTTTTATCAGGTTCAATATTCCTTTTTACTTATTTTCTCAATTTAATTTATGAATTCTTATATGTTACAGGTTATTCTTTGAATTAATGTTATTTGAGGTATTTCAGTTTATGATTGCTTTCTTTTATTTATATTACTGTTGCTTCCAATCTGAAGACATTTTTATTCAAGTAGATTTACTTTTTCCCTTTTGGTCTTGGTTAAGAAATCAGTAACTCAGGAGTTATCAAACTCAACATGATTGATAATTGTTATCTTTGCTAATTGAATTGAACTTCAATAAGCCCAATCTTTCCTTAGGGATTAACTAGGATTTGAAGATCAAACTAATTAGTCACTTGACCTTTCTTTGCTTTAAGTAAAGGCTAACTAAGTGGAATTAAGATTCAATCTTCATCATCATTGATAAGGATAACTAGGATAGGACTTTCAATTTCCCATACCTTGCCAAAAGTTTATTTTACAGTTATTTATTTATTTCACTTGCCATTTAAATTACTTGTTCCTCATCTTCAAAACCCCAATCTACAATCTTCATAACCAATAATAAGAACATACTTTCCTGCAGTTCCTTGAGAAGACGACCCGAGGTTTAAATACTTCGGTTATCAAATTTTAAGGGGTTTGTTACTTGTGACAACCAAAACGTTTGTAAGAAAGGTTGATTGCTTGGTTTAGTAACTACACTCGCAACGAGAATTTACTATAACTTCTAAACCATCAATCTTCAGTTCTTCACGTACAAATGACACCATTTTATTTTCCCGACGTGCCACGCGTAGGATGCCACGTTCCACGGCCAGTATTCTTTGTTTTCAGAGAGCTCTCTGTTTGCTTCCTTTTCATGTGCTTCTTGTTTATGATGACTCCTAGTCTCTACTTCTTCCAATTCCCTTTCAAATTTCTCCTGTAACAAATGAATTTCAACTAACTCAAAATATTATTCATTTAACCATGAAGTAATTGCTTATCTAACAAGAATTCTTAGTTTATTGACTGAAATTTTAAAGAAAAATACAAAAGATACGAATGCATCATCTAGTTAGCCATGATTGCCATATCAAGTTTTCCATTCTAGGGCTCCGATCTTTGAATTCTGGTTGTTTCTTCATTGTATCTATCGCTTGATTCCACCAATTCCATGTTTTCAGTTATGGGTCTCGAGAAGTTGTACGTGCCAGTTATGAATGATTCCAAGAGTTTACACTGAGGGGCAAAACACTGTAGCATGAAGAGGGTTTTTGGAGAAATGAGATAAAAAGGGTAGATTTTGCAGACGTGAGGTAGTATTCTATGTATTTTTTTCCATTACTAATATACCTCCATGAATGAGCTTTCACACAAAGTTTTTTTCTTCGGCTGACATTGTAGCTTCCATGTACTTCGCCAAAAATTCTTGTCTTAAAATCGATCATGGAGAATCTGACCAGTGGGGGTGTAGAATTGGTATGCTATTGGTACACGAAATTACAATCACACTTTTGTAACTCCGCACAACTAACTAGCAAGTGCACTGGGTCGTCCAAGTAATACCTTACGTGAGTAAGGGTCGATCCCACGGAGATTGTCAGCTTGAAGCAAGCTATGGTTATCTTGTAACTCTTAGTCAGGATATCAATAATTCTTAGATTTAATTGTAAAAAGTAAAAGGACATGAAATAAATACTTGTGATGCAGTAATGGAGAACAGGTTTAGGTTTTAGAGATGCTCTGTCTTCTGAATGTCTGCTTTCCTACTGTCTTCTTCTTCATGCACGCAAGGTTCCTTCCATGGCAAGCTGTATGTTGGTGGATCACCGTTGTCAATGGCTACCATCTGTCCTCTCAGTAAAAATGGTCCAAATGCGCTATCACCGCACGGCTAATCATCTGTCGGTTCTCACTCATGCTGGAATAGGATCCATTGATCCTTTTGCGTCTGTCACTACACCCAGCACTCGTGAGTTTGAAGCTCGTCACAGTCATCCCTTCCCAGATCCTACTCAGAATACCACAGACAAGGTTTAGACTTTCCGGATCCCAGGAATGGCCGCCAATAATTCTAGCTTATACCACGAAGACTCTGATCTGAATCAGGAGGCTATGAGATAAGCACTCAATCTAAGGTATAACAAAGGTGGTTGTCAGGCATGCGTTCATAGGTTGAGAATGGTGATGAGTGTCACAGATCATCACATTCATCAAGTTGAAGTACGAGTGAATATCTTAGAATAAAAACAAGCGTGATAGAATGGAAAACAGTAGTAATTGCATTAATTCATCAAAACACAGCAGAGCTCCTCACCCCCAACCATGGGGTTTAGAGACTCATACCGTAGAAGATACAATATGAAATGTGTAGAGTGTCATGAGGTACAAGATGAATCACTAAAAGTAGTTTTTATAATAAACTAGTGACCTAGGGTTACAGAAAATGAGTAAGCTAGAATAGTTAGTGTAGAAATCCACTTCCAGGGCCCACTTGGAGTGTGCTTGGTCTGAGCATTGAAGCTTTCACGTGTAGAGACCTTTCTTGGAGTTAAACGCCAGCTTTTGTGCCAGTTTGGGCGTTTAACACCAGCTTTCATGCTAGTTCTGGCGTTTTGACGCCAGAATTTCTATGCTTGGAACGCCAGTTTGGGCCATCAAATCTTGGGCAAAGTATGGACTATTATATATTGCTGGAAAGCCCAGGATGTCTACTTTCCAACGCAATTGAGAGCGCAGCGCGCCAATTGGGCTTCTGTAGCTCCAGAAAATCCACTTCGAGTGCAGGGAGGTCAGAATCCAACAGCATCTGCAGTCCATTTTCAGACTCTGAATCAGATTTTTGCTCAGGTCCCTCAATTTCAACCAGAAAATATCTGAAATCACAGAAAAACACACAAACTCATAGTAAAGTCCAGAAATGTGATTTTTATTTAAAAACTAATAAAAACATAATAAAAACTAGGGTAAAGTATGTTTTTTGTCCTTGAAGTTTGACAAAAGTTTCAAAAATACCCCTGAGTTTTATTTTGTTTCAATTTTGTCCTAAAAATTTTCGATTTGCATCAAATATACCCCGAACGGCTAATTTTTCAAAAAATTTAAGACCAATTCAACAACAATTTCATAAGAACAACCCTCAACACAAGCAAATCAAGCATAATTTTCATGCATTATTGTTAGATTAGTCTTAATTTTTTTGAAAATTTAGCCGTTAGGGGTATATTTGATGCAAATCGAAAACTTTTAGGACAAAATTGAAACAAAATAAAACTTAAGGGTATTTTTGAAATTTTTGCTAAACTTCAGGGACAAAAAATATACTTTACCCTAAAAACTAACTAAAATATACTAAAAATATACTAAAAACAATGCCAAAAAGTGTATAAATTATCCGCTCATCACAACACCAAACTTAAATTGTTGCTTGTCCTCAAGCAACTAAAAATTAAATAGGATAAAAAGAATAGAATATACAATGAATTCCAAAAACATCTATGAAGATCAGTCTTAATTAGATGAGCGGGGCTTTTAGCTTTTTGCTTCTGAACAGTTTTGGCATCTCACTTTATCCTTTGAAGTTCAGAATGATTGGCATCTATAGGAACTCAGAATTTAGATGGTGTTATTGATTCTCCTAGTTCAGTATGTTGATTCTTGAACACAGCTACTTTATGAGTCTTGGCCGTGACCCAAAGCATTTTATTTTCCAGTATTACCACCGGATACATAAATACTACAGACACATAACTGGGTGAACCTTTTCAGATTGTGACTCAGCTTTGCTAGAGTCCCCAATTAGATGTGTCCAGAGCTCTTAAGCACACTCTTTTTTGCTTTGGACCACGACTTTAACCGCTCAGTCTCAAGCTCTTCACTTGACACCTTCACGCCACAAGCACATGGTTAGGGACAACTTGGTTTAGCCGCTTAGGCCAGGATTTTATTCCTGTGGGCCCTCCTATCCACTGATGCTCAAAGCCTTGGATCCTTTTTATTTTACCCTTGCCTTTTGGTTTAAAAGGCTATTGGCTTTTTCTGCTTGCTTTTTCTTTTTCTCTTTTTCTCTTTTTTTTCGCATATATTTTTTTCTACAAGCTTTTCACTGCTTTTTCTTGCTTCAAGAATCATTTTTATGATTTTTCAGATTATCAAATAACATTTATCCTTTTCCATCATTCTTTCAAGAGCCAACAATTTTAACATTCATGAACAACAAATTCAAAATATGTACTGTTCAAGCATTCATTCAGAAAATCAAAAAGTAATGCCACCACATCAAAATAATTAATCTGTTTTAAAATTTGAAATTCATGTACTTCTTTTTCTTTTTGCAATTAAAAACATTTTTCATTTAAGAAAGGTGATGGATTCATTGGACATTCATAACTTTAAGACATAAACTTGAAATTTTATTAATCATGGAATGAAAATAAGACTCAAAAATAAATAGAAGAGCAAACCAATAATAATAGAAGACAAAAAACTAAAAACAGAAAAATAAATGACTCTTAAAATAGATTCCTAATAATAAAGGTTATCACAGAGTTAGGACTCAACAACCTTGATTTTGAGCAGTGGATGCTCCTTCAATCTGGGGGTGCTTGGTCCTTCAAGGGAGAGCTTCTGGCGCTTCAGCTCCTGTAGCTCACGCCCCTGCTTCTCCTGTTCCTTAAGCAACTTACATAGCATGCAGTTTTGATTATGCTGTTCTTCTCTAAGTTGATCCACAACTTCTTGCAGCTTGGTGACGGATGCTTCTAGGCGGGTCCAGTAGTCAATTTCAGGGATTTCTGGGAGGAACTCCTGCGCCCTCCTCTTGATGGAGTTGTCTTGCACTTGTTGTCCTTCCATTGACTTTTTGGTGATTGGATGTTCGATTGGGATGAATTCATCTACTCCCATCCTCACCCCAGCATCTTTACATAGCAGAGAAATTAAGCATGGGTATGCCAATTTGGCTTCAGTGGAGTTCTTGTTTGCAATTGTGTAAATCTCACAAGAAATCAGATGATGAATCTCCACTTCGTTTCTCAGCATAATACAATGAATCATCACCGCTCTTTTGACAGTGACCTCAGAGCGGTTGCTAGTGGGCAGTATGGAGTGCTCAATGAAGTCCAACCAGCCTCTTGCGACTGGTTTGAGATCTCCTCTCTTGAGTTGATTTGGGACAAATTTGAATTGGTTATCCACTTAGTTCCAGGGAGGCATATGTCCTCTAGAACTTGGTCCAACCCCTTATTTTCTCTCACCATTCTCCTATTAAAGGATTCTATATCATCTTGTAGTTGAGGCAATTTGAAAATCTCTCTTATTTTGTCCAGATGGAAGTAAATAATCCTTCCTCTGACCATGGTTCGGTAGGTATGAAAGGCGGTTCCAGTTATTCTCTGCTTATCTGTCAGCCACAGATTTGAATAGAATTCCTGTCTTAGCTCAGTGATCATGGAAAAACACACCAAACTTAGAGGTTTGCTTGCCCTCAAGCAAAAGAAAGGAAAGAGGAGAGAGAGGAGGAGAGGCAAATTCGAATGGTGGAGAGGAGGGGATGGCCGAATATGTATTTATAAGTGGAGGGGAGGGATTTCGAAAATTTTGAAAAAGATATGACATAAAGATATGATTGGTGGAAGAAAATAGAATCATGATATGAAAAAGATGAGATTTTTAAATGAAAAAGTTATAAAGAGGTTAAATCTGAAATTTTGTTTATGCATCTAAGAATTAAGAGATGATATGATGAGTTGGAAAGGATTTGGAAAGAAATTGAAAAGATACTTGAGTTTTTGAAGAAGATATGGGAAGGATTTGAAAGAAATTTGATAAGAGATTTAAAAAATTGTGGAATTTTTGAAAATTGAGGGTGAATGATGAAAGTTTGAAACATGTTTATGCAGAAAATTATGAGTCAAAACATGAAAATTTGAAAAATTTTGAAGTGGAAAACAAAATCCTCTTCCCCTGACTTTCTGGTGTTAAACGCCCAGAATGGTATCCATTCTGGCATTTAACGCCCATAAGTTGGCCATTGTGGGCGTTTAACGCCCAGCCAGGTACCCTGGCTAGCGTTAAACGCCAGAAATCTTTTTTTACTGGGCGTTTTTCTGAACACCCAGGATGCTGCAATTCTGGTGTTAAACGCCCAGATTGGTACCCATTTTGGCGTTTAACGCCCAAAATGGTACCTTTACTGGCGTTAAGTGGTTTCAGGATATAGAGTAGGAATGGACCGAAAGAGAGGAGGAAGACGGGTACAAAGGAAGGAAGCATGAGGATTAAGCTTTGGAAATTTCCGCATGGGCGCGTGCGCGCACCTTGCGCGCCCGCGCGGATAGGGCAACGTGGAGCCAAAGCCAAGAGCCGGCTTGAGAAGCGGCTAAGCTCCGGCCTCACCTCTACACTACAAGCTCTTCTTGCACGCATGGACACACCATCAACCCCCACTCCTCAACCCCCAATCCAAAGTGTCATTCCCTCTCAACCTCAACCAAACCCAAAAGGGGGCATCAATGCCATCACCCTTAGATCCGGTACACAACTAAAAGAAAAGGAAGCAAAGGACCCAAGTCCTATCACAACCGCCCAAGAGGAAGAGAGAATAGACATAGAAGAGATAGTGGAAGAGGAGACACCACAAGCCATAGTTGAGGATGAAGCCCAACCAACAAGGGAGACAACCAAGGCCAAAAGAACCTTGGAAGAAGAAATTGCTCAACCACTTCCATTTCCAACACTTGCAAAGAAAGCTAAAAAGCGCATGGAAATCGACCCCAAAATGGTAGAAATGTTCAAGAAAGTTGAGGTAACCATCCCCCTCTTTGATGCCATCCATCAAGTTCCTAGATATGCCAAATTCCTCAAAGATTTATGCATAAACAAGGATAGAATTCTTGAATTGGAAACCATCCCATTGGGGAGTTCTATTTCCGCTTTGATGGGAACATTACCGGAGAAGTGTGATGACCCGGGCCCTTGTATGGTCACTTGCACCGTCAATGGAGTTCAATTTAGAGATTGTATGTGTGACCTCGGAGCATGTGTTAGCATCATGCCGCTTTCCGTTTACCGGGTATTGAAGTTGCCACCACTAAAAAGGTCGACGGCAAGATTTGTCCTAGCGGATAAAAGCATAATAACCGTAGTGGGTGTTGCGGAAGATGTATTGGTGAATATAAAGGGGTTGGTATTCCCGATTGACTTCTATGTCCTTGAAATGCCGTCAAGCAAAACCGAGAGAGCATCATCTATCCTACTTGGAAGGCCATTCTTGAGAACTTCTAGATTTAAGCTTGATGCTTACTCAGGGAACTACTCATTTGAAATAGATGGAAGAATTGTAAGCTTTAGCCTAGAGGAAGCAATGAAGCATCCACCGGAGAACCACTCTCTATTTCAGTGTGACCCAATCGATAACATAGTAGCCGAAGTGCATCTTGCAAGACTAGATGAGAAGTGCATGGTCGACGAAGCAAATGAAAAGTCAAGCGAACTAAACACCACACATCATACAAACCATCCGGAAACTCAAAATTCAAGGAATGACAAGAGGATGGAATTGAAGCCACTACCACCTCACTTAAGGTATTCATACCTTGATGAAGCCCAAAAGCTACCCGTGATAATTGCACAAGAGTTAACTCCTCAACAAGAAGAAAAATTGCTGAATGTATTGAGGAAAAACAAAAGGGCAATTGGGTGGAGTTTGGCGGATCTAGTGGGAATAAGCCCCCAAGTATACGAGCACCGCATATTTCTTGAAGAAGGAGCAAGACCGGTCCGACAACCTCAAAGAAGACTTAATCCAACCATTCTTGAGGTGGTAAAGAAAGAAGTCACTAAGCTACTTGAAGCGGACATCATCTATCCTATCTCGGATAGTGAATGGGTAAGCCCGGTCCAAGTAGTGCCAAAGAAGTCCGGAGTGACAACAATCAAAAACGAAAGTGGTGAACTTATAGCAACAAGAGTGCAGAATTCTTGGAGAGTATGCATAGACTACCGAAGATTGAATGCGGCCACAAGAAAAGATCACTTTCCACTACCGTTTATCGATCAAATGCTTGATCGGTTAGCCGGTAAATCATACTATTGTTTTCTTGATGGCTACTCCGGATACTTCCAAATTCATATTGCTCTAGAAGACCAAGAAAAAACCACATTTACTTGCCCCTTTGGAACGTATGCTTACAAGCGTATGCCATTTGGCCTATGCAATGCACCGGCAACGTTTCAAAGATGCATGATGAGCCTATTTGCGGATTTTCTAGAGCAATCGATGGAAGTTTTCATGGATGATTTTAGTGTGTATGGTGAGTCATTTGAGCATTGCTTTGGTAACCTTGAAAAAGTCTTAGAAAGATGCACCAAAACAAACCTTGTCTTAAATTTTGAAAAATGTCATTTCATGGTTAAACAAGGCATTGTTTTGGGACACATAGTATCAAAGGAAGGCATCTCCGTAGATCCGGCAAAAATAAATGTCATATCCAGTTTACCTTACCCCTCCTCCGAGAGGGAAGTCCGTTCTTTTCTTGGACATGCAGGATTCTACCGGAGATTCATCAAGGACTTTAGCAAGGTGGCCTTACCCCTCTCTCGATTACTACAAAAAGACACCGAATTTGAGATGAGCAAGGAATGTATGGAAGCATTTGACAAACTCAAGGTAGCATTGACACAAGCCCCTATTGTACGAGGACCCAATTGGATTCAACCCTTTGAAATCATGTGTGATGCTTCGAACTATGCGATAGGAGCCGCGTTGGCACAACGCGAGGGTAAGATTCCCTATGTCATAGCTTATGCTTCCAAAACATTAGACGGAGCCCAATCCAACTACACTACTACCGAAAAGGAACTCTTAGCTATTGTTTTTGCTTTGGACAAGTTCCGAGCCTATCTTCTTGGTTCCAAGGTAGTAGTGTACTCGGATCACGCGGCACTAAAGTACTTGTTGGCAAAAAAGGAATCCAAACCGAGATTAATTCGTTGGGTGCTCTTATTACAAGAATTTGACTTGGAAATCAAAGATAGGAGCGGTTCCCAAAACCTAGTGGCGGACCATTTAAGTCGCCTCGAACACACAAAAGGCAACATCACTCCTATCAATGATTCCTTTCCTTTAGATGCCTTGCATTCAATTTCGGAAGTGGTTCCTTGGTATGCCCCAATCGCAAACTATTTGGTTTCACGCACTTTTCCTCCCAATCTCAACAAACACAAAAAGGATAAGCTGAAAAGCGAATCCAAATACTATATTTGGGATGATCCCTATTTGTGGAGGTGTGGAGCGGACCAAATAATGCGACGGTGCATACCTCAAACCGAATTCCAAGCAGTCTTGGACGCTTGCCATGCTTCCGAAGGAGGTGGTCACTACGGGCCCCAAAGAACAGCAAGAAAAATCCTTGATTGCGGATTTTGGTGGCCAACTCTCCTCAAAGATGCTTCTCTCTATTGCAAATCTTGTCCCCAATGTATTAGGTTTGGAGATATTTTCAAGAAGGACGAAATTCCCCAACAAAATATGCTTTTTTGCGAAATCTTTGACGTATGGGGAATCGACTTCATGGGACCATTTCCAAATTCCAATGGCTTTCTCTACATCTTGTTAGCCGTCGACCATGCCTGGGGCACAACCACGAGGACGCGCGCGCGCACTGTGCGCGCGCGCGCCAAAGAGCGCTGAAGCAATCTCTGGTACTTCGTCCAGAGAGTCATGCCACCCCTATGCCTCTCCTGCGCCGCCAGCCCAAGCGCATGGACGCGCATGCGAAATGTGCGCGCGCGCGCACGCGCCGGCGACCGACGCCTTCTTTAAAACAATAATTAAAAGGGGCACACTCATCCCTTCATTCTCATCCCACTTCTCTTCTTCTCCCATATCCTTCTCCATCTCACAAGGTATTATACTAGGCTCCCTCTTAGTCCATTAATCTCTTGTAGTTCTTATTCATTTAGTTGCACCATCTTTTAGGTAGCTTCTTTCTTCTTTTTTTTCTTCTCTCTTCCTTCTTTCTCTGGTTACTTCCTTCTTTCTTCTTTGCTCTCTCCTCTCTTTCAATCCAATTCTTCATGGGCACTTAGGTCCCAAACTCACTTACATGAATAGATGAATGGTGTTACTTACTTTTCTTGCAATCAATATGCATTATAATCATTAATAATGGATTGTGGAATGTTACATTGCTCTCATTTTCACATAATCACATACTACTTGAAGGATGCACACCAAGTGTTCGATGTAAGGCACACTTGAATTTTGGACTCATTGTGACTACCTTGCCTCCCAACCAATCACTTTTGAGTGCATCCTCACTTTCCACAAACCATTCATTCCCATTTTCTTAGCTTGCCTTCCAATTATAGCCCCCAAGGGTGTGCGCTTCTCATGCCTCCTCCTTGCATGCTTAAACTACCCTTGCACCACATGAAAATAATTTGCCTTGATCTTCACACATTATCTTAGTTACATGTTGCAGCTGTCATGTAACAAAGATACCCATATTTTATGGCATAACTTTTCATTACATAGAGCTCATGTACCTCCACTTCTTTGAGTTTGATATTTTCCCTTTCTTGCTTCCACAGGATGGTCATCAAAAAGGACAACGGGAAAGGCCCCAAGAAGCCAGCTTCCAATAAAGTGCGCCAAGAACTAACGGCCAGGCCCCTCCTGAAGAAAACCAAGGGCCCCGTTGACGTTCTAGAGAAGGACAACCCTCCTAAGGATTCAAACAAGTTTCCCAACCGTTACTGCGAACTTGTTTACTCCAGAATGATTGGAAGGAATTACCATCCGGAACCCCTCCTAGTCTTACCGGCTCACCTCAGTCCGATTGTGATGCCACACATTGACCGGAGGCATTGGAGATTCCTCTTGAGGCAACCAACGGAGGCCAATCTCTCATGGGTGGTGGAATTCTACTCCAACTTCCACTCACCTCATCTCACATCAATATTTGTGCGCCGAAAACAAGTGTCGGTCACAGTGGGAACCATCCGAGAAGTCCTTGGGATTGAACCGTCAACGGATGCATATGACGCCTACCAAGAAGTCTTGGCTACATGCGTTGACCGCGCATTCGATTGGAGTGCGATCCTCCGCGTCATTGCTTTACCCGACGCATATTGGATTCGGGGGACCATAAAGCGAAGACCCAAGGGTTTAGATGTCTGCCACCTCACTTAAGAAGCCACGGCATGGGCCCAAATTCTAGCTCACTACGTGCTCCCAAGCACACATGGGTCATCCATCACCGTCACAAGCTTGTGAGATTTGAGCCTAATGGTGTGGTTACATCTTATAACCACTTATTTTTCCTTCTTGTGTGCATTATTCTCTCTCTATGATTGTGATCTTTGATTTGTTTGATTCTTTATGTCCATTATTTGGTGTATTCATGCATTTACATGAGTGAGGCCATCATTTCGTTAGCTCACTCACCCAAATGGCCTTACCTTCTATCTTCCCTTGTTAGCCAAATTTGAGCCTACGATTAACCCACTTTGTTCTTAATTTAGCACATTACAAGCCTTAAAGCGGAAAACAATAAAAGTCCTTATTTGGATCTTTGATTAGCTTAGGCTAGTGTGTGTGAGTATCATTCAAGTGTGGGAACCTTGGGACATTGGGTGAATAAGAGGGTATTTTGTATGATTATTGAAAATATTGGGAATTGGGTACATACTCATGTATTGATCAAATGTAAAACCTTATGCATTGACGCTCTTGTATATAGAAAAAAAATGAGAAAAACAAAAGAACAAAAAAAAAGAAAAAAAAAACAATATGGAAAAGAAAAGAAAAAAAAATAGAAAAAGAAAGAAAAAAAAAGAAAGAGGAAAAATAATGAAAAGGGGACAAAATGCCCCAAAGTGAAGCTCAAGAGGAATCAATGCATAAGTATAGTGAAACGAAAAGAAAATGCATGAGTTAAGGGCACCCTTATCAAGGAGGAGGCTACAACCAAGGAAGTGGACACAATAATCAAAATTGGAAAGACAATCATCAACAAGGGAATAGGGACAACAACAACAATGGAGGAGGTCAAAGATGGAATAACAACTCGCAAAATTTCTCACAAAACCGACCATACAACTTCCAAAATCAACCATACAATCAACAAAACCCACAAAGAAACTACCAAACATATCAACCACCACATCAAAGACCACCACCCAACCAATCACAAACTCCTCAACTCACATATGCAACCACCCCCACCAACCAAGACGAAACACTCCGGACCATTATCCAAGGCCAAAAGGAATTACAAAACACACTTGCTTCCGGCCTCACCGGCCTCACCTCTACACTACAAGCTCTTCTTGCACGCATGGACACACCATCGACCCCCACTCCTCAACCCCCAATCCAAAGTGTCATTCCCTCTCAACCTCAACCAAACCCAAAAGGGGGGCATCAATGCTCCTTTTGCGTCTGTCACTACGCCCAGCACTCGCGAGTTTGAAGCTCGTCACAGCCATCCCTTCCCAGATCCTACTCGGAATATCACAGACAAGGTTTAGACTTTTCGGACCTCAAGAATGGCCGCCAATAGTTCTAGCCTACACCACGAAGACTCTGATCTCACAATCAGAAGGCTAAGAGATACACATTCAAGCTTGTTTGCATGTAGAACGGAAGTGTTTGTCAGGCACGCGTTCATAAGTGAGAATGATGATGAGTGTCACATAATCATCACATTCATCATGTTCTTGTGTACGAATGAATATCTTAGAGAAGAAATATGCTTGAATTGAATAGAAAAACAATAGTACTTTGCATTAATTCATGAGGAACAGCAGAGCTCCACACCTTAATCTATGGTGTGTAGAAACTCTACCGTTGAAAATACATAAGAACAAATAGGGTAGACATGATCGAGTGGCCAGCCTCCCATGGAGGTCTAGAGATCTCAAATTGATCAAAAGATGATCCGAAGATAATGTAAATACAATAGTAAAAAGTCCTATCTATACTAAACTAGTTACTAGGGTTTACAGAAATGAGTAAATGATGCAGAAATCTACTTCCGGGGCCCACTTGGTGTGTGCTTGGGCTGAGTATTGAGCTTTACACGTGTAGAGGCTTCTCTTGGGGTTGAACGCCAGTTTGTAACCTGTTTCTGGCGTTTAACTCCACTTTGCAACCTGTTTCTGGCGTTTAACTCCAGAATAGGGCAGGAAGCTCGCGTTGAATGCCAGTTTGCGTCATCTAAACTCGGGCAAAGTATAAACTATTATATATTTCTGGAAAGCCCTGGATGTCTACTTTCCAACGCAATTCAGAGTGCACCGTTTGGAGTTCCGTAGCTCCAGAAAATCCACTTTGAGTGCAGGAAGGTCAGAATCCAACAACATCTGCAGTCCTTCTTCAATCTCTGAATCTGATTTTTGCTCAAGTCCCTCAATTTCAGCCAGAAAATATCTGAAATCACAGAAAAACACACAAACTCATAGTAAAGTCCAGAAATGTGAATTTTATTTAAAAACTAATAAAAATATACTAAAAGCTAACTAAATCATACTAAAAACTATGTAAAAATAATGCCAAAAAGCGTATAAATTATCTGCTCATCAATGTCCTCTAGCTCTGATTGGAGACTTTCAGTCATATTGATCTCTTCCACCAAAGAGTCAATAATATCAGTGCTCATGCAGTCATTTGATGTGTCTGGATGCTGCATAGCTTTGACAGCATTTAACTTGAACTCATCCTCATTGACTCTCAAGGTCACTTCCCCTTTTTGTACATCAATAAGAGTTCGTCCAGTTGCTAGGAAAGGTCTTCCTAGAATGAGAGTTGCACTCTTGTGCTCCTCCATTTCCAGCACTACAAAGTCAGTGGGAAAGGCAAATGGCCCAACCTTGACAATCAGGTCCTCAATTATGCCTGATGGATATTTAATGGAGCCATCAGCAAGTTGAAGACATATCCGGGTTGGTTTGACTTCTTCAGTCAAGCCAAGATTTCTGATAGTGGATGCAGGTATTAGGTTGATACTTGCTCCAAGGTCACATAAAGCTGTCTTGGTACAAGCACCCTCTAATGTGCATGGTATCATAAAGCTTCCTGGATCTTTAAGCTTCTCTGGTAAGCTTTTCAGAATGACTGCACTGCATTCTTCAGTGAGAAACACCTTTTCAGTTTCTCTTCAATCCTTCTTATGACTTAAGATCTCTTTCATGAACTTAGCATAAGAGGGTATTTGCTCAAGTGCCTCTGCAAATGGGATCTTTATCTCAAGAGTCCTGAGATACTCTGCAAAGCGAGCAAATTGCTTATCCTGCTCCGCTTGGTGGAGTTTCTGAGGATAAGGCATCTTGGCTTTATATTCTTCAACCTTAGTTGCTGCAGGTTTATTCCCTACAGAGGTGGTTGGAGAAGCCTTCTTAGAGGGGTTACTATCAGCACTTGCAGGTGTCTGATCCCTCATTGGCGTTTGAACGCTAGGATTGGGTGCTGGATGGGCGTTTAACGCCAGCTTTCCACCCTTTTCTGGTGTTTGAACGCCAGAACTGGGCAAGGAATGGGTGTTCAACGCCAACTTTTCTCCCTTTTCTAGCATTTGAATGCCAAAAGTGGGCATCCACTGGGCGTTTGACGCCAATCTTTCACCCTTTTCTAGCGTTTGAATGCCAGAATTATTCCTCTCTGGGCTCTTGCTGTCCTCAGAGGGATTTTGGGCAGTGGTTTGGTCATCCTCTGTCAGCTGTTCCTTTCATGGCTTTCTACTACTTTGAGCTGATTTATTCAATGTCTTCCCGCTCCTTAATTGGACAGCTTGGCATTCTTCTGTTATCTGTTTAGATAGCTGATGTCTTGTCTGATTCAATTGTGCTTCCATATTCTTGTTAGCATTTTTAGTGTCTTGGAACATCTCTTTAAATTTTGCTAATTGTTTTGTCATAAGGAGTAATTGCTGATTAAGTTCAACAATCTGTTCTTGAGGATTAGGATCAGTAGTTACTGCCCTAGCCTCTTCTTTTATAGAGGATTCACTGCTTGAGTATAGATGCTGATTTCTAGCAACCGTATCTATGAGTTCTTGAGCCTCTTCAATCGTCTTTCTCATGTGTATAGATCCACCACCTGAGTAGTCTAGAGACATTTGAGCTCTTTCTGTAAGCCCATAGTAGAAGATGTCTAACTGTACCCACTCTGAAAATATTTTAGAGGGGCATTTCCTTAGCATCCCTCTGTACCTCTCCCAGGCATTATAAAGGGATTCATGATCCTCTTGTTTAAAGCCTTGGATGTCCAGCCTTAGCTGTGTCATCCTTTTTGGAGGGTAGAATTGATTCAGGAATTTGTCTGTTAACTGTCTCCATGTTTTTATGCTTGCTGTGGGTTGGTTATTTAACCACCTCTTAGCTTGATCTTTTAGAGCAAATGGAAACAATAATAATCTATAGACATCCTGATCCACTTCTTTATCACGTACTGTGTCAGCAATTTGTAAGAACTGTGCCAGAAACTCAGTAGGTTCTTCCTGTGGAAGACCGAAATACTGACAATTTTGCTGCACCATGATAATGAGCTGAGGATTTAGCTCAAAATTGCTTGCTTTGATGGGAGGTATACAGATGCTACTCCCATATGCAGCTGTAATGGGGTTAGCATATGACCCCAGAGTCCTTCTGGACTATTCATTTCCACTTATGTCCATGATGGAGAAAAGAAAATTGATATGGATTGTAATTAAATTATATTTTTAAATTTTTTATTATTTAATTAAAAGTAACCGAAAAAAATAAAATAAAATAAATGAGACGGAACCACTCTATGAGTATTGGGAACGGTTTCGCAAACTACTAGATGCATGCCCCAATCACATGATCGACACTCAAGTATTGCTTGGATACATATGTCAAGGGATGCGAGAAAACTTATATCAAACTTCTAAAAAGATATGATTGAAAATTATTTTAAAAAGATATGATTGAGAAGATATGATTGCAATTTAATAAAAAAAATATGATTGAAAAGATATGATTGAAGAGATTAAAAAGATTTGATTTTTGAAAAAGATTTGAAAAGATCAATTTTTGAAATTAGAATTTTGACTTGACTAAAAAAAAGATATGATTTTGAAAATCTTTGACTAATTTAATGCAAAATTTCGAAATTTATGAGTAAAATAGGGAAAAGATATTTTTTTTTATTTTTGAATTTTAATGAGGAAAGAGAAAAACAACAAAATGACACTAAACTTAGAAATTTTAGATCAAAACAAAGAGAACAAACAAGAAAACTTTGAATGTCAAGATGAACACCAGGAACACTTTGAAGATCAAGATGAACACCAAGAACAAATTTTTGAAAAATTTGTAAGTAAATAAAAGCACAAAGACACACCAAACTTAAAATTTTTAGAAAATCAAACACAAATTTCCGAAAATTTAAAGGAAAACACAAAGAAGACACCAAACTTAGAATTTTTAAAGATCAAGAAAGAAGTAAAAACATGCAAATTCAAAAAATTAAAAGAAAATAAAAGCATGCAATTGACACCAAACTTAAAATATGAAACTAAACTCAAATAAAAGACTCAAATTTAGTGACTCTAAACCAACAAAAATAAATTATTCCTAATCTAAGCAACAAGATAAACCGTCAATTGTCCAAACTCGAACAATCCCCGGCAACGGCGCCAAAAACTTGGTGCACGAAATTACAATCACACTTTTGTAACTCCGCACAACTAACCAGTAAGTGCACTGGGTCGTCCAAGTAATACCTTACTTGAGTAAGGGTCGATCCCACGGAGATTGTCGGCTTGAAGCAAGCTATGGTTATCTTGTAACTCTTAGTCAGGATATCAATAATTCTCATATTTAATTTAAAAAGTAAAAGGACATGAAATAAATACTTGTTATGCAGTAATGGAGAACAGGTTGAGGCTTTGGAGATGCTCTGTCTTCTGAAATTCTGCTTTCCTACTGTCTTCTTCTTCATGCACGCAAGGCTCCTTCCATGGCAAGCTGTATGTTGGTGGATCACCGTTATCAATGGCTACCATTGTTCTGAAAATCGAACCGGACCGGTCGGTTCGACCGGATTAACCAGAAACCGGTCAATTGTCCGGTTCGGTTACTGTGAAAAATCGTCCTGCAAAAAACTGGCTTAAAAACTGGTCAAACCGGCGGTTAATCGGTGAACCGCCAAAACCGCTCGACGTGTCTCTCTGCTCGGCTGTGGAGTATTCACCGCGCCGTCACCTTCTTTCCTCCCTCGCCGCCGGTAAGCACTACTGCCTCAATTTATATTTGGTTATTTTGTTAATTTTATTTATTCTGATTTTTGAGTTGTTGGCCGTTGATATTTCTGATTCTGCGTTGTTGATGAACATTGTTAATGCTAGAATTTTTTCTGATTCTGAGTTGTTTATGTTAATTCTGAGTTGTTTATGGCTTTATGCTGGTTTTTCTGATTGAGTTGTTAATTTTGGTTGCTGATTTTCATTGAATCTGAATTGTTGATGGTGGTATGGTAAAATTGATTTTGTTGCTGCCTTCTGATTTTGATTTTTTGTGCTTATTTATTTGTTCTTTGTTCATGATTTTGTTTACTGGCTTCATTATTTGTTTGTTTGCTGGCTTCATGAATTTGTTTGCTGCTTCATGAAATCCTTTGAGACTGCTAATTACAAGGTGATAATACTCATTCACATTGCATTCAAATTCTCCTTTTGTCTGGTTTACTAATCACTTATGATATTGTTTAAAACAGAGGGCTACTGAACTAGAAGACATCATACGTAGGAAGAATTCGATGATCTCAAAATTAAAGAAGGATTTGGTGGTTCTAGAACAAAAGGTAAGAAGCTGATACAAGATATTGTCATTTTGAGATGATAATGAATAAGGACACACATAATTTTTCTAAGTGGCCACATAACTGGTTTTTTTCACTATTGAGTGTAGGTTATGCAACTTACTAGAGAACGCCAAGCCTCCTTCACTGCCTTTTATTTAATATTTAATTAAACCGGTTGAACCCCGATTGAACCTCGGTCGAACCAGTGAACCATTGAACCAGTGACCTCACCGGTTTATTGACCGGTCCGGTTCTCGCAACCTTGATGGCTACCATCCGTCCTCTCAGTGAAAATGGTCCAAATGCGCTGTCACCGCATGGCTAATCATTTGTCGGTTCTCACTCAAGCTGGAATAAGATCCATTGATCCTTTTGCGTCTATCACTACGCCCAGCACTCGTGAGTTTGAAGCTCGTCACAGTCATCCCTTCCCAAATCCTACTCGGAATACCACAGACAAGGTTTAGACTTTCCGGATCGCAGGAATGGCCACCAATAATTCTAGCTTATACCACGAAGACTCTGATCTGAATCAGGAGGCTAAGAGATAAGCACTCAATCTAAGGTAGAACAGAGGTGGTTGTCAGGCACGCGTTCATAGGTTGAGAATGGTGATGAGTGTCACAGATCATCACATTCATCAAGTTGAAGTACGAGTGAATATCTTAGAATAGAAACAAGCGTGATAGAATAGAAAACAGTAGTAATTGCATTAATTCATCAAAACACAGTAGAGCTCCTCACCCCCAACCATGGGGTTTAGAGACTCATGCCGTAGAAGATACAATATGAAACGTGTAGAGTGTCATCAGGTACAAGATGAATCACTAAAAGTAGTTTTATTGCATTAATTCATCAAAACACAGCAGAGCTCCTCACCCCCAACCATGGGGTTTAAAGACTCATGCGTAGAAGATACAATATGAAACGTGTAGAGTGTCATCAGGTACAAGATGAATCACTAAAAGTAGTTTTTATAATAAACTAGTGACCTAGGGTTACAGAAAATGAGTAAGCTAGAATAGTTAGTGTAGAAATCCACTTCCGGAGCCCACTTGGTGTGTGCTTGGGCTGAGCATTGAAGCTTTCACGTGTAGAGACCTTTCTTGGAGTTAAACGCCAGCTTTTGTGCCAGTTTGGGCATTTAACTCCAGCTTTCATGCCAGTTCTGGCGTTTTGACGCCAGAATTTCTATGCTGACTTGGAACGCCAGTTTGGGCCATCAAATCTCAGGCAACATATGGACTATTATATATTGCTGGAAAGCCCAGGATGTCTACTTTCCAACGCAATTGAGAGAGCGCCAATTGGGCTTCTGTAGCTCCAGAAAATTCACTTCGAGTGTAGGGAGGTTAGAATCCAACAGCATCTGCAATCCTTTTTCAGCCTCTGAATCAGATTTTTGCTCAGGTCCCTCAATTTCAGCCAGAAAATACCTAAAATCACAGAAAAACACACAAACTCATAGTAAAGTCCAGAAATATGATTTTTATTTAAAAATTAATAAAAACATAATAAAAAGTAACTAAAATATACTAAAAACATACTAAAAACAATGCCAAAAAGCGTATAAATTATCCGCTCATCAACTATATTGTAACCTGAATTAACTAAATACTCACCAGAGTTGTATGTACCCATTTGATAACTTCTGATTCTTGCAGAACTGGGATTTGCTGTATTTGTTGTGCAATTTCAGGCCTAAATATGAAATTAAGTAGTTAGGAATTCCACTCTCCATTCGTTGTCATGAATTCTTAGGTAATATTATTATCATTGCATTCACCTTCTCAGATTCTAAAAAAGGCTCTGTCTCCAAACCAAAGGTCTTTCCTGTTTTTAATTGAATTATGTACTGTTATACCACATTTTATTCCTTTTCCCATAATCTTTCTACTCTCTAGTAGGCTTTGTTAAGTCTAAAAGGGTCTATTTTCTACTTTTGGTTTCAAAAAAGATGAGTACCTGAAATACTTATTTTTATAAATTTTGTAAAAAAGTGATTGAGTGTTGATGAGTAACCTCTATTCTTGTTTGACTAACATTGTCAAATTGAAGGCTTTAAGATTTTTGAAACCAAATCCTCTATAATCCTTTTCTCGGCTCATAGTGTCTTAGCTGACCCAATGCATCTTTTTTTTTGTTATTTTTTTTACCTTACTAAAACTGCATCATCATCCTATATAGCTAGGATGCCTTTTTTTAGGTTACTTTTTTAAGGTATCATATAATAGTAAAATACCTCCATTTTTTCTACTGTGTCTGAGGACCAATTGAACTCAATTCCGTTTTTATTTTTGAATAAAATTCTCTAGTCAAAAAAATAAAATAAAGTGCAAAGAGAATGCAGCTTGGGCCATTTGATTAGGTAATTAATAAATTTGTTATATAACATGTATTTAATGTGCGGTGACTTAATTTAATTTTTTTAATATAATAAATAATTACTTTTTAATGTAATG
>NC_029792.2:100545314-100553328 GCF_000816755.2 Arachis ipaensis | reverse complement strand
AGGTTAAGTTGATTAATTATGATAAAATATTAAGGTAGGGTTATGATTAATTTTTTTAAAGAATAATTTTATTAATTATTTTAACATATATGGGTAATTAGTATAATTTTTTGAGTAATTTGTTTTAACTATAGCAATGAGTATGGTGTAATTAATTTAATTTGAGAATAAATTTTTAATTATATATAATATCATGCTTAATTTATTTAATTTGATGCTCACAACTGAGAATTGGAGGTTATTGTTATTTTTATTTTCTTCTTTGTTCAAATNCTTTATAAAATATTATTAGAGAAGTAGATTGAGTTAAGCCAATCATACCCAAATCGTACCGAATGATTTCAATTTCAAAATTTTTAAAAATTTTAAAAATACTCACATTGCATCGTCTGATATGTAAATTGACCATCCGATTTATGTTTTTGAAAAATTAAAAAGACTGCCATTTTGTAATTAGAGTGTACGATTTCTATCAAGAAAAAGTTTAAAAATTTCACACTTGTGAAATCGTACCGTACAATTTTTTTTCTTGTGAATTAGAAAGATAAATAAATTTAAAAGGGTGTCTCAAATTTGGAATTTTGCAAAGTAATTTCTATTTTTAAGAAAAACCTCCAAAATGCCAATATTTTTTGGCTTCACCCATTTTATCCCTGATAACAAAAAAAAATTTAGCCTGAAATCTATTATTAAAGAGAGAATTAAATCTTATCTTAGATGATTCGAATGAATATATTTAGAAAAATAATCATGCTAGATAATCAATTAGAATACCAACTAACAATAATCAGTTATTAGTTGAGTTTCATATATGTTAATAAAAATATTTAAAATTAAATGGAAAAAAACACTCAAAATCTAATAAAAAAAAATCTTAAATCAAATGGAAGTAAACATCTAAAATTATTGTAAAAATAATATCCAAAATCTAATAAAAATATATCTGAAATGTAATAAAAAAAAGTCTAAACTCATTGTAAAAAATCTAAAATCTAATAAAAAAAATTCTAAAATTTGAACACAATAAAAACTCTTTTAATTATGATAAAAAAATAAAAACACATCACTTGTCAAATATTTTTTATACTTAATTTTAGATGTTTAAAGTTTAAAGGTTTTAAATATTCTTTCTAAGAAAATGTATAATAAAAAAATAAAAAAAATATTAAAAAAGAATATATCATTTTAGATATGTATTTTTATTTTTTAAAAATACTTAAAAAATTAAAATTTTATATTTCAAAACTAAAATTTTAGTAACTAAAAATTAAAAATAAAGGCATTATTTTAAATATTTCTTATACCTATGTTTCGAATATTTACATTTTAAAAGTTTTAGATTTTTTTTTATAATATATCCATTGTCGTCATCATTACACTCGTAGGGGTCTTGCCGACCGTCGTTGTCCCCTCTTTGCGTCGCCGTTTAAAAAGATCATCTAAAAATTTACGAAAAAAAACATTTAATATTATTAAAAAAAATACATCTAAAATCTAACAAAAAAAACATCTCAAACTTAATAAAAAGAAGCATTTAACATATTTAAAAAAAAATGAAAAGTCAAATAAAATAAAAAAATACAAAATCATTGAGAAAAGAATATAAAAAACTTAAAAAAATATCCAAGACCTTAAAAAAGAGATATTTTAAATTATTTATAAATATCTAAAATTTAACAAAATGAGATATTTAAATTATTGAAAAAAGAACATCCGAAATATAACAAAAAAAAATATAAAAAACATAATGTTCTGTTCGTCTAGGGCCGAGGTATAGTGACTCCTTCTTCCTGATATTATGCTCAGGTGGGAGAGGTATACGTCGACTGGGTTGGAACACCGCGGTGGGAGCACCTGCAAAAAGGACTCCGACACTCAAGTAAGAATATGAGTAATGAGAAAATAAGAGAAGTAAATCAAAGTGAGCTTTTGGAACCTGTTCTACTCTGAGGTTATGTGTGTGTTTGTATAGGCGTTGTTAGTGTGTTCGGTTGAAGCTTATTTAGGGATTTTCCACCTCTGCCAAGGTTATCCTTACTTGATAATCGCTAGTTTAATTAGTTGAGATTCTTAGTTTCGCCTAGTTCTCCGGATTCGGCGGGTTTGTTATTATTCGCTTCTGTTAACCGAGGTATACGTCGTTTGACCGAGTATTATATGCTACGTATCATAGCCCCCAAGGTTGCCTTGTATCTTTGGAGAGACAAAGGCAAGTGATGAGAGGAACTTTTGCGTGGTCTAGAAATTTACGGATAAATCCTCGTTGCAAGTATAGTTTCTAAACCTTCAAAAGTCCTTTCACACAAACATTTTGGTTGTCACAAGTAACAAACCCCTTTAAAATTGATAACCGAGTATTTAAACCTCAGGTCATCTTCTCAAGGAGCTGCAGGGAAGTGTGTTCTTATTATTGGCTATGGGGATTGTAAATTGGGGTTTTGAGAATGAGGAGCAAGTAATTTAAGTGGCAAGTGAAATAAATAAATGACTGTAAATAAACTTTGGCAAGGTATGAGAAATTAGAGGTCCTATCCTGGCTATCCTTATCAATGATGATGATAATCGAATCTTAATTCCACTTTGTTAGCCTTTACTAAGATAAAGGAAGGTCAAGGGATTAATTGGATTGATCTTCGGATCCTGTTTTATTTTCTAAGAAAAGATTGGGATTCTTGAAGCTCAATTCAATTAGCAAAGATAACAATTATCAAGCATGTTTGAGTTTGATAACTCCTGAGTTGCTGATTTCTTAACCAAGAACAAAAGGAGAAAAGTAAATCTACTGGAATAAGAATGTCTTCAGATTGGGAATAATTGTAACTAATAAATAAAAGAAAGCAATATTAACTGAAATACCTCAAATAACATTAATCCAAAATAATAATCTGTAACATAGAAGAATTCATAAATTAAATTGCAAAAGTAAATAATCAACTAAAGTAACGAATAAAAGTAAAAGAGAAGCTTAAAGTAAAGGAACATTAAACCTGGGATCGAGAGTCACTCCCAAACTAAGAGAAATCCTAAATCCTAATCCTAAAAGAGAGAGAGAATCTCTCTCTAAACTAAATCTAAATCATGAAAACTAAAACTAAAGTCGTCTCTCTATGAATGGATGCATTCCCTCACTTCATAACCTCTGGTCTATGCCTTCTGAACTTGGATTTGGGCCAAAAAGGGCTTCAGAAATCGCTGGGAGCGTTTTCTGTAATTATTGGTGCGTGGCCTCTGTCACGCGTCCGCGTGGGTCACGCGGTTGCGTTATTCGGAGCTTTTCTTGTCATGCGGTCGCGTCAGTCATGCGGCCGCATCATATGTGTTTTGCTTAAGGCGCGCGGTCGCGTCATTCATGCGACCGCGTCGCTGTTGATTCGCGCTTGGCATGCGTCCGCGTCGCCCATGCGATCGCGTGGATGCCAGTTTCTTTAGAAACTCCGTTTTGTGCTTTCCTTCTATTTTTGTATGTTTCCTTTCCATCCTTTAAGTCATTCCTGCCTTAGAAGATCTGAAACTACTCAACACACTAGTCACGGCATCGAATGGAATTAAAGGTAATTAAAATAATTAGTTTTAAAGCATAGAAAACATGTTTTTCACATACATCACATAATGAGGAAGGAAAAGTAAAACTATGCAATTAATATGAATAAGTGGGTGAAGGATTGAATAAATCACTCAAACTAAGCACAATATATCATAAAATATGGGTTTATCAACCTCCCCACATTTAAACAATAGCATGTCCTCATGCTAAATCCAAGGTGAAAAGTAAGGTTAAAGTGATGAAATGTCATGTAATGCAATCTAATCTAAATGCAACTACCTAAATGAATGATGAATCATGCAATTCTAATTTTTATTCACTTGTATATAAAGCTTGCATGTAGTTAAATTAATTCACATTCTCAAGGAGTCATGTATATATATAGCCAAACCTTAAATAGTGATAAAGTGCCTTTACAATTGAAATGGGAGAGAAAAGCATTTTATAAAACTTGCAAGACAATTAATAATTTAAACAGAGATAAATGTTAATGAGCTATTGAACCCTCACTGGATTTTGTGTTTACTCTCTAATCACTCAGTGTTTATTGGGTTAATCACTCTATTCTTCTTTTTATTCTTACTTTCTATAACTTTGTTCTTTATCTAACCAATCAACAATCATAAAATATAGTCATACCAAAAATCATGAGGTCTTTAAGTAAGGTTGTAATGGGGCCAAGGTAAAGGTAAGGGTATATGTATAAGGCTAAGTGAGCTAATAAGTTTATCCTTAATTAGACTAAGATCTCACCTAACATACATACTTTCTAAAGCAAAGCTTCTTTACCTATTTTCCATGTTTTCTCACTTTTGATTTTACATGCTCATATCTCAATATTTATTTTTATCCCATGTGCATTGCTTTATTTCACAATTGGGGAATTCTTTTTTGTGTCCCCTTTATTCATAACACTTTTTTTTAATGCACATGGTAATTCAATTATTTTGATTTTACATGAGCATGCTTCCCAAAACTTTTATGAGTTATTTTAATTCTTTTCTACCCTTTTGTTTTTTTTCATCCATGTTCCCAATAGGTTTTTCCACATTTAAACTATACATAATTTTCTATCTTAAGCTAACCAAGGATTCAACTTGGGATTTTATTTTGTTTTTCTGCTTAAGGCTAGTAATGTGGCTAATAGAATAAAAGGGGATTTAAAGGCTCAAGGGGGCTAACAAGGGTGATGTACAGGGTAGGCTATTTTGGGATAAGTGAGCTAAAATCAAATAACGGCCTCAATCACTCTCTTGGTATGTATTTCTATTCTATAATCTGACATATAGATTAAAACAAAGTAAAGAACACTAGAATAAACAAGAAGGGCGGAACACACAGGAATAAAATATTATGGTTTGAATGTAACCATACAATTAAGCTCAAAACTCACAGGCTGTGTGTTCTCTAGCTCAAAAATCATTTATCAGTTATGTATGTCATGCAGGTTTAGTTAAAAGTTCCCATTATTCTCAATGTAAAACTTAAGGTGGCCTTAAAGTTCTAGTGTTTCTCCTTGATGAAATGTTGTTTAATTAACTAACATGTAATGCTATATATACAAGGTGTGGGTTGTTTTGATTCTGTTAAAGTCTCTAGTTTACTTCTTTTTTCTTTTCAATCTATTCTGAGTTATCTTATGCTAAAAAGGGTAAACTATACTAATCAATCCACAATTTCTATAACTAATAAGTTAGAATTGCAACTAAACTATATGGCTAAAATATGAACTAAAGTGCAACATGTAGAAAATAGAGTAAAAATACATAAAAATAACAATGTATAAGTACTGAAAAAATGAAAATAAAAATAAAGAGAAAATACAGAAAAAGTAGCAAAATAGAAAGAGTATGTAGTGGTTCACCAAAAATATACGCCAGAGATGGCGACCTCCCCACACTTAAAATGTAGCATCGTCCCCGATGCTCACTCAAGCAGGGTGTGAAGGGATGTCATCACTGGAAGGGTGGGTAGCTAAGGTCTCTGTAGTGGTGATCTGAGGGTCTGACTACTGTGGAGGAGGTGCTGATTGAAGAGGTATCTCAGGGTCTACAGCCTGAATCTGGGGTGGAGCCTCCTGATGTGATGCTGCCTGCCGGGTGCTTGCCTGCTCTGCCTCGCTCTGTGGATAGGTCTCTGCCTCGGGATCATCCGCCTCCTCCTCAGATGCCTCGGATGGTGTGTCAGGCTCGGAGGGGATGTCGCCAAAGCGTATCATCAGCTTCAGGTGCTCATAGCGTCGCTTGTTGCGACGCTCCATCTGGTCAAGCCGTCGAAACAGGCAGTGCACTAGATGATAGATGGGCTCTGGGGCAGGTGGAGGTGCAGTGGTGGTGGCAGGGGTAGCTGTGGAAGAAGAGGGGCCGGCAGATGGTGTGTTCGTGTCAGCAGTAGCAGTGAGGAAAGGAGGTCTGTAGCCCAAAGCCAGAAAGTTCCTGCTGTTAGAGATAATCTTCTTGCATTCTGCAGCAGGTGGCTTTTCATCAGCATCCTCCCAAGGCACGTCAGCTCGACGGCCTAGCTGTGTAATCAAATAAGGAAAGGGAAGAGTGCCTCGGACGTGGACCCTGGCCATATAGTACCGGATAAAGCGTGGCAGGTACAGGTCCTTACCCTCCATCACACACCAAAGGAGAGTGACCATAGCGACTGGTATCTCAGTCTCGTGAGTACTCGGCATAATAAAGTTACTAAGAATCTGATGCCATAGCCGAGCCTCATCATTCAAGTAGATCCACTTGATTCCCTTTGGCATGGTGGTGTTCTGACCCATAATCCAAGGAACTGTCGGGTCAAGGGCTATCCGGGCCTTGACTGTATCCCAATCAAATCGCATAAAGCACATGTCTTCCTCAGCTTTCTGATAGCCATCCAGCTGATCAGTCTTAGGCAGAAGCTTCAAAACATCTTCAATGGCCTCTTCAGTAACCAGAATCTGCTTCCCTCTGAGGTTCACTGCATCTAGGGAAGTCTTGAAGTAATTGCAGTAGAATTCTCTAACCCAAGATGCATTGACCTCAGTCAGAGGTCTCTCCAGGAAGAACCAACCTCTTTGTTTGATCTGGTCAGAGGTGTATTGCTGGAGTTCTTCTGGGATTTTCAGAGTCCTCTCCAGGTATAGGTTCCTGGAGGTTGCAAACACTGGATACCTCAGCTCACAGTATCGGTTTGCAAACTTTACTGGATCAGTAGCAGGGATTAGCTGGTCATCCTTCTTCTGTGGGGTAAAATTTTTCTCCCGCAAGGAGGCATCATGCATGAGATATATGATAGACATAGAGGCTTTTCCTCTTTTCTGTTTGCCAGTTGTTGCCTTTCCTTTCCCTTTTCTGTGGGAGTCCGACATCTTGAAAAACAGAATTCAAGGATATAATAAAAACAGAAAAACAAGGAGGCAATTAACAAAAGAAGCACATAGTGGCAAAGGAGCAGGAGAGTAATGAATATGAGCTAAGTAAATGTGCATTAAGGATTGAATAGGAGTTAAAAGTTCGAAAAGAAGAATTTACAATCCAAAATGGAATAGAATTCATGTGAAATAAAAAAATAAACATCATGCCTTGGTTAGAGTGTTAAGAGAAAGTGAAAGAAAATCAGAAAAGAAGTTTTCAAAAGGTTAGGTTAGTTAGAATTGAAAAAGAGTTTAGGAAGGGAAAATTAGTGAGTTAGTAGAAGTGGGTTAAAGTAAGTGGCATAATGAAAATATTCCAAGTAACAAGTATTCACAGTTAGAAGCGATAAGTAACTCATATCCAAACAGGTAAAACATTTTGATGATGATTCAAATAGATATAGAGAAAGCAGAAATTGGAATCAAACATCAAAAATGCAGTGTAGGAACCAGGAAATCAAAAAGGATAAGAAAACTTGTCCGGGCATTCATGAATGGTTTGGTTAAAGCAGAGTAAAACAGATATCAAAATGGCAAAACCAAAACATGAATGGAAACATTTTACAGAAATTTGGGCAGCATTCCGGCTAAAATTAGATTGTCCCGGAAAAAGAAACAGCAGTCAAATAGTTCATATGAATCAAAATTAAAGTTGTACTTACATATAAGGAATATAAACATGAAAATTCAGAGTAAAGAGCAGCATGAAACAAGAAATTATAGCATATGAACAAAATTAACAGCACAGCATCAGTAGAATTGCGAAAATAATGAAACAACAAACAAGAACAATGCAATTAAACAGACCTAAATCCACTAACCACATCCTAGGCTACCTAACATCCTAAAATCCACTACAACATGCATATCTAACTAGCCTAAAGATGAACAATAACAGAAAAAAATAGGAACTAACGATGAAAGGATAAAAGGGTGGCGTTCGGCGGAACCTAGTAGGCGAACTAGGGCGAGTGGGCAGAAAGGTGGCTGGGGGTGGTGGTGACGGCATCTGGCGCGGCAGAGAAGGGCGGCGCGGTGGCGGTGATGCTGTTCGGAGGGGCAGTGAGAGAAAGTAGGGG
>NC_029792.2:100535427-100545289 GCF_000816755.2 Arachis ipaensis | reverse complement strand
GGGCGTGGCTGGGATGGGACGACAGCCGTGGGGGGTGGTTGTGGAAGTGGGGGCAGTGGCGTTGGAGGGAGGGAGGAGAAGGAAGAAGAAGAAAGAAGGGGGAAGGAGGAAGGGGGGTGGGTGGCGGGGGGTTCTGGGTGGTCGGCGGTGGTCGGCGGTGGCGTGGTGGTGGCAGGGTGGTGGTGGTTGGATTGGAGGAGAAGAGAGGGAGAAGAAAGGCTTGGGGGGGCGCGACTGGTAGGGTTCGCATGGCTGGGGCGTTATAAATTTGAATCCACGCGGCCGCGTGGGGGACGCGGTCGCATGGCTGGAGCAAAAAAGGGTGTGACGCGATCGCGTGGATGACGCGATCGCCTGGAGGGCAAAAAGAGTAAATGACGCGATCCCTGGGGCATGCTATCGCGTCGCTGGAATTTGTGCTAAACGCACAAATCCAGCGTCGTTTCAGCGCAACTCTCTGTCTCCTTTTAAGGTGTGGTGCAATCCATGCGACGCGATCGCGTCGCTCACGCGATTGCGTGGGATTGGTATTGTGCAAGGGACACGATCGCGTGGGTCAATTGTGCGAAATGCACAATGGCCGCATGATTCCAGCCTAACTTTCAGGACGTTGGATCTTTACGCCGATCTCCAGGTCACGCGGCCGCGTGGGTGACGCGGTCACGTGGGTAATGTTTTACGCCGTTTGACGCGATCGCATGGATGATGCGGTCGCATGGAGCACCTTCTCCTTTTTTTTTATGTAGTATGCAGAATGCAATGATTAATATAAATGCGATGCAAAATTCCAGGTTCAATATTATAAAATAAAATAAAACTTGAAAACAAACACAACGAAGTAAAAATTGAAAAATGAACGATCATACCATGGTGGGTTGTCTCCCACCTAGCACTTTTAGTTAAAGTCCTTAAGTTGGAAATTGGATGAGCTTCCTGTTATGGCGGCTTATGCTTAAATTCATCCAGAAATCTCCACCAATGCTTGGAATGCCAATAACCTC
Organism: Arachis ipaensis; assembly: GCF_000816755.2. NCBI lineage: Eukaryota > Viridiplantae > Streptophyta > Magnoliopsida > Fabales > Fabaceae > Arachis > Arachis ipaensis. The sequence goes on along the minus strand of NC_029792.2, from coordinate 100,544,288 downwards.
CGAGGTCCCAAACTAGGCACGTGAAGCTTCTGAGCAGCTTCAAATAGATTCTCAGACTCCCGGGGTGACGAATGTCAGCATAGATTCCAGGATCCCAAACTTTGCTTTTAAATCCGCCTTCGTCTTAATCTATACTTTTCCATCTGGGTGGTTTAGAGATTAGATTCTCACCAGGATAACCAAACATTTTTCGAGATCCATCCGGTTGATCATGATGCCAATCCGTGCACTTCAAGTTGAAGCGTGGAACCTTATTGAACCTTGTGCACCAGCTCTGAGTACGAGCCATTTTCCTTTTACTCTTAAAGCCACAGAGAGCTCTAAGCTGGCCATCTATTTCAAGCAAACCATATTCAAGTGGAAAAATACAGTTAAAAGTTAAGGATTGTACCCACTTGAAGCTTGTATTGGGTGGTAATGGCCTTGGGGTAGGTGGTTCTAGTGGTTCTGTGAGTTCTACTCTCTTGTGCTCTTCTGTGAAATTCTCCAGTTCTTTGCAAGATTCTTCAAATGTTTCTATGTCCTGATCAAAGTCATCTATGTCCTCCTCATCACTTGTGTCATAGACTGGAGGTTGAGAGAAATCTACCTCCGTATCATCTTCGTATTCGCTTGGGGAAGATTCTTCGGTCTCAGAGAATTCACTTGCGGATGCAAGTTCATTATCATCATCAAGGAAACTTGCTTCTTGGATTATTCTGTCTAGTTCTTCAGGAAATACCTGCCTTGGGGATTGCGCACAATCCTCCTTAGCATCAATTGTAACATCCTTGACAGAATTTTCCACAACTCTGGCTTCCCATGGAAGTTCAGCGTCTCCTAAGTCTTCAACCAACTCTTCTTCTTCAATAATGACAGCTTCTTCTACTTGTTCCAGTACGAAGCCATGCTCTATCTTGTCCACTGGAGTTTCTAGTATTTCCTTCATGCTACGCTCTTCATTAGACTGTCCACATGGGGCTGTGGAAGGTCCTTGAATGTTCGAATGTCTAGAAGATAATTGACTTATTGATTGCTCCAGTTGATGAAGGGTTGTTTGAAGTCGATTTACTGTTTCCTTGAGGCGAAGCTTTGATTCTCGGGGTGATAGATTTGGATATGGCACAGGGGGAAGTGGTGGTGTTTGGGAGTGATTGGATTGGAACTGGGGTAAATGAGGATCATGTGGTGGTGAATGGTGAAAAGAAGCTTGTGAGCGTGGTGGTTCGAAGTTATGTTGAGAGGATGCCCTATAAGCACGTAGTGGGGTTGTTGGTAGTTACAAGGTTGTCCACCATGTCTATTTGCTTGGTATGCATTGTAGAATGGTCTTTGTCCATGATATCTTGGAGGGTGTTGTTGCCTAAAGGGTTGATCATGTCCTCTTGGCTCCATCCATCTTTGATTGCTCTGACCTTGATGCATATTCCTGTTATAACTTTCATTCCTTTCAATAACATTAGAACCAAACACAAAGCGAAAGGGGTGAGAATTCATAGTAGCTGATGAAAATAAAAGGGGAAAATAAAAACAAATAAACAAGTAAAAGGAGTATATTTACAATAACCAATAATAAGGCACACGATTGCAGCTCCCCGGCAACGACGCCATTTTGATGAGAGGAACTTTTGTGTGGTCTAGAAATTTGCAAATAAATCCTCGTTTCAAGTATAGTTTCTAAACCTTCAAAAGTCCTTTCACACAAACGTTTTGGTTGTCACAAGTAACAAACCCCTTTAAAATTGATAACCGAGTATTTAAACCTCGGGTCGTCTTCTCAAGGAGCTACAAGGAAGTGTGTTCTTATTATTGGCTATGGGGATTGTAAATTGGGGTTTTGAGAATGAGGAGCAAGTAATTTAAGTGGTAATTAAAGTAGATGAAAAACAAGTAATTTAAACAGCAAGTGAAATAAATAAATGACTGTAAATAAACTTTTGGCAAGGTATGAGAAATTAGAGGTCATATCCTGGCTATCCTTATCAATGATGATGATAATCGAATCTTAATTCCACTTTGTTAGCCTTTACTAAGATAAAGGAAGGTCAAGGAATTATTTGGATTGATCTTCGGATCCTGTTTTATTTTCTAAGAAAAGATTGGGATTCTTGAAGCTCAATACAATTAGCAAAGATAACAATTATCAAGCATGTTTGAGTTTGATAACTCCTGAGTTGCTGATTTCTTAACCAAAACCAAAAGGAGAAAAGTAAATCTACTGGAATAAGAATGTCTTCAGATTGGGAATAATTGTAACTAATAAATAAAAGAAAGCAATATTAACTGAAATACCTCAAATAACATTAATCCAAAATAAAAATCTATAACATAGAAGAATTCATAAATTAAATTGCAAAAGTAAATAATCAACTAAAGTAACGAATAAAAGTAAAAGAGAAGCTTAAAGTAAAGGAACATTAAACCTGGGATCGAGAGTCACTCCCAAACTAAGAGAAATCCTAAATCCTAATCCTAAAAGAGAGAGAGAATCTCTCTCTAAACTAAATCTAAATCATGAAAACTAAAACTAAAGTCGTCTCTCTATGAATGGATACATTCTCTCACTTCATAACCTCTGGTCTATGCCTTCTGGACTTGGATTTGGGCCAAAAAGGCCTTCAGAAATCGCTGGGAGCGTTTTCTGTAATTACTGGTGCGTGGCCTCTGTCACGCGTCCGCGTGGGTCACGCGGTCACGTCATTCGGAGCTTTTCTTGTCACGCGGTCGCGTCAGTCATGCGGCCGCGTCATATGTGTTTTGCTTAAGGCACGCGGTCGCGTCAGTCATGCGACCGCGTCGCTGTTGATTCGCGCTTGGCATGCGTCCGCGTCGCCCATGCGATCGCGTGGATGCCAGTTTCTTTAGAAACTCCGTTTTGTTCTTTCCTTCCATTTTTGTATGTTTCCTTTCCATCCTTTAAGTCATTCCTGCCTTAGAAGATCTGAAACTACTCAACACACTAGTCACGGCATCGAATGGAATTAAAGGTAATTAAAATAATTAGTTTTAAAGCATAGAAAACATGTTTTTCACATACATCACATAATGAGGAAGGGAAAGTAAAACTATGCAATTAATATGAATAAGTGGGTGAAGGATTGAATAAATCACTCAAACTAAGCACAAAATATATCATAAAATATGGGTTTATCAGCAAGCTTTCTGGTCCTCGGATTTGTTGTCATAGATTCCGTTTATGTTTGTTTTATTTTCTTGGAAAGGAGGAACGTGCACATTTAATGTGCGTTTTGTTTCCCGTGTCGAAATGATTGATGTGAGGCTTTGGTTCAGTTTTCGGTATAATCTGGGTCGTTGATTTTGGCTGTGTGGTTTGGATGGCTGAGATTGGGGCGGTTTTATTTTTGGTTTTCAGAAACCGTTTCACTTTACCATGTTTTATTACTTGGGTTGTTTTAGGTAGTCTCTGCCCTGTTTTGTTTTGATTTTTTACCTCTTGCATGTTCCCAGAGGAAAAGAAAGAAATGATTAACAAAGGTTTGTGTTGAAAAATTGTGGTCTCTTCTTTTTGTTTTCGCTTTGTTTGTTCTGGGGTTATGGAGAAAGGTAAGGTCACTGTTGTAGAGAGCGATCCATATAGCTGGGTTAGTGAGCAGGTTAAACACTGTGTGTCTAGGTTTAATGATTCTGAATCTGTGTGTCTAGGTTAGGGAAGGGCATAACATAAGGATAGAGCTTTTGCCTTGCGCGGAGGGTGATCGTGTGTGTGAGCAGGTCGAGGGTTGGTCGTACTTTTATCTTTATTCTCTTCTGTTGACTGAACTGGGTGTTCGGTTTCCGTTTACAGATTTTGAGTGTGGTGTTTTGTTCTGGTTGAACTGCACTCCCTCTCAATTACATCCTAATTCCTGGGGCTTTGTTCGTGCCTTTGAAAACTTGATGGAAATCTTGGAACGGCCACCTTCTCAGGGTGTTCTTCTCTTTGTTTCAGTCTAAGGGGGTCAGGCGGGGTTTATGGGTGAATCTTAGTAGTTATCCTCGTCGCTCAGTGTTTTCTCTATATAAATCTTCATATAAAAACTTTAAGACTATGTTTGTCAAGGTTAGGAGTGTTGAGGATGAATTTCCGTTTTATTTGAATGAATTCTTAGAGGCAAGGTTTCCCGTTTCATGGTCTCCCGAGCCTGTCCAGGTGCTAGATGTTGATGATAGAATGTTTGATGATAATGTCATGTTGGAGTTTTTGGTAGAGGCGTTGGAGTCGGTTGGGTTGTTGTCGGTTGCTGAGTTGTTGAAATGGGAATCAGATAAGGAGGCGGTTTTGGATTATTTAGGTAATTGTTCCTGATATAGATTACTAGTATGTTGGTATTGTTATTGTTGAAATTTTGTTTTTTGTGATTTTGTTTTGTAGCAGAGAAAGCCCCCACTATTACCACTGCTGGTCTAAAGTCCTTTTTTAGTCAAAGGAAAAAAAACGAAATAGAAGGTTCCACGATGAATGTTGGTAAGGAGGGTGGTGCCGCTGTTCAGACTGAAGTTAACCCTCGTCCGAAAAGGAAAAGGGTCAAGCCTCGTGCTGAAGTGGTGAATAGTAAAGAGGGGAATTCTCTTGTTTTGCCACTTGTGGAGGCTGCTTATGAATCTCAGAAGAGACTTCATGCTTATCGTGAGGATGATAACATGAGGTCCTTGTGGTCGAGGTTCTTCCCCTTCGCCACCCTTGCTGATGAATTGTGTCGTTTCCCCGATGATTCCCAGATGATTGAGGAAGTTGGCAGTGCTGGGATTAGCCGCTTTCTTCATGTATCTCCGTTTATGTTGTTATTGCTCTTCCTTTATTTGTCTTGTTAATTCCCTTTTTATTGTAGGTTATTGGGGCTCGGATTATGGCTATTGGGAGGTGATGAGCGGATAATTTATATGCTTTTTGGCATTATTTTTACATAATTTTTAGTATGATTTAGTTAGTTTTTAGTATATTTTTATTAGTTTTTAAATAAAAATCACATTTCTGGACTTTACTATGAGTTTGTGTATTTTTCTGTGATTTCAGGTATTTTCTGGCTGAAATTGAGGGACTTGAGCAAAAATCATATTTAGAGGTTGAAGAAGGACTGCAGATGCTGTTGGATTCTGACCTCCCTGCACTCAAAGTGGATTTTCTGGAGCTACATAACTCTAAATGGCGCGCTTTCAAATGTTTTGGAAAGTAGACATCCAGGGCTTTTCATCAATATATAATAGTCTATACTTTGCACAAGGATAGACGATGTAAACTGGCGTTGAACGTCAATTCCATGCTGCATTCTGGAGTCAAACGCCAGAAACAGGTTGCAAAGTGGAGTTAAACGCCAGAAACAGGTTACAAACTGGCGTTCAACTCCAAGAGAAGCCTCTACACATGTAAAGCTCAATGCTCAGCCCAAGCACACACTAAGTGGGCCCCAGAAGTGGATTTCTGCATCAATTACTCATTCTGTAAACCCTAGTAACTAGTTTAGTATAAATAGGACTTTTTACTATTGTATTAGACATCTTGGGACGTTTAGTTCTTAGATCATGGGGGCTGGCCATTCGGCCATGCTTGGACCTTCATCACTTATGTATTTTCAATGGTAGAGTTTCTACACTCCATAGATTAAGGTGTGGAGCTCTGCTGTTCCTCATGAATTAATACAAAGTACTACTGTTTTTCTATTCAATTCAAGCTTATTCCGCTTCTAAGATATTCATTCGCACCCAAGAACATGATGAATGTGATGATTATGTGACGCTCATCATCATTCTCACCTATGAACGCGTGCCTGACAAACACTTCCGTTCTACATGCAAACAAGCTAGTATGAGTATCTCTTAGATATCTAATACAGAGGACCGAGTCCGAGATATTAGAATCTTCGTGGTATAAGTTAGAACCCATGGATGGCCATTCCTGAGATCCGGAAAGTCTAAACCTTGTCTGTGGTATTCCGAGTAGGATCTGGGAAGGGATGGCTGTGACGAGCTTCAAACTTGCGAGTGATGGGCGTAGTGACAGACGCAAAAGGATAGTAAATCCTATTCCAGTATGATCGAGAACCGTCAGATGATTAGCCGTGCAGTGACAGCGCATTAGACCATTTTCACAGAGAGGATGGGATGTAGCCATTGACAACGGTGATGTCCTACATAAATCTTGCCATGGAAAGGAGTAGGAAGGATTGGATGAAGACAGCAGGAAAGCAAAGGTTCAGAGGGACGAAAGCATCTCTATACGCTTATCTGAAATTCTCACCAATGAATTACATAAGTACCACTATCCTATTTTATATTTTATTTATCTTTTACTTATCAATTCATAAAATCAGTTGAATCTGCCTGACTGAGATTTACAAGGTGACCATAGCTTGCTTCAAGCCGACAATCTCCGTGGGATCGATCCTTACTCACGTAAGGTTTATTACTTGGACGACCCAGTGCACTTGCTGGTTAGTTGTATGAAGTTGTGAAACAGAATTAAGAACATGAACGTGCGTATTGAGTTTTTAGCGCTGTTACCAAGGAAGGAATGATCACGATTTCGCACACCAAGTTTTTGGCGCCGTTGCCGGGGATTGTTCGAGTTTGGACAACTGACGGTTCATCTTGTTTCTCATATTAGGTAATTTTATTTTAATTTTAACCTTTTTGTTTTTATTATTCTTATTTTCAAAAAAATAAAAAAAAATTATATATTTTTATTCAGAATTTTTAAGAATGAATTCTAGTGTTTCATGATGATTTGTTGAATCCTGGCTGTCTGTAAAGCCATGTCTAAATTCTTTTGGACTGAGACTTCAACTAATCACTTCAATGCATGTAATAATCTGCTAAAGCTTGGCTGGCCATTGGCCATGTCTAGTGTTTTGGACCGGATCTTTCACTGAAAGCTTGGCTGGCTAGTAAGCCATGTCTAATTCCTGGACTGGAGCTTTAGACTAACATTGCAAGATTCCTGGAATTCCTATTAAAAATTTTGAAATCCTTATTTTTCTTTTTCAAATTAATTTACGAAAAATCCAAAAAATTTATAAAATCATAAAATCAAAAAAATATTTTTGTGTTTCTTGTTTGAGTCTTGAGTCAAATTTTAAGTTTGGTGTTAATTGCATCTTTTTTATTTTCTAAAAAATTTATTTTCGAAAATTCATGCATTGCATTCTTCATGATCTTTAAGTTGTTCTTGACAAGTCTTCTTGTTTGATCTCCATATTTTCTTGTTTTGTGTCTTTTCTTATTTTTCATATGCATTCTTGAAACATTAATGCCTAAAGAATAAAAAATTTTTAAGTTTGGTGTCTTGCATGTTTTCTTTTCTTGAAAATTTTTCAAAAATAAGTTCTTGGTGTTCATCTTGACATTCAAAGTGTTCTTGGTGTTCATCTTGACATTCATAGTGTTCTTGCATGCATTAGGTGTTTTGATTCATAATTTTCATGATTTGTTTCAATTTTGTATTTTTCTCTTTCATCATTAGAAATTCAAAAATAAAAAAAAATATCTTTCCCTTTTTCACTCATCAAATTCGAAAATTTGAGTTGACTTTTTCAAAATTTTTTAAAATCTAGTTGTTTTTATGAGTCAAATCAAATTTTCAATTTAAAAATCTTATCTTTTTTAAAATCTTTTTCAAAATCAAATCTAAATTTCAAATCTCTTTTAATCAATCATATCTTTTTGTTTCAATCATATCTTTTTCAAAACTGCCCAACTAACTCTCTACCTTCAATTTTCGAAAATTCCTTCCCTCTTTTTCAAAATTTCATTTTAATTAACTAATTGTTTTAATTTTAATTTAATTTCAATTTTAATTTTCGAATTATAAATTTAATTTTAAAATACTTTTATTTTATTTTGTTTAATTTTCGAATTCCTTTCTTATCTCTCATCTCCTTCTATTTATTTATTCATCTACTAACACTTCTCCTCACCCAAAAATTCAAACCCCTTCTCCTCTGAGTTCGAATTCTTCTCTTCTTCATTCTTTCTCTTCTTTTCTTCTACTCACACAAGGGAACCTCTATACTGTGGTAAAAAGGATCCCTATTATTATTTTCTGTTCCCTTCTTTTTCATATGAGCAGGAGCAAAGACAAGAACATTCTTGTTGAAACTGATCCTGAACCTGAAAGGACTCTGAAGAGGAAACTAAGAGAAGCTAAAATACAACAATCCAGAGACAACCTTACAGAAATTTTCGAAAAAAAAGAGGAGATGGCAGCCGAAAATAATAACAATGCTAGGAGGATGCTTGGTGACTTCACTACACCTAATTCCAATTTACATGGAAGAAGCATCTCAATCCTTGCCATTGGAGCAAACAATTTTGAGCTTAAACCTCAATTAGTTTCTCTGATGCAACAGAACTGCAAGTTTCATGGACTTCCATCTGAAGATCCTTTTCAGTTTTTGACTGAATTCTTGCAGATCTGTGATACTGTTAAGACCAATGGGGTTGATCCCGAGGTCTACAGGCTTATGCTTTTCCCGTTTGCTGTAAGAGACAGAGCTAGAGTATGGTTGGACTCTCAACCTAAAAATAGCCTGAACTCTTGGGATAAGCTAGTCACGGCTTTCTTAGCCAAGTTCTTTCCTCCTCAAAAGCTTAGTAAGCTTAGAGTGGATGTTCAAACCTTCAGACAGAAAGAAGGTGAATCCCTCTATGAAGCTTGGGAGAGATATAAGCAACTGACCAAAAAGTGTCCTTCTGACATGCTTTCAGAATGGACCATTCTGGATATATTCTATAATGGTCTATCTGAACTATCAAAGATGTCATTGGACCATTCTGCAGGTGGATCCATTCACCTAAAGAAAATGCCTGCAGAAGCTCAAGAACTCATTGACATGGTTGCTAATAACTAGTTCATGTACACTTCTGAGAGGAATCCTGTAAGTAATGGA
>NC_029792.2:100519309-100535413 GCF_000816755.2 Arachis ipaensis | reverse complement strand
AGAAATTTGGAAGCACAAGTGGGCCAGCTGAGTAAAAGAATCACTGAAACCCCTCCTAGTACTCTCCCAAGCAATACAGAAAAAAATCCAAAAGGAGAGTGCAAGGCCATTGAATTGATCATCATGGCCGAACCTACAAGGGAGGGAGAGGACGTGAACCCCAGTGAGGAAGACCTCCTGGGACGTCCAGAGATCAATAAGGAGTTTCCCTCTGAGGAACCAAAGGACTTTGAGGCTCATCTGGAGACCATAGAGATTCCATTAAACCTCCTTATGCCATTCATGAGCTCTGATGAATATTCTTCTTCTGAAGAGAATGAAGATGTTACTGAAGAGCAAGTTGCCAAGTACCTTGGTGCAATCATGAAGCTGAATGCCAAATTATTTGGTAATGAGACTTGAGAAGATGAACCTTCCTTGTTCACCAATGAACTGAGTGATCTGGATCAACTGAGATTGCCTCAGAAGAAACAGGATCCTGGAAAGTTCTTAATACCGTGTACCATAGGCTCCATGACCTTTGAAAAGGCTCTATGTGACCTCGGGTCAGTGATAAACCTCATGCCACTCTCTGTAATAGAGAAACTGGGAATCTTTGAGGTGCAAGCTGCCAGAATCTCATTAGAGATGGCAGATAACTCCAGAAAACAAGCTTATGGACAAGTAGAGGACATCCTAGTAAAGGTTGAAGGCCTTTACATCCCTGCTGATTTCATAATCTTGGATACTGGGAAGGATGAGGATGAATCCATCATCCTTGGAAGACCCTTCCTAGCCACAGCAAGAGCTGTGATTGATGTGGACAGAGGAGAGTTGGTCCTTCAACCGAATGAGGACTACCTTGTGTTTAAAACTCAAGGATCTCCTTCTGTAACCATGGAGAGGAAGCATGAAAAGCTTCTCTCACTGCAGAGTCAACCAAAGCCCCCACAGTCAAACTCTAAGTTTGGTGTTGGGAGGTTCCAACCTTGCTCTGATTATCTGTGAGGCTCCATGGGAGCTTACTGTCAAGCTATTGACATTAAAGAAGTGCTTGTTAGGAGGCAACCCAATGTTATTTAATCATATTTATGTTATTTTCTCTTTGTTATTTTGTGCTTTATTAGGTTGATGATCATGTGGAGTCACAAAAACTACTAAAAAATCAAAAAACAAAATGAAAAACAGCATTAAAAACAACACACCCTGGAGGAGAGCAGTCTGGCATTTAAACGCTAGAAACAAGCATCTGTCTGGCGTTTAACGCCAGAAACAGGCACCAAGTTGGCGTTTAACGCCAGAAACAAGCATTTACCTGGCGTTAAGCGCCAGAAACAAGCTACATTTGGGTGTTTAACACCAGAAACAGGCAGCAGTCTGGCGTTAAACGCCAGGATTGCACAGCAAGGGCATTTTACACGCCTAATTGAAGCAGGGATGTTAAGTCCTTGGCCCCACTAGATCTGTGGACCCCACAGGATCCCTACCACTTCTTCTCTCATCTTCATACCTTTTCATAACATTCTTCCTCAATTAACCTCCACCAATCACCTCTATTACTCCTCTAAAACCATCATACAACCCACCTACGCCCACCCACTTAAATTCAAACCATCACTCCTTCCTTTTCACACATCATAACCACCTAAAATCCCCTTGACCGAACCATTCACACACCTCCATCACCTCCATTTTCTTCTTCTTCTACTCACTTTGTTTTTCTTTTGCTCGAGGACGAGCAAACATTTTAAGTTTGGTGTGGAAAAAGCATTGCTTTTTTTTTGTTTTTCCATAACCACTAATGCCTCAAGGGATGCACTTTCCTCCACAAAATTTTTGGGAGCAAATCAACACCTCCCTAGGAGAATTAAGTTCCAACATGGGACAACTAAGGGTGGAACATCAAGAGCACTCCATCATCCTCCATGAAATTAGAGAAGATCAAAGAGCAATGAGGGAGGAGCAACAAAGACAAGGAAGAGACATAGAAGAGCTCAAGGACATCATTGGTTCCTCAAGAAGAAAACGCCACCATCACTAAGGTGGACTCATTCCTTGTTCTTAAATTATCTGTTTTTCATTTTTATGTTAAATGTTTATCTATATTTGTGTCTTATTACATGATCATTAGTATTCAAGTGTCTATGCCTTAAAGTAGTGAATATTAATCCATCACCTCTCTTGAATGAAAAATATTTTAATTACAAAAGAATAAGAAGTACAGGGTTTCAAATTCATCCTTGAAACTAGTTTAATTATTTTGATGTGGTGACAATACTTTTTGTTTTTTGAATGAATGCTTGAACAGTGCATATGTCTTTTGAAGTTGATGTTTATGAATGTTAAATATGTTGGCTCTTGAAGAATAAGGAAAAAGGAGACATGTTATTTGATAATCTAAAAAATCATAAAAATGATTCTTGAAGCAAGAAAAAGCAGTGAATACAAAAGCTTGCAAAAAAAATAAAAGAAAAAAAATAATAAAAATAGCAAAAAAAAAATAGAAAAAAAAAGAGAAAAAGCAAGCGAAAAAGCCAAAAGCTCTTAAAACCAAAAGGCAAGAGCAAAAAGCCAGTAGCCTTTAAAACCAAAAGGAAAGGGTAATAAAAAGGATCCAAGGTTTTGAGCATCAGTGGATAGGAGGGCCTAAAGGAATAAAATCCTGGCCTAAGCGGCTGAACCAAGCTGTCCCTAACCATGTGCTTGTGGTGTGAAGGTGTCAAGTGAAAACTTGAGACTGAGCGGTTAAATTCAAGGTCCAAAGCAAAAACAGAGTGTGCTTAAGAACCCTGGACACCTCTAATTGGGGACTTTAGCAAAGCTGAGTCAAAATCTGAAAAGGTTCACCCAGTTATGTGTCTGTGGCATTTATGTATCTGGTGGTAATACTGGAAAACAAAGTGCTTAGGGCCACGGCCAAGACTCATAAAGTAGCTGTGTTCAAGAATCAACATACTGAACTAGGAGAATCAATAACACTATCTGAACTCTGAGTTCCTATAGATGCCAATCATTCTGAACTTCAATGGATAGAGTGAGATGCCAAAACTATTCAAGAGGCAAAAAGCTACAAGTCCCGCTCATCTGATTGGAGCTAAGTTTCATTGATATTTTGGAATTTATAGCATATTCTATTCTTTTTATCCTATTTGATTTTCAGTTGCCTGGGGACAAGCAACAATTTAAGTTTGGTGTTGTGATGAGCGGATAATTTATACGCTTTTTGGCATTGTTTTTACATAATTTTTAGTATGATTTAGTTAGTTTTTAGTATATTTTTATTAGTTTTTAAATAAAAATCATATTTCTAGACTTTACTATGAGTTTGTGTGTTTTTCTGTGATTTTAGGTATTTTCTGGCTGAAATTGAGGGACTTGAGCAAAAATCAGATTCAGAGGTTGAAGAAGGACTGCAGATGCTATTGGATTCTGACCTCCCTGCACTCAAAGTAGATTTTCTGGAGCTACAGAACTCCAAATGGCGTGCTCTCAATTGCGTTGGAAAATAGACATCCAGGGCTTTTCAGCAATATATAATAGTCCATACTTTACAAAAGGATAGATGATGTAAACTGGCGTTGAACGCCAGTTCCATGCTGCATTCTGGAGTCAAACGCCAGAAACAGGTTACAAACTGGCGTTCAACTCCAAGAGAAGCCTCTACACATGTAAAGCTCAATGCTCAGCCCAAGCACACACTAAGTGGGCTCCAGAAGTGGATTTCTGCATCAATTACTCATTTTGTAAACCCTAGTAACTAGTTTAGTATAAATAGGACTTTTTACTATTGTATTAGACATCTTGGGATGTTTAGTTCTTAGATCATGGGGGTTGGCCATTTGGCCATGCCTGAACCTTCATCACTTATGTATTTTCAACGGTAGAGTTTCTACACTCCATAGATTAAGGTGTGGAGCTCTGCTGTTCCTCATGAATTAATACAAAGTACTACTGTTTTTCTATTCAATTCAAGCTTATTCCGCTTCTAAGATATTCATTCACACCCAAGAACATGATGAATGTGATGATTATGTGACGCTCATCATCATTCTCACCTATGAACGCGTGCCTGACAAACACTTCCGTTCTACATGCAAACAAGCTAGAATGAGTATCTCTTAGATATCTAATACAGAGGACCGAGTCCGAGATATTAGAATCTTTGTGGTATAAGTTAGAACCCATGGATGGCCATTCCTGAGATCCAGAAATTCTAAACCTTGTCTGTGGTATTCCGAGTAGGATCTGGGAAGGGATGGCTGTGACGAGCTTCAAACTCGCGAGTGCTGGGCGTAGTGACAGACGCAAAAGGATAGTAAATCTTATTCCAGTATGATCGAGAACCGCCAGATGATTAGCCATGCAGTGACAGCGCATTGGACCATTTTCACAGAGAGGATGGGATGTATCCATTGACAATGGTGATGCCCTACATAAAGCTTGCCATGGAAAGGATTAGGAAGGATTGGATGAAGACAGCAGGAAAGCAGAGGTTTAGAGGGACGAAAGCATCTCTATACGCTTATCTGAAATTCTCACCAATGAATTACATAAGTACCACTATCCTATTTTATATTTTATTTATCTTTTACTTATCAATTCATAAAATCAGTTGAATCTGCCTGACTGAGATTTACAAGGTGACTATAGCTTGCTTCAAGCCGACAATCTCCGTGGGATCGACCCTTACTCACTTAAGGTTTATTACTTGGACGACCCAGTGCACTTGCTGGTTAGTTGTACGAAGTTGTGAAACAGAATTAAGAACATGAACGTGCATATTGAGTTTTTAACGCCGTTACCAAGGAAGGAATGATCACGATTTTGCACACCAGGAGGGCTCAGGAGCTTGCTGTCGAGTCTGAGGTGAAAGATGCTGCTGATGTTGCTGAGTTAACCTCTGCTGTTCAACAAAAGGAGAAGATGATTGTCGATCTTTCAACCTCTTTGAAGGGAAAGGAGAATGAGCTTGCTGAGGAGAGGCGTCTCCACTCATTAGCTATTGAAAATAACAAGGTCTTGAAGTCTGAGAATGGTAGGTTAGCTTCCAGAGTTAAGGAATTGGAAGCCGAGGTCTACGGGGCTTTTGCGGTGGGTTTTGAGAGAGCTGCTTCTCAAGTTCGGGCTCTGTTTTCTGAAGTTGACGTTGATAAGCTTGATGCGACGAAAATTATCGTTAATCGGGAGTTGATTGATGATGAAGCTGACAAGAAAAGTGATAGTTCCAGTATTGGTGATAAGATAGAATGAGGATTTGTCCTTTTATTATTTTGATGTTTTGACTTTGTTTTGGACGTTGCTAGTATTGTGGGACTTTGTTTTGATATGAATATGTAGTTTGATGGTTAAAACTTTTCCGAGTATGAAGCTCGGTTTGATTTTGAATATATATGCATATATATTTTGGATTTAGTTATGTTCTTTTTGTAAGTTTGTATGGTAGTTACTGTTTGGCTATATGATAAAGTAAAGGAGATAATCATATTATTGGATTATTTTGGATATGGCGTCCGGCCTCGTTAAAACCCTTTTTGAGAAAAACCCTATCTTGTTGGGATAAAACCTCAAAAATGGGAAAAAGAGTACCTTCATCCGCTTTGTTATACATTATGATTGATATTTCCTCAAAGAGGATACATTCCAGTTTCCTGATATCGGATCTCCCAATAATGTTTCTAATTGATATGCTCCTCTGCCGAGCACTTTATTAATTCGGAACGGGCCCTCCCAGTTTGCTGCTAATTTCCCACGTGTTTTTGGCTTCTTTGCTTCCTCTATTTTTCTAAGTACGAGCTCTTCGATTTCAAATGTTCTTGGCATAACTCTTTTGTTGTGTCTTGTTTGTATGAGCTGTTTCATTGCTAGCTGTTTTATTGTTGCTATTTCTCTTTCTTCATCAATGAGGTCCAAATCTGTTAGTCGCGCCCTCTAACGTTTCTGTTGACATCGTATAGGTCGGTTCTTAAGGTCGCTGTTCCGACTTCTACGGGTATAAGAGCTTCTGCCCCATAAACTAATTTGAACGGGGTCTCTCCTGTTGCTGATTGTATTGTCGTGTTATATCCCCATAAAACTTCTGGGATAAGATCGGCCCATTCGCCTTTGACGTCATCCAACTTCTTTTTTAGTGCCTGTAAAATAATCCTGTTAGCTGATTCTACTTGACCATTCGTTTGAGGATGTTCAACCGAACTAAAATGATGTTTTATATTGAAATTTTGTAAAAAGGTGGCGAGGTTATTGTCTGTGAACTGTCTTCCATTTTCGGAGATAATCTCTCTTGGTATGCCGTAGCGGCATATGATATTTTTCCAAAGGAATGATCTCACCTTTTCAGCTGTGATTCGTGCAAGAGGTTATGCCTCAATCCATTTTGAAAAGTAGTCTATTGAAACTAGAAGGAACTTTACCTGCCCTGGCGCTTTCGGGAAGGGGCCGAGAATATCCAGGCCCCATCTATCGAAAGGCCAGCTTACCTCTATGGTGTGCAATTTCTCTGCGGGTATTGTTGAAATAGCGGCATGTCTTTGGCACTTGTCACATGCCTTTACTTTGGCGATGCAGTCTCTTTTTATTGTTGGTTAATAGTATCCTGTGCGCAGTATTTTGGCTGCTAATGCTCGGCCACCGATGTGGTTTCCACATACTCCTTCATGTGTTTCTGCGACTACAATGTCCACGTCGTGTTTGCTAATGCATTTGAGTAGAGGTTGTGAGAATTCTCGTCTATATAGGTTATTGACGTTGGGATTTTTGCTAGTAAAGAATTTTATAAAAATAGTCGCATTGTAGATATAGATTCTAAACCAACAGAAAACCCTTCGTACAAACATTTTGGTTGTCACAAGTAACAAACCCCTAAATAAATTGATAACTGAAGTATTCAAACTTCGGGTCGTCTTCTCAAGGAACTGCAGGGAAGTATGTTCTTATTATTGGTTATGGAGATTGTAAATTGGGGTTTTGAGAATGAGGAGCGAATGGTTTAATTAGCAAATAAAGTAAATGAAGAACAAGCAATTTAAATGGCAAGTAAAATAAATAAATGACTGTAAATAAACTTTTGGCAAGGTATGAGAAATTAGAGGTCCTGTCCTAGTTATCCTTATCAATGATGATGAGAATTGAATCTTAATTCCACTTTGTTAACATTTACTAAGGCAAAGGAAGGTCAAGGGATTAATTGGTTTGATCTTCGGATCCTATTTATTTCCTAAGAAAAGATTGGGATTATTGAAGTTCAATTTAATTAACAAAGATAACAATTATCAATCATGTTTGAGTTTGATAACTCCTGAGTTACTGATTTCTTAACCAAGACTAAAAGGAGAAAAGTAAATCTACTGGAATAAAAATATCTTCAGATTGGGAACAATAGCAACATAAATAAAATAAAGCAATATTAAACTGAAATACCTCAAATAACATTAATTCAAAAGAGTAATCTGTAACACGGAAGAATTCATAAATTAAATTGCAAAAGTAAATAAAAGGGAATATTGAACCTGATAAAGAGATAATCCTGAAAGCGAATAAAATCCTAAATCTAAATCCTAATCCTAAAGAGAGAAGAGAGAGGAGAGAACCTCTCTCAAAACTAAATCTAAATCATGAAAACTAACTAAAAGTGGAGACTCTCTTTGAATGGATGCATTCTCCCACTTCATAACCTCTGGTCTATGCCTTCTGGACTTGGATTTGGGCCAATAAGGGCTTCAGAATTCGCTATGAGCGTTTTCTGTAATTTCTGGTGCGTGGCCTCTGTCACGCGTCTGCGTAGGTCACGCGGTCGCGTCATTCGGAGTTTTCCTTGTCACGCGGTCGCGTCAGTCATGCGGCCGCGTCATATGTGTTCTGCTTAAGGCGTGCGGTTGCGTTAGTCATGCGGCCGTGTCAATGACTTTTCGCGCAGGCATGCAGCCGCGTCGCCCATGCGATCGCGTGGCTGCCAGCAATCAACAATTATAGAATATAGACATACCAAAAATCATGAGGTCTTTAGTTAAGGTTGTAATGGGGCCAAGGTAAAGGTAAGGGTATATGTATAAGGCTAAGTGAGCTAATAATGTGAATCCTTAATTAGTCTAAGATCTCACCTAACATACATACTTTGTAAAGCAAAGCTTCTTTACCTATTTTCCTATATTTTCCCACTTTTGATGTTTACATGCTCATGTTTCAATGTTTATTATTATTATTTTTTTATCCTATGTGCATTGCTTTATTTCACATTTGGGGAATTCTTTTGTGTCCCCTTTATTAAACTACTAAAAAATAACACCTTTTTTTTAATGCACATGGTAATTCAATTATTTTGATTTCACATGAGCATGCTTCCCAAAATTTTTATATGAATTATTTTATTCTTTTCAACTTTTCTACCTTTTTGTTTTTATCATCCATGTTCTCAATAGGTTTCCCACATGTAAACCATATACAATTTCTATCTTAAGCTAACCAAGGATTCAACTTGGGATTTTTATTTTGTTTTTTTGCTTAAGGCTAGTAATGTGGTTTATAGAATAAAAGGAGATTTAAAGGCTCAAGGGGGCTAACAAGGGTGATGTAAAAGGTAAGCTATTTTGGGATAAGTGAGCTAAAAATCAAACAATGGCCTCAATCACTCTCTTGGTATGTAGTTATATTCTATAATCGGACATATAGATTAAAACAAAGTAAAGAATATCAGAATAAAAAAGAAGGGCGGAACACACATGAATAAAATATTATGGTTTGAATGTAGCTATACAATTAAGCTCAAAACTCACAGGCTGTGTGTTCTCTAGCTCAAAAATCATTTATCAATTATGTATGTCATGCAAGTAAAATCAAAAGTTCCCATTATTCTCAATGTAAAATTTATTTTGAATGGCTTTAAAGTTTTAGTGTTTCTCCTTGATGAAATGTTGTTAACTAACTAACATGTAATGCTATATATACAAGGTGTGTGGGTTGTTTCTATTATGTTCAAGTTCCTAGTTTACTTCCTTTTTATATTTTCAAATTAAACTAAGCTACCTTATGCTAAAAAGGGTAAACTATACTAATTAATCCACAATTTCTATAACTAATAAGTTAGAATTGCTACTAAACTAAATGGCTAAAATATGAACTAAAGTGCAAAATACAGAAAATAGAGTAAAAATACATAAAAATAACAATATATAAGTACTGAGAAAAGAAAAATAAAAATAAAAAGAAAAATACAGAAAAGTAGCAAAATAAAATGAAAGAGTCTGTAGTGGTTCACCAAAAAATACGCCAGAGATGGCGACCTCCCCACACTTAAAATGAAGTATCGTCCCTGATGCTCACTCAAGCAGGGTGTGAAGGGGTGTCATCACTGGAAGGACGGGTAGCTGGAGTCTCTGTGGTGGTGGTCTGAAGATCTGCCTGCTGTAGAGGAGGTGCTGACTGGATAGGGATCTCAGGGTCTACAGCCTGAATCTGAGGCGGAGCCTCCTGATGTGATGCGGCCTGCTCTGTGTCTGCCTGCGCAGCCTCGCTCTGTGGATGGGTCTCTGCCTCGTGATCATCCGCCTCCTCCTCAGATGCCTCGGATGGTGTGTCAGGCTCGGAGGGATGTCGCCAGATCGTATCATCAGCTTCAGGTGCTCATAGCGTCGCTTGTTGCGACGCTCCATCTGGTCAAGCCGTCGAAACAGGCGGTGCACTAGATGATAGACGGGCTCTGGGGCAGGTGGAGGTGTAGTGGTGGTGGCAGGGGTAGCTGTAGAGGAAGAGGGGCCGGCAGATGGTGTGGCTGTCTCAGCAGTAGCAGTGAGGAATGGAGGTCTGTAGCCCAAAGCCAGAAAGTTCCTGCTGTGAGGGATAATCTTCTTGCATTCTGCAGCAGGTGGCTTTTCATCAGCATCCTCCCAAGGCACGTCAGCTCAATGGCCTAGCTGTGTAATCAGATAAGGAAAGGGAAGAGTGCCTCGGACGTGGACCCTAGCCATATAGTACCGGATAAAGCGTGGCAGGTACAGGTCCTTACCCTCCATCACACACCATAGGAGGGTGATCATAGCGGCAGGTATCTCAGTCTAGTGAGTGCTCGGCATGATGAAGTTGCTAAGTATCTGATGCCATAGCCGAGCCTCATCATTCAAGTAAATCTGCTTGATTCCCTTTGGCATGGTAGTGTTCTGACCCATAATCCAAGGAACGGTCGGGTCAAGGGCTATCCGGGCCTTGACTGCATCCCAATCAAACTTCATGAAGCGCATATCCTCCTCAGCTCTTTGATAACCATCCAGCTGATCAGTTTTAGGCAGAAGTTTCAGAACATCTTCAATGGCCTCTTCAGTGACCAGAATTCGCTTCCCTCTAAGGTTCACTACATCTAGGAAAGTTTTGAAGTAATTGCAGTAGAATTCCCTAACCCAAGATGCATTGACCTCAGTCAGGTTTCTCTCCAAAAAGAACCAGCCTCTTTGTTTGATCTGATCAGAGGTGTATTGCTGGTGTTCTTCTGGGATCTTCAAAGTCTTCTCCAGGTATAGGTTCCTAGAGGTTACAAACACTGGATACTTCAGCTCACAGTATCGGTTTACAAACTTTACTGGATCATTAGCAGGGAGTAGCTGGTCAGCCTTCTCCTGCAGGGTAAAATTTTTCTTCCGCCAGGAGTCATCGTGCATGATGTCCATGATGGACATGGAGGATTCTCCTCTTTTACGTTTGCCAGTAGTTGCCTTTGCTTTTTCTTTTCTCTTGGAGGCAGACATCCTGAAAAATAGAAAACCAGAATATAATAAAAACAGGAAAACAAATAGGCAAATAGTCAAAAGAAACACAAAGTGGCAAAGGAGCAATAGGATAAGGAAAATGAGTTAAGTAAATGTGCATTAAGGATTGTATAGGAGTTAAAAGTCTGAAAAAAAGAATTCACAATCCAAAATGTAATAGAAGGCATGTTAATTAGGAAAAATTATCAGTATGCCATGGTTAGAAGGTTAAAGAGAAAGTGAAAAACCAAGAAGAGAGAGTATGAAAGGTTAGGTTGGTTAGAATTGAAAAAAAAAGAGTGTAAGAAGTTAAAATTAGTGAGTTAGGAAAAAGTGGGTTAATGTAAGTGGCATAATGATAAGTTTCTAAGTAACAAACATTCACAATTAAGGGCTACAGGTAACTCATAACCAAATAAGGAAATTAGGTTGATAATGATTCAGATAGATGTAGAAATAGCAAAAAATTAGAATCTAAACATCAAAAATGCAGATTATGAACTAGGAAATCAAAGAGAATGAGAAAGCTTGCCCTGGCATTCATGAATTGGTTTGGTTAAATCTAAGAAAAGCACAGTTGAAAATGTCAAAACCAAGACATGAATGGAAATATTTTACAGAAATTTGGGCAGCATTCCGGCTAAAATTGGATTGTCCCAGAAAATAGACAGCAACAGAATAGTTCATATGAATAAAAAATAAAGCTGCAATTACATATAAGGAATAAGAATCATGAAAAATCAGAGTAAAGATCAGCATGAAACAAGAAATTACAGCATATGAACAAACTAACATCACAGCAACAGCAGAATTGCGAAAATAATGAAACAAGAAACACGAACAGCGTAATTAAACAGACCTAAATCCACTAACTACATCCTAGGCTACCTAACAACCTAGAATCCACTACAACATGCATATCTAACTAGCCTAAAGATGAACATAAATAGAAAAATATGAATTAACTATGAATTGATAGAAGGGTGGCGTTCGTCGGAATCTAGTATGCGAATTAAGGAGAGTGGGGCAGAGAGGTGGCTGAAGATGGTGGCGGTGGTGTCTGGCGATTGGGGGGTTATAAATTTGAATCCACGCGATCGCGTGGGGCATGCGGTCGCGTGGCTGGAGTGAAATGGGGGTCGACGCGATCGCGTGAGTGGCGTGATCGCATGGAATAGCTAAAAGAGGGAATGACGCGATCGCCTGGGGAATGCGATCGCGTCACTGGAAATTGTGCTAAACGCACGAATCCAGCGTCGTTTCGACGCAACTCTCTGTCTCCTTTTGGGGTGTTGTGTAATCCATGCGACGCGATCGCGTCGCTCACGCGATCGCGTGGGATTGATGTTGTGCAGGTGACGCGATCGCGTCAGGGACGCGATTGCGTGGGCATTTTGTGCAAAACGCACAATGGCCGCACGATTCCAGTCTAACTTTTTGGATGTTGGATCTTTACGCCGATCTCCAGATCACGCGGCCGCGTGAATGATGCAGTCGCGTGGGAAGTGTTTTTCGCAACTTGACGCGATCGCATGAATGATGCGGTCGCGTCGCGCTCCCTTTTTTTTATGCAGTATGCAGAATGCAATGATTAATATGAATGCGATGCAAAACTCCAGGTTCAATATAATAAAATGAAATACGAATTGAAAACAAATAAAACTAAATAAAAAAATTGAAAAAGGAGCGATCATACCATGGTGGGTTGTCTCCCACCTAGCACTTTTAGTTAAAGTCCTTAAGTTGGACATTGGATGAGCTTCCTGTTATGGCTGCTTATGCTTAAATTCATCCAGAAATCTCCACCAATGCTTGGAATGCCAATAGCCTCCGGGGTCCCAAACTAGGCATGTAAAGCTTCTAAACAGCTTCAAACAGATTGTCAGGCTCCCGGGGTGATGATTGTCAGCATAGATTCCAGGATCCCAAACTTTGCTTTTAAATCCGCCTTCGTCTTGATCTATACTTTTCCATCTGGGTGGTTTAGAAATTAGATTCTCACCAGGATAACCAAACATTTTTCGAGATCTATCCGATTGATCATGATGTCAATCCGTGCACTTCGAGTTGAAGCATGGAACCTTATTAAACCTTGTGCACCAGCTCTGAGTGGGAGGTCCTTGAATGTTCGAACGTCTAGAAGATAATAGACTTACTGCTTGCTCCAGTTGATGAAGGGTTGTTTGAAGTTAATCTACTGTTTTCTTGAGGCGAACCTCTGATTCTCAGGGTGATAGATTTGTATATGGTACATGGGGAAGTGGTGATGTTTGGGAGTAATTGGACTGGAATCGGGGTAGATGAGGATCATACGGTGGTGAATGGTGAAAAGGAGCTTGTGAGTGTAGTGGTTCGAAGTTATGTTGAGAGGATGGTCTATAAGCACATGGTGGGGCTTGTGGGTAATTACAGGGTCGTCCACCATGTCTATTGGCTTGGTATGCATTGTAGAATGGTCTTTGTCCATGATATCTTGGAGGGTGTTGTGGCCTAAAGGGTTGATCAGATCCTCTTGGCTCCATCCATCTTTGATTGTTCTGACCTTGATGCATGTTCCTGTTATAACTTCCATTCCTTTCAATAACATTAGAACCAAACTCAAAGCAAAAGGAGTAAGAATTCATAGTAGCTAATAGAAATAAAAAGGGGAAAATAAAGACAAATAAACAAGTAAAAGAAAAATATTTACAATAACCAATAATAAGGCACACGATTGCAGTTCCCCGGCAACGACGCCATTTTGACGTTGAGAATTTTTGCTAGTAAAGAATTTTATAAAAATAGTCGCGTTGTAGATATAGATTCTAAACCAACAGAAATCCCTTCGTACAAATGTTTTGGTTGTCACAAGTAACAAACCCCTAAATAA
Organism: Arachis ipaensis; assembly: GCF_000816755.2. Lineage (NCBI taxonomy): Eukaryota > Viridiplantae > Streptophyta > Magnoliopsida > Fabales > Fabaceae > Arachis > Arachis ipaensis. The sequence continues at coordinate 100,521,835 of NC_029792.2, read as the reverse complement.
ATTGATAACCAAAGTATACAAACCTCGGGTCGTCTTCTCAAGGAACTGCAGGGAAGTATGTTCTTATTATTGGTTATGGAGATTGTAAATTGGGGTTTTGAGAATGAGGAGTGAATGGTTTAATTAGCAAATAAAGTAAATGAAGAACAAGCAATTTAAATGGCTGATAAACCACTATTTTATGGTTTATCTTGTACTCAATTGAGTGGTTTTTATCAACTCTTTACCCACTTATTCATACTATTTGCATGTTTTACATTTTCCTTCCTGGTTTTGTGCTACGATTGAAAACATGCTTCTTTGATCTTATATTTGCTTATTATTAATCCTCTCTTATTACCAATAGATGCCTTGATATGTGTGTTAAGTGTTTTCAGAGATTACAGGGCAGGAATGGCTCAGAGGATGGAAAGGAAGCATGCAAAAGTGGAAGGAATACAAGAAGTTGGAGAAACTGCTAAGCTGTCCAGCCTGACCTCTACGCACTCAAACGACTATAACTTTAGCTACAGAGGTCCAAACGACGCGGTTCTAGTTGAGTTCGAAAGCTAACGTCTGGGGCTTCGATTTCATATATAATTTACCATTGTTGTTCTGACGCTAGGTGACGCAAACGCGTGATCCACGCTGACGCGTCGCATCTACAAACTTCAATCCGCGCGGCCGCATGGACGACGCCTCCGCGTCACTTGTCCGCGACCTGAACGTACCAGAATACGCAGGGGGCGATTTCTGGGCTGTTTTTGACCCAGTTTTTGGCCCGGAAAACACAGATTAGAGGCTATAAAATGGGGGAATGCATCCATTCAGGGGGAGCTCGCATTTTTATTACTTTCCATGATTTAGATTTAGTTTTGAGAGGGAGATTCTCTCCTCTCTCTCTTAGGATTAGGATTTAGGACTTCTCTTAGTTTTTAAGAGTGATTCTCGATCTAGGTTTAATATTTACTTTAATTTGTGTTTCTATGCTACTTTTACTTTAATGTTTTTATTCGTATCTACAGATGTTGCCCAATTGGCTTATGAATTATTCCATGTTACAGATTATTATTTGAATTAATGATTATTTGAGGTTCCATTCTACCGTGCATACCCAACTGAAAGATATGGTGGACAACCTTGTAACTACCAACAAGCCCCACCCCGTGCATATAAACCATCCTTTCAACACAATCTCGAACCACCACACTCACAAGCTTCTCTTCACCATTCGCCACCATATGATCCTTCCTTACCCCAGTACCAATCCAATCACTCCCAATCACTGCCACTTTCCTATGTATCATGTCAAAATCCGGCAACCCGAGAAGCAGAGGTTCGCCTTAAGAAAACAGTAAATAAACTTCAAACAACCATTCGACAACTGGAGCAAGCAATAATTCAATGGGTTTCTAGGCACTCAAATACACAAGGATCAGCCACAGCCCCGTGTGAACAGTCTAACGAAGAGCGTAGCATGAAGGAGATACCAGAAACTCCAATGGACAAGACAGAAAATGAATTCATACTAGAACAAGTAGAAGAAGCTGTCATTGTTCAAGAAGAAGAGTTTGTTGAAGATCTAGGAGATGCTGAACCTCCATAGGAATCCAGAACTGAGGAGAACTCCGTCAAGGACGTTACAGTTGATGCTAAGGAGGATAGTGCACAATCCCCAAGGCAAGTCGTTTACGAAGAATCAGACGGAATAACCTAGGACACAAATTCCCTTGATGATGATAGTCACAAGTCTGGCTTTCTTAGTAATGAACTTGCATCCGCAAGTGAATTCTCTGAGACCAAAGAATCTTTCCCAAGTGAATACGAAGATGATGTGGAGGTAGATTTTTCTCAACCTCCAATCTATGACTCAAGTGATGAGGAAGACATAGAAGATTTTGACCAGAACACAGATATAATTGTAGAACCTTGCAAGGAAGTGGAGGGATTCACAGAAGAGCACAAGGGAGTAGAACTTATAGAACCACTGGAAACACCTACCCCAAGGCCATCACCACCTAATACAAGCTTCAAGTGGGTACAATCCTTAACCTATAACTTTACTTATTCACTTGAATATGGTTTGCTTGAAATAGATGGCCAGCTTAGAGCTCTTTGCGGCTTTAAGAGTAAGAGGGAAATGGCTCGGACTCAGAGTTGGTGCACAAGGTTCAATAAGGTTCCACGCTTCACCTCGAAGTACACGGATTGGTATCATGCTCAACTGCATGGATCACAGAAAACGTTTGGTCACCATGGTGAGATTCTACTCTTTAAACCGCTCAGATGGAGACATGTAGATCAAGACGGAGGCGGATTTAAAAGCAAGGCTTGGGATCCTGGAGTTTATTCTGACATTTGTCACCCCGGGAGCCTAACAATCTGTTTGAAGCTGTTCAGAAGCTTTATATGCCTAGTTTGGGATCCCGGAGGCTATTGGCATTCCAAGCACTAGTGGAGATTTTTGGACGAATTTAAACATAAGCCGCCATAACAGGAAGCTCCTCCAATGTCCAACTTAAGGACTTTAACTAAAAGTGCTAGGTG
>NC_029792.2:100507445-100519129 GCF_000816755.2 Arachis ipaensis | reverse complement strand
AAATTTAAAAAAAAAAAAAAAAAACACGCACGCGACGCGGCAGCGTCGCTGACACGTCCGCGTCACTAGTGTGTTGGGGAGAAAAGAACTGAACAGAGAGTCACGCGAGAGCGTGGCCGGAGGTGTGCCTGTAGCACAAATTGATCCACGCAACCGCGTGCCCCACGCGTCCGCGTCATGTGGGAAAAACACCTCCCACGTGACCGCGTCACCCACGCGGCCGCGTGGCCCTGTAAATCGACGTAAGAAGGGTGTATGGCCGAAAGTTGAGCTGGAATTGAGCTGGATTCGTGCTGGAAGCCCAAGCCCTCCCACACGAACGCGTGCCCCACGCGTGCGCGTCCGCGTCATATTGGAAATAAGGCCATTCACGCGATCGCGTCACCCATGCGACCGCGTCACCCTGGATTTTGGCAATACCAAGTTTCGAACAGAGAGTTGTGCGACCGCGAGGCTGCACTCGCGCAACTAGCACAAATCAAGTCACGCGATCGCGTGCCCCACGCGTCCGCGTCGCCTGACCTTATTGCGCACCACGTGACCGCGTCACCCATGCGATCGCGTCGCCAGCGTCACACAACCTATCCAGATTAGTGCCAATTTTCCTATCTTTTCTTCTCTAATCCTAATTTCTTCTATCTTTTCCTCTTTCTTCTTTCTTTCTTACTTTATTTCTTTCACTTCTCTTTCTTCTTATCTTTTATTTTATTTTATTTATTTGCATACTTTCGTTCATTGCATATTTTTATTTTTTCTAAATTTATTATTTTACCATTGGTGTTCAAATGTTCTTTTCTGGTATTTTCTTGGTGCTTAATGACTTGTTTAAATTCTGATTGAGTAATATTATTTAAATCAATGCCAATCTTTTATATCTGTATTACTTTTTTATTGACATGAATTTATATTATCTCTCCTTCCCCACTCTCTTCCCCATTGTTGTACATTTTGTACAACTGGTATGCCATGGCTTCTATTATTTTCTCACTTGCATGTTGTAGCTACCATGTAATTGAGACCCTTATTATTTGCCATTAACCCACCCATATTGTATTTATTTTCCTATCTTTATTTCTGGGTTACTTTTCTTCCCTTTTTCTTTCAGGATGGCCACTCGGAAGAGAACCGGAAGACGTTTACATGGGGAGACAGGCAAGTCAATCTGCACAATTTATAAAGAAAAGCATCAGTTGAAATTTATATGGTTACATTATTTAACCATAAATATTTTATTCTTGTGTGTTTTCTTCTCTATAATTGCAATCCTTGCTTTGTTCCATTCTATATGTCCATTATATAGTATATTTACATGCTTGCACATGATTGAGGCCATTATTTGATTTTAGCTCACTTATCCCAAATAAGCCTACCCTTTAAATCACCCTTGTCAGCCACCTTGAGCCTTTTAATTAAGTTTAATAAAAGATCAATGCACATGCGATAAAAAATTAAAGAAGATTTGGTACATGAGTATGGGAATTATACAAAAGTGGGAATTATGGGTAGCTAGGCATGAATTTAAAAGTATATAGAGTATATGTATATTAGGTGAGAGCTTAGGTTAATTAAAGATTCATATTATAGCTCACTTGGCCATACATATATCCTTACCTTTACCTCAGCCCCATTACAACCTTGAAAAGACCTCATGATGTTTGCATTTGTACATTAAATATTTGTTGATTAGTTAGATGAAGAACAAGGTTTAGAAAGCATGACTAGAGAAGAGTAGAGTGAATAACCCTATACACTTGAGAGATTAGAGTGATATACACTACCAGTGAGGGTTCAATGCTTGATTCTATGTTCCCTGCTTTCATAAGCTGTCTTCTTACAAGTTTACTTACTTTTTATTGTACGATTTGAATTAGTGGAAATTGGTTTGTATTTGTCTTGGAGAACTTGTTTACTTTTGAACCAAGTAGGTAGAAATATTTTGCATGTAGTTGCATTCATATAGATAGGATTGCATTTCATACATCCTACCATTCCTCTTCATCTTTATAGCTTCTCTTGAGCTTAGCATGAGGACATGCTATTGTTTAAGTATGGAGAGGTTGATAAACCACTATTTTATTATTTATCTTGTACTTAATTGAGTGGTTTTTATCAACTCTTTACCCACTTATTCATACTATTTGCATGTTTTACATTTTCCTTCCTGGTTTTGTGCTATGATTGAAAACATGCTTCTTTGATCTTATATTTGCTTATTATTAATCATCTCTTATTACCATTAGATTCCTTGATATGTGTGTTAAGTGTTTTCAGAGATTACAGGGCAGGAATGGCTCAGAGGATGGAAAGGAAGCATGCAAAAGTGGAAGGAATACAAGAAGTTGGAGAAACTGCTAAGCTGTCTAGCCTGACCTCTCCGCACTCAAACGGCTATAACTTTAGCTACAGAAATCCAAACGACGCGGTTCTAGTTGCATTGGAAAGCTAATGTCCGGGGCTTCGATTTGATATTTAATATGCCATAGTTGTTTTGATGCTAGGCGACGCGAACGCGTGATCCACGCGGACGTGTTGCATCTGCGAACTTCAATCCGCGCGGCCACGTGGACGACGCCTCCGCGTGACTTGTCCGCGACCTGAACGTACCAGAATACATAGGGGGCGATTTCTGGGCTGTTTTTGACCCAGTTTTTGGCCCAGAAAACACAGATTAGAGGCTATAAAGTGGGGGAATGCATCCATTCAGGGGGAGCTCGCATTTTTATTACTTTCCATGATTTAGAATTAGTTTTGAGAGGGAGATTCTCTCCTCTCTCTTAGGATTAGGATTTTGGACTTCTCTTAGTTTTTAAGAGTGACTCTCGATCTAGGTTTAATATTTACTTTAATTTGTGTTTCTATGCTACTTTTACTTTAATGCTTTTATTCGTATCTACAGATGTTGCCCAATTGGCTTATGAATTATTCCATGTTACAGATTATTATTTGAATTAATGATTATTTGAGGTATTTCAGTTTATTATTGTTCTCTTTAATTTAAGTTATTATTGCTTCCCATCTAAGGACATTTTTATTCCAACAATTTTACTTTTTCCCCTTTTGGTCTTGGTTAAGAAATCAGTAACTCAACATTATTAAACTCAGCATAATTGATAATCGTTATCTTGCTAATTGAACTGAACTTCAATAATCCCAACTTTTTCTTAGGAAATAAATAGGATTCAAAGGTCAAACTAATTAGTCCCTTGATTTTTCTTTACTTTAGTAAAGGTTAACTAAGTGGAATTAAGATTCAACTTTCACTATTATTGAGAGGAATAACTAAGTTGGACTTCCAATTTCTCTTACCTTGCCAAAAGTTTGCTTTACAGTATTTATTTATTTTAATTTCCATTTAAATTATTTGTCATATCTACTCTTCACTCTCAACCCCGATTTTACAACCTCCATAACCAAGAATAAGAACATACTTCCCTGCAGATCCTTGAGAAGACGACCCGAGGTTTGAATACTCGGTTAACAATTTTTAAGAGGTTTGTTACTTGTGACAACCAAACGTTTGTACGAAGGGATTTTTGTTAGTTAGAGACTATATCTACAACGCGACTGTTTTTATGAAATTCTTTACTGGCAAAAATCCCAACGTCAATGGCAAGTAAAATAAATAAATGACTGTAAATAAACTTTTGGCAAAGTGTGAGAAATTGGAGGTCCTATCCTAGTTATCCTTATCAATGATGATGAGAATTAAATCTTAATTCCACTTTGTTAACCTTTACTAAGGCAAAGGAATGTCAAGGGATTAATTGGTTTGATCTTCGGATCCTATTTATTTCCTAAGAAAAGATTGGGATTATTAAAGTTCAATTTAATTAACAAAGATAACAATTATCAATCATGTTTGAGTTTGATAACTCCTGTGTTACTGATTTCTTAACCAAGACTAAAAGGAGAAAAGTAAATCTACTGGAATAAAAATGTCTTCAGATTGGGAACAATAGCAACATAAATAAAATAAAGCAATATTAAACTGAAATACCTCAAATAACATTAATTCAAAAGAGTAATCTGTAACATGGAAGAATTCATAAATTAAATTGCAAAAGTAAATAAAAGGGAATATTGAACCTGATAAAGAGATAATCCTGAAAGCGAATAAAATCCTAAATCTAAATCCTAATCCTAAAGAGAGAAGAGAGAGGAGAGAACCTCTCTCAAAACTAAATCTAAATCATGAAAACTAACTAAAAGTGGAGACTCTCTTTGAATGGATGCATTCCCCCACTTCATAACCTCTGGTCTATGCCTTCTGGACTTGGATTTGGGCCAATAAAGGCTTCAGAATTCGCTATGAGCGTTTTCTGCAGTTTCTGGTGCGTGGCCTCTGTCACGCGTCCGTGTGGGTCACGCGGTCGCGTCATTCGGAGTTTTCCTTATCACGTGGTCGCGTTAGTCATGCGGACGCATCATATGTATTCTGCTTAAGGCGCGCGGTCGCGTCAGTCATGCGGCCGCGTCAATGCCTTTTCGCGCTGGCATGCAGCCGCGTCGCCCATGCGATCGCGTGGCTGCCAGTTTCTTCAAAAACTCTGTTTTGTGCTTTACTTCCATTTTTGTATGTTTCCTTTCCATCCTTTAAGTCATTCCTGCCTTAGAAGATCTGAAACTACTCAACACACTAATCACGGCATCGAATGGAAATAAAGGTAATTAAAATAATTAATTTTAAAGCATAGGAAACATGTTTTTCACATACATCACATAATACGGAAGGGAAAGTAAAACCATGCAAATAATATGAATAAGTGGGTAAAGGATTGAATAAATCACTCAGATTAAGCACAAAATATATCATAAAATATGGGTTTATCAGTTATCTCCAACTATTGTGCAGTAACTTGCTCTTCTCCGGAAGAGCTGTGGGCTTCGTTCCTCCTTTGGGATAGCTCCTGTTTTGATATACTGGAAAAAGGGTGTTCTCCAGTCCTTTACTTGTATGATGCTCAGTATGCTATTTAATTTAAAGCTTGGTTTTTCAAGTGTTAATTGTGAGAGTGCTGGTGTGTGTGATTGAGGTCTTGTTGTTGCTAGCTTAGATAGGACATCGGCTCTTGCATTTTGTTCTCTATTCACATGTATTATTTCAAACTTATGAAACTTTGAAATAAGATCCTTTGTTATGAGCCAGTATTTCTCTAACAAAGGATCTTTTACCTAGAATTCGCCTTTGATCTGTTGGACGACGAGCAATGAATCATAGTATACCGTGAGGTGATGTATTTCTAAGTCCTGGGCGAGCTTCAGTCCGGCTAGAAGTGCTTCGTATTCCGCCTGGTTATTGCTTGCAGCGAAGGAGAATTGTAGCGACTGTTCGGCAATGACCTGTTCGCCCTTTTTAAGTGTTACCCCTGCTCCGCTTTCTTCTTTGTTCGCTGCTCCATCTACATACAATTCCCAGTTATGTTCTGTTTGCCTATCTTCGGTTGTAAGCTCGGAGATAAAGTCGGCTAGTATTTGCAGTTTTGGGGTCTTCTGGGGTTGATATTGTATGTCGTATTCAGAGAGCTCAACGGACTATCTTGTTAAGCATCCAGCTAGCTCGGGCTTGGTGAGAATCTGTCACAGCGGTTGATTGGTTCTGACTATTATACTGTGGCTTTGGAAGTATTGTCGCAGTTTTCTTGCTGTTGTCACCAGGGCTAGTGCGAGCTGTTCTATCTTCGGGTACCTGGTTTCTGCTGGTTATAGGATTCTGCTGACGAAGTACACTGGGCTTTGTGTTTTTCCTGTTTCATAAACTAGCACCGAGCTTATGGTATGGTTAGAAACTGATAAATACAAAAATAATAGTTTATCGAGCTCTGGTTTTTGGAGGATTGATGGTGTTGATAGTATTTGTTTAAGCTCTGTGAAAGATCGTTCACAGTTTTCTGTCCACTTGAACTTTTTGTTCTTAGATATTGTTTGGAAAAAATGGTATGATCGGTTTACTACTGCGGGTAGGAATCGTGATAGTGCCGCAACTCTCCCTGCCAATTGTTGTACTTCTTTTATTGTCATTGGGCTGCTCGTTTTAAGGATAGCTTCACATTTTTCTGGGTTTGCTTCTATTCCTCGCGAGGTTAACATGAATCTGAGGAACTTCCCTCATTGAATTCCGAATGCGCATTTTTCTGGATTGAGTCTCATGTTATATGCTCGGAGCTGTTGGAAGACCTCTTTCAGGTCATCACAATGTGATCCTTGTGCTGAGGTTTTAGCTACCATATCATCTACATATATTTCCATATTCCTTCCTATTTGTTGTTGGAAGACTTTGTCCATGAGTCGCTGATATGTTGCTCCTGCATTCTTAAGGCCAAATGGCATAACTTTATAACAAAAATTTCCATATTTTGTTATGAAGGCTGTTTTGCTTTGATCTTCTAGATGCATGAGGATCTGGTTATACCCAGAGTATGCATCCATGAAGCTTAAAGTTTTAAAACCAGAAGCATTATCTACTAGTTTGTCAATGCAAGGTAAAAGATATGCATCTTTTGGACAACCTTTATTTAGATTTGTAAAGTCGACGTACATGCGCTATTTACCTGACTGTTTTCTTACCATTACCACATTTGAAAGCCACGTGGTGAAGCAGAGTTCTTTGATAAAGCCGGCGTTGAGGAGCTTCTTTGTCTCTTCAAGAGCGGCTTTCATTTTTTTGGTTCCGAGGTTCCGCTTCTTCTGAGCGATTGGCTTGCTTGTTTTGTTTATGGCGAGCTTGTGCCAGATTATGTTCGGGTCTATTCCTGGCATGTCTGCTGGTGTCCAAGCAAATAAGTCGGCATTGTCCTGGAGCACCTTTATTAACTTTGTTCTCTCCTCTCCTTCTAATGCTCGGCCAATGTAAGTGAATTGTTCGACTTTTGCTGTCAGGGGGATCTTCTGGAGCTCGTCTATTAGTTGCGGCCTTTCCTGGAAGTTCTCCCTTGGATCAAACTCAACGAGTGTCAATACCTCGGATGTGGTGTGTATTATCTCCGCCCCCTGATTAGCCCTTGGTTGTGTGCTGGTTTTCTTCAGGCTGGTGTTGTAGCATTGCCGAGCTTGTTGGTGGTCTGAATGTACTGTTGCTATTTTGTTTTGTACCTGAAACTTAACACATAAGTGTAATGTAGATACTACCGCTCTGAATTTATTCAGGGCGGGCCTTCCGAGAATAATGTTATATGGGCTAGGACAGTCAACTATAAGATATTGGACGTGATGCCGGGGTATTTTGGCCAGTTTTACTGACCTTTTCTTTACTATTTTTAGGGTAGTTTCATGCATTTCCTTAGGAAATAAGCTAGTTTTGGGTAGATATTCATTTACATCTTGATTCAAGCATACATTGTGCACTTTACATGATTTCATGAGGATTTTGCATGAATTTAATGACAAATTGGATGTTGCATTTCTCATGACTTGCACTAGAACTTTGATGCACTTTATTGCTTGATTTCAGGACAAAGGAAGCAAAGAAAAACCACATTAGTAGCTACGTTAGTTACACTAACGTGGAATGGGAGTAACTTGCAAAGTTAATGAGAAAAGTCATTGCCAATAATGCTCTCGAAGCCATCATTGCCCACGTTAAAAGTCACGTTAACTAAGCTAACGTGAACTCTAATGTGGGAGAAAGGAAATGGAGCCAACGTTAGTGACACTTAACATTATCACTAACGTTGGACCAAGCTCATAAGTGGCCACGTTAGTTGCCTCATTAACTTAGTTAATGTGGCCTCTAACGTTAAGAAGAAAAGGGGGACGCCAACGTTAGTATCATTCAACTTTCTCACTAACGTTGGCCAAGTCACAAGAAGCCACGTTAACTCCCACGTTAACCTAGTTAACGTGGAAGCTAACGTGAAGAAACTAGGTGGTCGACAACGTTAGTGACACCAAACATTGTCACCAATGTTGGGATAAACACACACTATCCCCAAGAAGCCACGTTAACTCCCACATTAACCTAGTTAACGTGGAAGTTAACGTGAAGAAGAAAGGTTGTCGACAACGTTAGTGACACCAAACATTGTCACTAACATTGGAAGGAGCCAACACAAGCCATTTAGTGACATTCAACATTATCACTAACGTTGGCCAAGTCACACTAGGCCACGTAATGAGCCACGTTAACTTAGTTAACGTGGAAGCTAACGTGAGGAGAGGGATGATGAGCCAACGTTAGTGACATTCAACTTTGTCACTAACGTTGGAGACGGCTAGCACAACCACGTTAGAAGCCACGTTAACCTAGTTAACGTGGACTCTAACGTGGGAGCTAAGGGGCACATTGGAACGTTAGTGACAATGTTAAGTGTCACTAACGTTCTCGAAGGTTGGCAAGCCTACGTTAAAAGAGCCACGTTAACTAAGTTAACGTGGACTCTAACGAAGGGAAGGGGGAGGATTCTCAACGTTATTGGGAAAGTTGAGTCCCAATAACGTGCGCGAAGGACAAAGAGGCAACGTTAGTGGCAACGTTTGTGCCACTAACGTTGAGGTTAACGTGGCTCTTACTTGGGTGAGTAACAATTAAGATTGCTAAGATTGCCAAGGAGATCAATGAGTGCATTGATTGAGGAAGAGATGAAAATGAAATTGATCTGGAGAATGCAACATCTCCTGAGCCCAATGAACCCCCCATTTCTGATCTTACCCATTCTCTTTAATTTCTTTCATTTACTTTTATGAGCAATTTCCCTATTCCCATTTAAGATTCTGCAATTTAATTTCAGTCATCTACATTCAGCTCTTATTTCTAGCATTTACTTTTCTGTTATTTACTTTCCCGCCATTTAATTTTCTGCAAATTCTCAACTCAAATTCTGATTCGCTCAACTAGAACATTCCTCTAATTAAAGTTGCTTGATCAATCAATCCCTGTGGGATTCGACCTCACTCTATTGTGAGTTTTTACTTGACGACAAATTCGGTACACTTGCCGAAGGAATTTTGTTATGAGACAAGTTTTCCGTGCATCAAGTTTATGGCGCCGTTGCCGGGGATTGATTGTGCATCAACAATGATTAAATTGGAGGATAACTAGATTGAGCATTTTATTTTTGTTTGATTTAATTTTCTGTTTGAGTCATTTACTTTCTGTTTTAGTTAATTTTCTTCCCTTCCCCCTACTTTTTCTTTGTTATTTACCATTCATTTCACTAACCCACTAACTGTTTGATATATTGCATCACTCACACTAACAGTAATTCTGACAGATATACTTTCTGCACCTATTCTCTTTACTTGTACTTTTTGGTTGTATGACAGGGAGAAGAAGCGAGGCTTCAACTTCCTTTGATTCTGAACCTGAGAGAACCTTCCTTAGACTAAGAAGGGAGGCAAGAGAAAAACGTGTAGTTGGTGCTGAAGAAGAGGAGGAACACTTAAGAAGATGTCCCCCTGATATGTTCAACGAATGGGTGCAGCTGCACATTTTCTATGAAGGGCTCTCTTATGAGTCAAAGAAGGCCGTAGACCATTCATCCGGAGGATCTTTGAACAAGAAGAAGACCATTGAGGAGGCCATAGATGTCATTGAAACTGTAGCAGAGAACGACTACTTCTATGCCTCCGAAATAGGGAACACAAGAGGAGTAATGGAGCTAAATAATGTAGATGCTCTGCTAGCCCAAAACAAGCTCATTACCTAGCAGCTGGCTGACCTCACCAAGAAGATGGAGAGGAACCAAGTAGCAGCAATCACCACTTCATCATCAACCCAAGAAGGAGTGAATGAAGAAGCAGAGGGAAGTTAGGAGCAAGTCAACTACATTGGGAATTCACCTAGGCAAAACCATGATCCATACTCCAAGACCTACAACCCTGTATGGAGGAATCACCCAAACTTTGGGTGGGGAAATCAACAAGACCAAAGCCTTGATCAAAGACGCCCAAATCCCAACAATGCAAGCCACCAACATTTCACATCTAGACCATATCAACACCCCAATAACAACACCTCTCCACATCCACATCAAAACCAAAATAACTTACCTTATCCTTCCACCTCTAATCACGATCTACAATCATTGGATGACAAAATCTCAAAGATTGAGAATCTACTTGAAGGCATAGGCAAAGAGATTCAAGATAGTAAAGCGTTCTGAGAAGAGGTGATGTCCAATATGCAGAATCAGGATGCTGCCATCAAGAAACTTGAGACACAAATTGGCTACTTATCCAAGCAAATTTCCAGCCACAACCTTCGTAGCAATACTAGCTCAACATAAAGGGAGGAGTGTCAGGCTATCACCCTTAGGAATGGGAAGGAACTGAAGGAAACCCCCCAGAAACCACAAGAAGAGGACTCAAATAAAGAGGAAGAAGAGCAGGACGAAGCTCGAGTTCCCACTTTGAGTTCACAAAAAGGGGAAGGAGTGCTGAAGCCAGACGCCCCAAGAGTCCCATACCCTCAGCAATTAAAGAAGAAAGGGGATGACAATCAGTTTTCGAGATTTTTGGAAATCTTCAAGAAACTGCAAATCAACATACCCTTTGCTGAAGCAATAGAACAAATGCCACTCTACGCCAAGTTCTTGAAGGAGCTCATGACTAAGAAAAGAAGCTGGAAGAACAACGAGACTGTGATACTAACCGAAGAATGTAGTGCTATCATTCAGCACAAACTACCCCAGAAATTGAAGGATCCCGAGAGTTTTCAGATCCCTTGTATTATAGGGGAAATCACAGTGGAAAAGGCTCTTTGTGACTTAGGAGCCAGCATCAATTTGATGTCGGTAGCTATGATGAGAAAAATGAAGATTGAGAAAGCTAAACCAACAAAGATGGCCTTACAATTGGCAGACCGATCGTTCAAGTTCCCGCATGGCGTCGTAGAAGATTTGCTGGTGAAAGTGGGAGATTTTATCTTCCCAGCAGACTTTGTAGTGCTTGACATGCAGGAGGAAGCCAAGGCTTCCATCATCCTGGGAAGGCCATTCTTGGCCACTGCTGGAGCTGTCATTAGTGTACAAAAGGGAGATCTCACCCTGAGATTACACAATGAAAAGATGACGATCAATGTGTTCAAGGCCATGAGTTACCCACCAGAGCAAATGGGAGAGTGTATGAGGTTGGACTCACTTGAAGACGCAGTGCAGGAAAGTTTTGAAGAAGAAGAACCTGAAGGTATAATAGAGGAGGAGTCTACGTTTAGTGAAGAGGTTGCAATAGCAGAGAGTCAAATACAAGGTGCACCAAAAGAAGAGAACGAAAAGTCAGAAGCACCCAAACTTGAACTCAAAGCATTCCCACCCTCTCTCAAATATGCATACTTAGGAGAAGATAAAAATTGCCCAGTAATTATAAGCTCATGCCTCAGCCAAGATCAAGAGGATGAACTGCTCAAAGTACTGCGAAACCACAAAGATGCCATTGGTTGGACTCTTGCTGACTTGAAGGGGATAAGTTCGGCCATATGTATGCACAAGATACTGCTGGAAGATGATGCCAAACCATCCATTCAATCCCAAAGGAGGTTGAACCCAATCATGAAGGAAGTGGTACAGAAAGAAGTTATGAAGTTATGGCAGGGAGGGGTAATTTACCCGATCTCAGACAGCCCCTGGGTTAGCCCCGTGCATGTTGTCCCAAAAAAGGAAGGAATTACCGTGGTTCCCAATGAGAAGAACGAACTAATTCCTACAAGGACAGTCACAGGATGGCGGATGTGCATAGACTACAGGAAGCTCAAT
>NC_029792.2:100494279-100507428 GCF_000816755.2 Arachis ipaensis | reverse complement strand
GCCTTGGTATTGAAAAGATGCCAAGAGACCAATCTGGTCTTGAACTGGGAGAAATGTCACTTTATGGTGACAGGAGGAATAGTCCTGGGTCACAAGGTTTCTAACCAAGGCATTGAGGTTGACAGAGCCAAAGTAGAACTTATTGAAAAACTGCCTCCACCTAGTGATGTCAGGGCAATTAGGAGCTTTTTAGGGCATGTTGGTTTTTACAGAAGGTTTATTAAAGATTTTTCAAAGATAGCCAAGCCCTTGAGCAATCTCCTTGTATCTGATACACCATTTATCTTTGATGAAACATGCATGTTAGCCTTTGAAAATTTGAAAATGAGGTTATCCTCTGCTCCTATCATTTCCCCACCTGATTGGAATTTGCCATTTGAATTAATGTGTGACGCATCTGATTTTGCAGTTGGGGCAGTGTTAGGACAGAGGAAAGATAACTTAGTCCATGTGATATACTATGCAAGCAAAGTTCTTAATGATACTCAAAGAAATTATACCACTACTGAAAAGGAGTTGCTAGCAATAGTTTTTGCATTTGACAAGTTTAGATCGTACCTCATTGGTGCTAAAGTGATTGTTTTTACAGATCACACAGCACTTAAATATTTGTTTGCGAAGGAAGAATCAAAGCCAAGACTAATAAGATGGATCTTATTATTGCAGGAATTCAATATTGAAATCAGAGACAAGAAAGGAGTGGAGAACAAGGTAGCAGATCACCTATCCATGATTCCTCATGATAAAGGTGGAACACCTGATACAAGTGTGAACGAGTTCTTCCCTGATGAGCAGTTGATGATAGTTCACAAAGCACCATGGTTCGCAGACATTGCCAACTTCAAGGCAACTGGGGCATTGCCTCCAGAGATCAATAAACATCAAAAAAGGAAGCTCATGAATGATGCAAAGTACTTCGTCTGGGATGAGTCATATCTATTCAAGAAGTGTTCAGATGGAATCCTTAGAAGATGTGTTTCGGAAGAAGAAGGACGAGAGGTCCTATGGAATTGCCACGGCTCATGCTATGGAGGCCACTTTGGAGGGGATAGAACTGCAGCTAAGGTGTTACAAAACGGATTCTTTTGGCCCACCCTGTTCAAGGATGCCAAAGAACTAGTAAAGAGCTGCAATGAATGCCAAAGATTTGGAAACTTGCCCAAAAGAAATGAGATGCCACAAAATTTTATCTTGGAACTGGAATTGTTTGATGTGTGGGGAATCGATTTCATGGGACCATTCCCAACCTCATATGCAAACAAGTACATCTTGGTAGCAGTCGATTATGTTTCCAAGTGGGTAGAGGCTATTGCAACCCCAACGAATGATAACAGGGTAGTCATGAACTTCCTCAGGAAGAATATCTTTAGCTGGTTTGGAGTTTCACGAGCACTCATCAGTGATGGAGGGAGCCATTTTTGTAACAGACCACTAAAAGCTCTTTTCCTACGATATGGGGTAAAACACAAGGTAGCCACACCTTACCATCCCCAAACAAGTGGACAAACTGAGATATCCAACAGAGAGCTAAAGAGGATTCTGGAAAAGACTGTGGGTGCATCAAGAAAGGATTGGTCGAAGAAGCTGGATGATGCTCTTTGGGCATACAGAACAGCATTCAAAACACCACTCGGAATGTCCCCATATCAACTAGTGTATGGGAAGGCTTGTCATTTACCACTGGAGCTGGAACACAAGGCTCTCTGGGCTATCAAGATACTAAATTTTGACAGCATTGCTGCTGGTGCAAAGAGGATCTTGCAGCTGCAAGAGATGGAGGAATTCAGGTCACAAGCCTATGAAAATACCAAGATGTATAAAGAGAAGGAAAAGAGAAGACATGACCTGCATCTTGCACCCAGGAGTTTCAAAAAGGGGCAACGAGTACTCCTTTACAATTCCAAATTGAGACTATTCCCAGGAAAACTGAAATCAAGGTGGTCCTGACCTTTTCTTGTCACAAAAGTTTCGCCATATGGACACATCGAAATCATGGATGAAGGTTCAGAGAGGATTTTTACAGTGAACGGACAAAGACTCAAGCATTATCTGGGCAACATGGGGGAAAACCCCAGAGTGAATTACCATCTCAAGTAAAGGAGGAACCGTCGAGCTAGCGACGATAAAAGAGCGCTCTGTTGGGAGGCAACCCAACCTCAGGTAGTTTCCTTTTTATCTTTATTTCAATAAGGATCGCAAGTTGTTTCCCCTGTATTGCGAGGAGCTAAGTTTGGTGTTCCACACCAAAACAATTCAAGAGTGAAAGTGTGATTCTAAGTTTGGTGTTCCACCAAAGGAATCACACTCCATTCCCAAAGCACATTGCTAGCTGCAATAAATCAATGGAAACCACTTAGATTTAGTTAGGTTTTAGTTGATAATTATTTTGTTAAACAACAAGATATGAGGTTCTCTGCATATATGCAAGGTTCTGTACTGGGCAAGGAACTAAGTTTGGTGTTGACACACCAAATTAAGTTCAGAAGTCACAAGCATACATGCAAGCTAACTATTTATCAAGTGCTTTGGGAACAAGCAACTTCCAATAACTTTGCAGGAATCTTATGAGGAAATGGTGCACCTTCACCCAAGAAAGTGAGGTAACAAAGACTAGGATGATGACAAAAAAAGGGGGTAACTAGAAACCATCCCCTAAAGGTTGTATTGTCACTTAATTCCATGTACTTAGAATGTTGAAAACTGGAAGTCCAAATGCAATCTTGATTAATAGTTAAATGTTAGTCTGAACCTTTTTAAATTCTGTCTTTTAAGTTTTTGTGTTGAAGAGGTCTCTGTGTGCTAGTCTTTATGTCACCGCATCCTTACTTTGTTTACTTGTATGCTTATCCCTTTTGAATCAAATGAAAAAGAGAATGAGTGTTTACAAAAGACCAGAGAGGAGTTCATACTATAGAGTAAGTTCATGAGTTTATGGTATAGTCATAAGTTAGCTAAGATGGTTCAACCATAAGGTGGGAGGACAACTATCTGTCATGAATACTATGCTTGAGACACACCCCATGAGACTAGCTAAATAAGAAGATCCTAATAAGAAAAAGGAAAAGAACAATCAAAGTTGAGGAATAAAAGAAAAAGAACAAGCAATAAGGCTAGGCACCAATGGTTTTTAATCTTGAGGCATGTGTCTGTGGTGCTTCTGTGTGAGGGTCTACTTGGATGAATAAGCTCTTAGGGGTGCCTTATCACTTGGTAACTTGGGTTAACTAACTCGGGATTATCAGCTGAAAGTCCACTATCAAGAGTAACCTTCAATACAGAGCATTTAGTAACCCAAAGAGGTTCTAGACACCAAGGTCTCAAGAAAAGAAAATAAATAAATTATGTGCCTGTGGTGTGTATGTATGGGGGAGAGACTTGAGCAAGTAAGTCCTTAGGGGTGCTTTAACACCTAGCACCTTGAACCAACTGGTTCGGGAGTGTTGGCTGAAAGCTTATTTTAAAGAGTTGCCCCCTTACAGAGCACTTAGCTTAAGAACAAAAATAAACCCTGAAATGACAATAAAAGGATCAATGAATAAAAGTCTCATGGGATGCAATCAAAGTGAGTGTTCTAGGACATGATAAAGGTCTGAAAGCCAGGAATGAACCTAAGTTGCTATGCATGAAACCACCATAAAACCAAGGTCATGACTTCCACAAGAATGACTCATTCCTCTTGGCATTCTATTCATCATTCTCTTGTTCCAGTACTTGCTTAGGGACAAGCAAGCTTTAAGTTTGGTGTTTTGATGTCAGGGCATTTTGGCCAGTTTCACTGACCTTTTCTTTACTGTTTTTAGGGTAGTTTCATGCATTTCCTTAGGAAATAAGCTAGTTTTGGGTAGATATTCATTTATATCTTGATTCAAGCATACATTGTGCACTTTACATGATTTCATGAGGATTTTGCTTGAATTTAATGACAAATTGGATGTTGGATTTCCCATGACTTGGACTAGAACTTTGATGCACTTTATTGCTTGATTTCAGGACAAAGGAAGCAAAGAAGAACCACATTAGTAGCTACGTTAGTTACACTAACGTTAACACTAACGTGGAATGGGAGTAACTTGCAAAGTTAATGAGAAAAGTCATTGCCAATAACGCTCTCGAAGCCATCATTGCCCACGTTAAGAGTCACGTTAACTAAGCTAACATGAACTCTAACGTGGGAGAAAGGAAATGGAGCCAACGTTAGTGACACTTAACATTATCACTAACGTTGGACCAACCTCATAAGTGGCCACGTTAGTCGCCTCGTTAACTTAGTTAACGTAGCCTCTAACGTTAAGAAGAAAAGGGGGACGCCAATGTTAGTGTCATTCAACTTTCTCACTAACGTTGGCCAAGTCACAAGAAGCCACGTTAACTCCCACGTTAACCTAGTTAACGTGGAAGCTAACGTGAAGAAACTAGGTGGTCGACAACGTTAGTGACACCAAACATTGTCACTAACGTTGGGATAAACACACACTATCCCCAAGAAGCCACGTTAACTCCCACGTTAACCTAGTTAACGTGGAAGCTAACGTGAAGAAACTAGGTGGTCGACAACGTTAGTGACACCAAACATTGTCACTAACGTTGGGATAAACACACACTATCCCCAAGAAGCCACGTTAACTCCCACGTTAACCTAGTTAACGTGGAAGTTAACGTAAAGAAGAAAGGTTGTCGACAACGTTAGTGACACCAAACATTGTCACTAACGTTGGAAGGAGCCAACACAAGCCACAATGAGCCACGTTAACTCCTACGTTAACTTAGTTAACGTGGAAGCTAACGTGAGGAGAGGGATGATGAGCCAACGTTAGTGACATTCAACTTTGTCACTAACGTTGGAGATGGCTAGCACAGCCACGTTAGATGCCACGTTAACCTAGTTAACGTGGACTCTAACGTGGGAGCTAAGGGGCACATTGGAACGTTAGTGACAATGTTCAGTGTCACTAACGTTCTCGAAGGTTGGCAAGCCTACGTTAAAAGAGCCACGTTAACTAAGTTAACGTGGACTCTAATGAAGGGAAGGAGGAGGATTCTCAACGTTATTGGGAAAGTTGAGTCCCAATAACGTGCGCGAAGGACAAAGAGGCAACGTTAGTGGCAACGTTTGTGCCACTAACGTTGAGGTTAACGTGGCTCTTACTTGGGAAAGGAACGTTAGTGAAAAATTTGAATGTCACTAACGTTCTCGAACCCATATTTTCACTGAACGTTAACACCACTAACGTCCTGAGCTAAAGTCTCTGCCCACTTCACACTTTCTCTCTGCAAGTAAAGCCAAGCCCAATGAAGAAGATAACTGCTTCAAACTCAAGATCCAAAGGCCCAGACCCAAGACTTGAAGAGCCAACTAGAAGAGTAGAAGAGTAGTATATATAGGAGTAGCTTTGAATTATTTAGAGAGTTGGAAATTATAGGGAGCCTCTGGGCATAGAACTACTCTCTGTATTCTAGTTTTCATTATGTATTCTCCATCTTTGTTTTCATTTTCCAGAGCTATGAACAACTAAACCCCTTTCATTGGATTAGGGAGCTCTGTTGTAATTTGATGGATCAATACTAGTTTTCATTATTCTTCTCCTATCTTTTCTCTTGAATTGATCCGGAGAATGCAACATCTCCTGAGCCCAATGAACCCCCCATTTCTGATCTTACCCATTCTCTTTAATTTCTGTCATTTACTTTTATGAGCAATTTCCCCATTCCCATTTAAGATTCTGCAATTTAATTTCAGTCATCTACATTCAGCTCTTATTTCTAGCATTTACTTTTCTGTTATTTACTTTCCCGCCAATTAATTTTCTACAAATTCTCAACTCAAATTCTGATTCGCTCAACTAGAACATTCCTCTAATTAAACTTGCTTGATCAATCAATTCCTGTGGGATTCGACCTCACTCTATTGTGAGTTTTTACTTGACGACAAATTCGGTACACTTGCCGAAGGAAATTTGTTATGAGACAAGTTTTCCGTGCATCAGGACGTCAATAGTTTTTGCTAATGGGGGGTTGCCTACGGTTGTTTTTAGTCATATGTGCCCTTTTATTGGGACTCTTTCTCCGGAGAACCCAACCAGTTCTCCTGATGAGGGTTGCATGGCTTTTGCGGATAATTACATTTTTATAAAAGTTGAATAAAATAATACATCGGCGCTACTACCTGGGTCCAAAAGGACCTTTCTTACCAGTAACTCTCTTGTTTGGATGGAGATCACCACCGGATCGTTGAAAAGAACTGAAGATTGATGGTTTAGAAGTTATAGTAAAATCTCGTTGCAACTATAGTTACTAAACCACGCAATCAACCTTTCTTACAAACATTTTGGTTGTCACAAGTAACAAACCCTTTTAAAATTGATAACCGAGTATTCAAATCTCAGGTCGTCTTCTCAAGGAATTGCAGGGAGGTATGTTCTTATTATTGGTTATGAAGATTGTAAATTGGGGTTTTGGAAGTAGGGAGCAAGTAATTTAAATTGCAATTAAAATAAGTAAATGACTGTAAAATAAATAAATAACTGTAAAATAAACTTTTGGCAAGGTATGAGAAATTAGAAGTCCTATCCTAGTTATCCTTATCAATGATGATGAAGATTGAATCTTAATTCCACTTAGTTAGCCTTTACTTAAAGCAAAGAAAGATCAAGTGACTAATTAATTTGATCCTCAAATCCTAGTTAATCCCTAAGGAGAGATTGGGATTATTGAAGTTCAATTTAGTTAGCAAAGATAACGATTATCAATCATGTTTGAGTTTGATAACTCCTGAGTTACTGATTTCTTAACCAAGACCAAAAAGGAAAAAAGTAAATCTACCGGAATAAAAATACCTTCAGATGGGACGTAACAGTAACATAAATTAAAGAGAGCAATCATAAGTCTGAAATGCCTCAAAATATAATAAATAGAAAATCAATCTAAACATAAAGAGTCATAAACAAAAATGAGAAAATAAATAAAAAGAACATTAAACCTAGAAATTGAGAAGAGATAATCCTAAATCCTTTAAGAGGAATCCTAATCCTAAATCCTAAGAGAGAAGAGAGAACCTCTCCCTCTAAAAACTACATCCAAATTATGAGAAGTGAATTGTGAGAGCATGATTATTAATGGATGTATTCCCCCACTTTATAGCCTCTAATCTGTGTGTTCTGGGCTGAAAACTGGGTCAAAAACAGCCCAGAAATCGCTCCCAGCAATTTCTGTTACGTTCAGGTCGCGGGAAGGTGACGCGGAGGCGTCGTCCACGCGGTGGCATGGATTGAAGTTCGCAGATGCGGCGCGGGCGCGTCATTCACGCGTTCGCGTCGCTTAACGTCGGAGCAGTTATAGCAAATTATATATCAAATCGAAGCCCCGGACGTTAGCTTTCTAACGCAACTGGAACCGCATCATTTGGACCTCTATAGCTCAAGTTATGACCGTTTGAGTGCAGAGAGGTCAGGCTGGACAGCTTTAGCAGTTCCTTCAGTTTCTCGTATTCCTTCTACTTTTGCATGCTTCCTTTCCATCCTCTAAGCCATTCCTGCCCTGTAATCTCTGAAAACATTTAACACACATATCAAGGCATCTAATGGTGATAAGAGAGGATTAATATTAGCAATATAAAGGCCAAAGAAGCATGTTTTCAATCATAGCACATAATTAGGAAGGTAAATGTGAAACCATGCAAATAGTATGAATAAGTGGGTAAAGAATTGATAAAAATCACTCAATTGAGTACAAGATAAACCATAAAATAGTGGTTTATCAACCTCCCCACACTTAAACATTAGCATGTTCTCATGCTAAGCTCAAGAGAAACTATAAAGATGAAGAGGAATAGTAGAATGTATGAAATACAACCTATCTATATGAATGCAACTACATGCAAAATATTTCTACCTACTTGGTTAAAAGTAAACAAATCTTTCAAGAAGAAATATGAACTGGATTTCACTAATTCAAATCATGAAAATAAAGTACAAATAGACTTGCAAGAAGAAAATAGCTCATGAAAGCAGGGAACAAGGGATTGAGCATCGAACCCTCACTGGTAGTGTATACACTCTAATCACTCAAGTGTTTAAGGTTTGATTCTCTCAATTCTCTACTAACCTTGATTTCTAAGGCTTGCTCTTCATCTAACAATCAACATAAATTTAATGTACAGATACACATATCAAGAGGTCTTTTAAGGGTTGTAATGGGGTTAGGGTCATGGTAGGATTGTATTTGGCCAAGTGGACTAAAATCTGAATCCTTAATTAACTTAAACTTTTCCCATCTAACTTAAGACAATCCATGTAATTACAATGCAAAATCTGACTACCCATTAACTATGTTTTTCCACATATTCATGCATCCGATTTTGAGTACAGTACATATGCATTGCTTTCATTATTTACTTTGGGCCATTTTGTCCCCTTTTTTGCTTAATTGCTCTTTTTTCTTTTCTTTTTCTCATTTCTTTTTTTTTATATATATACATATTTTTTTCTTTTATTTTTCTCAATGCATATGATTAAATTATTGGATGCATGAATCATGTCCTAAACATTTTTTTTCACATTTTCAGAAAATTCTAACATACTCAATTCTCAAACCAAATGTTTCCAAATTCAACTTTCCCCATACTTAATTCATGAGAACTCTCACTAGTCTAAGCTAACCACGGATTCAAATTAAGGACATTATTGTTTTCCGCTTAGAGTTAATGATGTGCTAAAGTAAAGAACAAAAGGGGTATAATAGGCTCAAAATTGGTTTGCAAGGGATAATGAAAGGTTAAAGCCATATGGGTATGTAAGCTCAATGAAACAAAGGCCTCAATCATGTAAGTGTATGCATACATCAAATAATGGAAATATAGAATTAAGCAAGACAAAGATCACAATTTTAGAGAGAAAAATACACACCAAAAATAAAATATTGGTTGGTAAAATGCAACCAATTCAAATAAGCTCAAAATCTCACTGGTTTTGTGTGTTCGAGCTCTAAACCATGTTCCAGTATAATATTTCTTCAAACAAGTGTAACATTAAATTTTATTCAAATTAGTGAAATGCTCTTAAAAGGTTTCTTCAAAAAGAAAATATTAATTTAACCAAGTGGTAAAATACGCACAAAATCAAACAAACATGCAAATGTAACAATGAACAAACAAAGAGAATAAAACAATGGTGTTTGAAAAGAAGGTAGCTAACCCCTGGAAGTCGGTATCGACCTCCCCACACTTAAAGATTGCACCGTCCTCGGTGCATGTTAAGATGTGCAAGTGGACGGGCTGCTCCAACTGATGCTTTTCTTTAAGGAATGTGCGTAGGAACTTGTGTGTCTCTCCCATGCAAACGTCTTCCGGTTCTCTTCCTGGTGGCCATCCTAAAAGAAAAAGGGAAGAAAAGTAACCCAAAGCAAAGATAAAAAATCAAATAAAACATGGGTTGGTTAATGCCAAAAATGAGGGTCTCAATTACATGGAAGCTACAACATGCAAGTGAGAAAACAATAGAAGCACATGGCATACTAGTGGTGCAAAATTTTGCAACAATGAGGGAGAGAGTGTGGGTAAGGAGAGATAATATAAATTCATATCAATGTAAAAGTAATACAGGTATAAAAGATTGGCATTGATATAAATAATATTACCTATTCAGAATAAAACAAGTCACTAACAACCCAAAATAATTCAAGAGAAGATGCAACAGTTAAATAAGAAAATTTGAACACCAAAGGAAAAATAATGAAAAAAGAAAATAAAAATATGCACAAAATTAAAATGCAATGAATAAAATATGAAAATAAATTAAGTAAAATAAAATGAAAGATAAGAAGAATGAGAAGGGAAAGGAGGGAAGAAGAAGTAAGTAAGAAAGGAGGGAGGAAAAATTAGGATTGGGGAAGAAAAGATAAGATATTTGGCAAATTAGGATAAGCTGTGCGGCGCAAGCGACGCAGACGCGTGGGGCACGCGGTCGCGTGACTTGCACTTATACGGATTGACGCGGTCGCATCGGTCAGGCGGTCGCGTGACATAGTTCATGCTACTGGCGCGAGGGCAGCCTCGCGCTCGCACAACTCTCTGTTCGAAACTTAGTATTGCCAAAATCCAGGGTGACGCGGTCGCGTGATCGACGCGATCGCGTGAGTGGCCATTATGGAGGTATGACGCGGACGCGTGAGCCATGCGTCCGCGTGGTAAGGCTGTGTGTTCAGCACCAATCCAGCACCACTCCAGCATAACTTTTGGCTATGCACCCTTTTGACGTCGATTTTCTTGTGACGCGGCCGCGTGGGTGACGCGGTCGCGTGGGGTGATTTCTGCCAAAGGCACGCCTCCAGCCACACTCTCGCGTGACTTTCTGTTCGATTTCTTTTCTGCCCAATGCACTGGTGACGCGGACGCGTCAGCGACGCTGCCGCGTCGCGTGCGTGTTTTTTTTTAATAATGCAGTATGTAGAATGCAATGCTAATATGAATGTTATGCAAAATTCCAGGGTCAATACAATAAAATAAATTAAAACTCAAAAATAAACAAAACAGACTAGAATTAAAACTGAAAAAAGGGACGATCATACCATGGTGGGTTGTCTCCCACCTAGCACTTTTAGTTAAAGTCCTTAAGTTGGACATTTGATGAGCTTCCTGTTATGGTGGCTTGTGCTTGAACTCATCCAAGAATCTCCACCAATGTTTGTAATTCCAATGGCCTCCGGGATCCCAAACTAGGCACGTAAAGCCTTTGAGCAGCTTCAAACAGATTCTTAGGCTCCCGGGGTGTTGGATGTCAGAACAGATTCCAGGATCTCAAACCTTGCTATTGCACCCGTCTTCTTGTTGATCATCATGATTCCATCCGGGTGGCAAGCAATCTGAATTCTCACTAAAGCGGCCAAACAACTTCCTAGACCTATTCAGTTGAGCTTTACACCAACCTTTGCATTTAAACTTTGAGTATGAAACCATATTGAACCTTGCTTGAAAACTCCAACCACTAACCATCTTCCTATTACTCTTAATGCCACAAAGAGCTCTAAGTTGACCATCCGTCTCCAATAGCCCATATTCAAGTGGAATTAGAAAGCTAAGGGATATGAATTTTACCCACTTAAATTTTGTGAAAGATGATGGCAACTTAGGGGAGGTATTTCTAACGAATTTGTAAGCTCCACTCCCTTGTGCTCTTCTTTGACAACTTCCACCTCTTTGCAAGTTTCTTCACTATCAACCTCTTTCTCTTGGTAGCTTTCTTTCAATTTGATCTCTTCTTCATTGCTCACCAAGGGCATGGGAGGTTGTGCTTCTTTTTCTTGAATCTCCATCTCTTGATCGACCTCTTCCAAGTCCTTAACCATGACATGCCTTGGAGGTTGTACACCCTCCTCAACATCAAATGCAACCGTCTTGGAAGGAGGCTCTATGTCTTGACTTTCCCATGGAGGTACAGCATCTCTTAAGTCTGCAACCACTTCTTCCTTTTTAATAATTGCTGCTTTGTCTAGTTGTTTAAGTATAAAATCGTACTCATCCTCGATGATTTTCTTTCCATGACAACTCCTTTCAACTACTCTTTCATCTTTAAGGGTCTCTTCTACCCTTACCCGTAGGGCCTCCTCTACTCTTTATGAAGTATGGATTTGCGAAGATGATTCCTTCTTTCCTGTTCCATATCAATAGCATAATTGGGATCATCTTGCTCTTGGATTAATGGATGTGGGTGCTCTTCCATGGAGGATGGTGACGGGATGAAAAGATCATTATGTGGTTGAAAAGGAAGTGCACTAGAGCTTAAGGGTTGAATATTGGAGGTAGAGGGTTGATTCATGCGGGATATAAGATTTTGGAGTGTAGAGGTGAGACCAATGATGTTAGAGATGACTGTATTGTTATCCAATGGAGGTTGGGGTGGATCTATGTATGGCTCATTCGGTTCTGGTGCACGAATTGTGAATCACACTTTCCACAACGCGTACCACTAACCAGCAAGTGCACTGGGTCGTCCAAGTAATACCTTACGTGAGTAAGGGTCGAATCCCACGGAGATTGTTGGTTTGAAGCAATCTATGGTTATCTTGTAAATCTTAGTCAGGAAGTTTGTCAATGGCTACCTTCCGTCCTTCCAGTGAAAACTACGCTCACGCGCTCTGTCACAGCACGGCTAATCACCGGTTGGTTCTCGATCCGGTTGGAATAGGATTTACTATCCTTTTGCGTCTGTCACTAACGCCCAGCCTTCAAGAGTTTGAAGCTCGTCACAGTCATTCAATCCTTGAATCCTACTCGGAATACCACGGACAAGGTTTAGACTTTCCGGATTCTCATGAATGCCGCCATCAGTTCTAGCTTATACCTCGGAGATTCTGATTAAAGAATCTAAGAGATGCTCATTCAATCGGATATAGAATGGAGGTGGTTGTCAATCACACGTTCGTGGTTTGAGGATGGTGATGAATGTCACAGATCATCACCTTCATCACAGTTAAGCGCGAATAAACATCTTAGATAGGAACAAGCGTGTTTGAATGGAAAACAGAAATACTTGCATTAATTCATCGAGACACAGCAGAGCTCCTCACCCCCAACAATGGGGTTTAGAGACTCATGCCATCAGAGAATACAAAGTTTAGATCTGAAATGTCATGAGATACAAAATAAGTCTCTAAAAGTTGTTTAAATACTAAACCAGTAGCCTAGGGTTATAAAATATGAGTGGACTTATGATGGATGATGCAGAGATCCACTTCTGGGGCCCACTTGGTGTGCTGGGGCCCACTTGGTGTGCGCTGGGGCTGAGACTTTAAGCAATTCACGTGCAGAGGCCATTTGTGGAGTTGAACGCCAGTTTTTGTGCCAGTTTGGGCGTTCAACTCTAGTTTTTGATCCTTTTCTGGCGCTGGACGCCAGAATTGGGCAGAGGACTGGCGTTGAACGCCAGTTTGCGTCATCTATACTTGGGCAAAGTATGGACTAATATATATTGCTGGAAAGCCCTGGATGTCTAATTTCCAACGCAATTAAGAGCACACCAATTGGGCTTCTGTAGCTCCAGAAATTTACTTCGAGTACAGGAGGGTCAGAATCCAACAGCATCTGCAGTCCTTTCTCAACCTCTGAATCAGACTTTTGCTCAGGTCCCTCAATTTCAGCCAGAAAATACCTGAAATTAC
>NC_029792.2:100491969-100493102 GCF_000816755.2 Arachis ipaensis | reverse complement strand
TTCTTTCAAGAGCCAACATATTTAACAGTCTTAAACAACAAATTCAAAAGACATATGCACTGTTCAAGCATTCGTTCAGAAGACAGAAAGCATTGCCACCACATTTAACCAATTAGAATTTCTTTTATTGAACTCGAAATTTTATTGCTTCTTATTCAAAAGATCTACTATTTTATTCATGTTTAATGATGATGAGAAAAATAAACTATAGCTTAATTGGAGATAAAATCAAATAGATACTAATTACTATTATATGACTTCTAAGGTAAACTTTTTATAAGGACACTGTCACAGAGTTAAGGCAGAAATTGGAAATTAACAACCTTTATTCTGGGGGTATGGGAGTTCCCCTGATCCTTGGGAGGCTTGGTATCACAGAAGACTTTTGGCGCTTCAGTTCCCTTAAGTCACGTCCCTGCTTCTCTTGTTCTTTAAGCATATGGGTCAGCATTTGACTGTGTTCCTTCTGTTGTTTTATTATTTGCTCCATAGCTTCCTGTATCTTGGTGACAGACGTCTCAAGATATTCCCAATATTCCGCTTGAGGAATCTCTGGGAGGAATTCCTGTGCTCTCTTCTTGATATGTTCCTCCTGTGCTTGTTGTCTCTCCATTGATGCTTTGGTGATTGACTTTTCAATTAGGATATATTCAGTTATTCCCATCTTGACTCCAGCGTCCTTGCAGAGCAGAGAAATCACGCTTGGATAAGCCAACCTGGCCTCTCTTGAATTTTTGTTAGCAATCTTATAGAGCTCTGTTGAAATCAGCTGATGAACCTCTACTTCCTTTCCCATCATGATGCAATGAATCATCACTGCTCTTTTAATTGTGACTTCAGAACGGTTGCTGGTGGGCAACAGAGAACGCCCAATGAAGTCCAGCCATCCTCTGGCAACTGGTTTGAGATCCTCCCTCTTGAGTTGATTTGGGACGCCCTTTGTGTTGGTGGTCCACCTAGCTTCAGGGATACAGATGTCCTCTAGAATCTTATCCAGGCCAATGTCTGCTCTCATCATCCTCCTGTTGAAGGAGTCTGGATCATCCTTTAGCTGCGGTAGCTTTAATATCTCTCTGATCTTGTCAGGGGTGGTATGAACAATCTTTCCCCTGACCATGGTCCGAAATTCGTAC
>NC_029792.2:100490800-100491879 GCF_000816755.2 Arachis ipaensis | reverse complement strand
AGAAGTGAGTGCCCCCATCGCTGATTAACACTCTAGGGACACCAAACCTGCTAAAGATATGTTTCTGGAGGAATTTCAGCATTGTTTTAGTATCATTGGAGGGCGTGGCGATAGCCTCAACCCATTTTGATACATAGTCAACTGCCACCAGAATATAAGTGTTTGAGCATGATGGTGGGAAAGGTCCCATGAAGTCAATTCCCCATACATCAAACAACTCTATTTCCAAGATCCCTTGTTGAGGCACGGCGTAACCATGAGGCAGGTTACCAGCTCTTTGGCAACTGTCACAATTACGTACAAACTCTCGGGAATCTTTATAGAGTGTGGGCCAATAGAAGCCACATTGGAGGACCTTGGTGGCTGTTTGCTCATCTCCGAAATGGCCTCCATATTGAGATCCGTGGCAATGCCATAGGATTCTCTGTGCTTCCTCTCTGGGGACACACCTACGGATAATTCCGTCTGCACATCTCTTAAAGAGATAGGGTTCATCCCACAAGTAGTACTTTGCATCAGTAACTAATTTCTTCTTTTGTATTCTATTGTACTCCTTGGGTATGAACCTTGCAGCTTTATAGTTTGCAATATCGGAAAACCATGGTGCTTCCTGAATGGCAAATAGATGCTCATCAGGGAACGTCTCAGAGATCTCAAGAAAGGGGAGGGACGTCCCTTCCACTGGCTCTATCCGGAACAGATGATCAGCCTCACAATTCCGTACAAACTCTCGGGAATCTTTATAGAGTGTGGGCCAATAGAAGCCACATTGGAGGACCTTGGTGGCTGTTTGCTCATCTCCGAAATGGCCTCCATATTGAGATCCGTGGCAATGCCATAGGATTCTCTGTGCTTCCTCTCTGGGGACACACCTACGGATAATTCCGTCTGCACATCTCTTAAAGAGATAGGGTTCATCCCACAAGTAGTACTTTGCATCAGTAACTAATTTCTTCTTTTGTATTCTATTGTACTCCTTGGATATGAACCTTGCAGCTTTATAGTTTGCAATATCGGCAAACCATGGTGCTTCCTGAATGGCAAATAGATGCTCATCAGGGAACGTCTCAGAGATCTCA
>NC_029792.2:100486411-100486900 GCF_000816755.2 Arachis ipaensis | reverse complement strand
AATAGAAAAATTATTTTTGAAAAAGGTTTTAAAAAAAAATATGATAGCCAATTATCATGAACATAAACACCACGTTCTAAATAACTGAGCTATAAGTTTAAATTATTTTAACAAGGGATAAATAATAAAAGACTCTAAACCAAAAAAAGAAAGATTTTTGCTAATCTAAGCAACAAAATAATCCGTCAGTTGTTCAAACACGAACAATCCCCGGCAACGGCGCCAAAAACTTGGTGCACGAATTGTGTATCACACTTTCCACAACGCGTACCACTAACCAGCAAGTGCACTGGGTCGTCCAAGTAATACCTTACGTGAGTAAGGGTCGAATCCCACGGAGATTGTTGGTTTGAAGCAATCTATGGTTATCTTGTAAATCTTAGTCAGGAAGTCAATTATGTTTATCAATTAATTGTGAGTAACCAGTAGAGCATAAATTAAAAGTTACTTGTTGTGCAGTAATGGAGAATATGTTGGAGTTTTGGAGAT
>NC_029792.2:100457185-100485397 GCF_000816755.2 Arachis ipaensis | reverse complement strand
ATAAACTAAAAACTAACTAGAACATACTCAAAACTATATGAAATTATCCCCAAAAAGCGTATAAAATATCCGCTCATCAGGTTCATAGGGTGGTTGGTATGGTGGATGTGGGTTAGGGTCATATGGAGGTAAATGGTATAAAGGGGCTTGTGAGTTTGGTGGTTCAAAGGTATGTTGGGGAAAGGGTTCATAGGCATATGGTGGTGGTTGTTGATAGTCCATTGGAGGTGGTTGTCGCTAAGAGGGTTGATCAAATCCTTGTGGCTCCTCCCATCTTTGATTGTTCCAACCTTGATGCCTGTTCTCATTGTAATTTCTTCTTCCTGCAACAAAATTGTAACCAGACTCATAGCGATGGGGGTGAGAACTCATGATAGCAAATAAAAATTTAAAAACGAAAATAAAAACAAATTGAAATTAAAAGGTTATTGAAATTTAAATTTTTAAATTTGAAAATTAAATTTTGAAATTTGAAAATTAAATTTTGAAATCTGAAATTTGAAATTTTGGATTTTAAATTTTTAAATTTGAATTTTGAAATTTTGAAATTTGAATTTTAATTAATTTATTTTTGAATTTAATGAGGAGAGAGAAAAACAATAAAATGACACTAAACTTAAAATTTTTAGATCAAAACGAAGAAAACAACTAAGAACAACTTGAAGGTCAAGATGAACACGAAGAACAAATTTTTTGAAAAATTTTTAATAACTAAATAAAAACCAATAACCTCTTAATTTATGAAAAAGCAAAAATAAAAACAAAATAAAAAAAATAAACAAGTAAAAAGCAAATATTTACAATAACCAATAATAAGGCACACGTTTGCAATTCCCCGGCAACGGCGCCATTTTGAAAAGAACTGAAGATTGATAGTTTAGAAGTTATAGTAAACTCTCATTGCAAGTATAGTTACTAAACCACACAATCAACCTTTCTTACAAACGTTTTGGTTGTCACAAGTAACAAACCCCTTTAAAATTGATAACCGAGTATTCAAACCTCGGGTCGTCTTCTCAATGAATTGCAAGGAGGCATGTTCTTATTATTGGTGATGAAGATTGTAAATTGGGGTTTTGGAAGTAGGGAGCAAGTAATTTAAATTGCAATTAAAATAAGTAAATGACTGTAAAATAAATAAATAACTGTAAAATAAACTTTTGGCAAGGTATGAGAAATTAGAAGTCCTATCCTAGTTATCCTTATCAATGATGATGAAAATTGAATCTTAATTCCACTTAGTTAGCCTTTACTTAAAGCAAAGAAAGATCAAGTGACTAATTAGTTTGATCCTCAAATCCTAGTTAATCCCTAAGGAAACATTGAGATTATTGAAGTTCAATTCAGTTAGCAAAGATAACGATTATCAATCATGTTTGAGTTTGATAACTCCTGAGTTACTGATTTCTTAACCAAGACCAAAAAGGGAAAAAGTAAATCTACCGGAATAAAAATGCCTTCAGATGGGATGTAACAGTAACATAAATTAAAGAGAGCAATCATAAGTTTGAAATGCCTCCAAATATAATAAATAGAAAATCAATCTAAACATAAAGAGTCATAAACAAAATTGAGAAAATAAATAAAAAGAACATTAAACCTGGAAATTGAGAAGAGATAATCCTAAATCCTTAAGAGGAATCCTAATCCTAAATCCTAAGAGAGAGGAGAGAACCTCTCCCTCTAAAAACTACATCCAAATTATGAGAAGTGAATTGTGAGAGCATGATTATGAATGGATGCATTCCCCCACTTTATAGCCTCTAATCTGTGTGTTCTGGGCTGAAAACTGGGCCCAGAAATCCCTGGGAGCGATTTCTGTTACGTTCAGGTCGCGGGAAGGTGACGCGGAGGCGTCGTCCACGCGGTGGCGTGGATTGAAGTTCGCATATGCGACGCGGGCGCGTCATTCACGCGTTCAAGTGGCCTAACATCAAGGAAGTTATAGCAAATTATATATCAAATTGAAGCTCCGGACGTTAGCTTTCCAACACAACTGGAACCGTATCATTTGGACCTCTGTAGCTCAAGTTATGACCGTTTGAGTGCAGAGAGGTCAGGCTGGACAGCTTTAGCAGTTCCTTCAGTTTCTTGTATCCCTTCCACTTTTGCATGCTTCCTTTCCATCCTCTAAGCCATTCCTGCCCTGTAATCTCTGAAAATACTTAACATACATATCAAGGCATCTAATGGTGATAAGAGAGGATTAATGTTAGCAATATAAAGGCCAAAGAAGCATGTTTCAATCATAGCACATAATTAGGAAGGTAAATGTGAAACCATGCAAATAGTATGAATAAGTGGGTAAAGAATTGATAAAAATTACTCAATTGAGCACAAGATAAACCATAAAATAGTGGTTTATCAGTCGTCAAGGTTTGGGATTGCTGAGGCTAAGTCGTCCTGACAAAAGGTTATCTCTGGCTCTGATCTGCGATGCTTTGTTGTGGGTGTTGTTCCTTCGATTGCCAACATTGCTCGGTAACTTCTTTTTCGTGCCGAGCTTGTTTCGCCTCCTCCTGCGTATCCTCCTGATATGTAGTTTATGATCCCTCTGGTAGGGTCTGTTGCCGTTCATTTTACTTTTTCCTTCTCTGTTGACCGTTCTTCTGGTTCTTTTTTGGTTTCCCTGTTTCTCCGTCCTTCGACGTATTTATCCAGGAGTCCTTGCCGAGCTAACCTTTCTAATAGGTCCTTGGCTATTACGAATTCGTCCGTTGTGTGTCCGTACTTCTGATGGAAAGCACAGTGTTTGCTCCTGTCCACGAACCGTTGATCTTGGTAGCTTCCTGCCCTAGCGGGAGGTTTGACTATTTTGGCATTGAGAATCTCCTTGATTATGTTTTCCCTTTTTGTATTGAATTTGGTGTACGTGTCGAACTTCGGTGTGAGCTTAAATGGTTTCTTTGGCTCCTTCCTGCTCGGTAGCTTAAATGTCATATCCTCTTCCTTTCTGTTCGGCTGTTTGTCCACCTTTTGTGCCTTTCGCAATTCCTCGATCTCCATCTGTCCTGCAGCTCTCTCACGGAATTCCTCTAATGTTTTTGGTTTAGTAATTGCAATTGTTTCTCTGAACTTCCCAAGTCTGAGTCCAGTCTTGAGAGCATGTAGGTGGACGTTGGGGTCCAAGTCTGGAATCTCCATGGTGGCCTCGGCAAATCGAGTTAAGTAATCCTTGAGACTCTCATGTTGTCCTTGCTTTATTGTCCCGAGGTAATCTGATCCATGGATGTATATCCTCGAGGCGGCAAAGTAGTCAATAAAAGACTTTGCCAAATCCTCGAAAGATGAGATCGATCCTGTAGACAATTTGGAGAACCATAGTAAAGCGGCACCATCAAGATAAGTGGGAAAAGAACGACATAATATCGGTTCATTATTAGCGCCATTAAAGAACATCATAGATTGAAACTTTTTAATGTGAGCTCGGGGGTCACCAATCCCCTTATAAGGTTCTAGAGAGTTAGGCAAAACGAAATTTTTTGGGTATCTGGAAGCTTGTAATCTCTTCGGAAAAGGGGTTGTCCAGCGTCAGCTTTTCCTTTGGAGGGGTTATGCTCAGAGGGTCCGAGCTTTTAGAGCTGCCCTCCTCATGTTTTCCTCCGTTACTGTGTGTGGAGAGTTCAGAGAGTCTGCGGACTTCTGCCTGAAGCTCGGCCATCTGGGCTAGGAGCTCGGCTTGGTTGAAGGTTTGAGCACCGTTCTCAGCCATACGTGAAAGGTAAAAAAATCCCTGCACCAAAGAAAATAAACAAGTGTAATGTGGGGGTAAAGGTGGGGTTAGATTAACTCAGGGCCCCACGGTGGGCGCCAAATGTTCCGTTCGTCTAGGGCCGAGGTATAGTGACTCCTTCTTCCTGATATTATGCTCAGGTGGGAGAGGTATACGTCGGATGGGTTGGAACACCGCGGCGGGAGCACCTGCAAAAAGGACTCCGACGCTCAAGTAAGAATATGAGTAATGAGAAAATAAGAGAAATAAATTAGAGTGAGCTTTTGGAACCTGTTCTACTCCGAGGTTATGTGTGTGTTTATATAGGCGTTGTTAGTGTGTTCGGTTGGAGCTTATTTAGGGATTCTCCGTCTCTGCCGAGGTTATCCTTACTTGATAATCGCTAGTCTGATTAGTTGAGATTCTTAGTTTTACCTAGTTCTCCGGATTCGACGGATTTGTTATTATTTGCTTCTGTTAACCGAGGTATACGTCGTTTGACCGAGTATTATATGCTACGTATCACATAATAAAAAGTAATATATGATGAAATCTAAAAAAAAAAAGTTGGAAACATAAGAAAAAGTTTAAAATTTATAAAAAATATCGAAACTTATTAAAAAGAATATATAATCCAAAATCTAAGAAGAATTGCAGAATTGGTTCTCGTTTTTTTCTTCGGAAAAAAGTAGATCAGTATTCAATTATAATGAAGACCAGGGACGGATCACGGATGGATCAAATGAAAAAAAGTTAGGTACTTACGTGGCTCAAATAGAAAATGAAATCCGAAAAGAAATTATTAAAAGAGATTTAGACGCAAATGGGTTGAATATATATGTACGAACATAATTACAGTTGTATCGTTTGATGTATAAAGACAAGCATATCTGAAAGAATATTAAGATATTTTATTATTGTTGAATTTTTTTTAAAAAAATAATATGATTCTAGTTTAATCTATGGAGACAACCATAAAGCATTTATTTTTGCTATCTAAATTGTTAACCATGAAAAAAATGATCTGGCTGACTAATAAATCTGGCCAGATTTTTTTTTTATACATATGCTTGTGCCAAAACTGTCATAAGGCAGGGGCCTTCCCATGTTATTATTTACCTAAATTCCTAACTTCATAATTAGGTGCTTTGTATCTCAAGCAAAAAGTAAAATGGGTAGACCATTCTTTTATTTTTTAGAAAAGAAAAATAGTAGAAATTTAGCAATATATTCACTTTGAAAACATATATACATAATTCTACTTACACATTGGCCTCACATTGTTGACTTTCCTAGCATTATATTATTGTGAGGGTTCCAAACTATATATATATATATCACTATGAAGTTTCCTTTCCATAAATCGAGGTTCTAATTATTTATGAGTAATTTTTTAGAAGTATGACTATAAAAATAAAACCTATATGCATTTTTTTGAGTTTCTTTTTGTTTACTGACTGAAAATGTTTTTAAAAATAAAAAAGTTTAAAAATCGAATTTGGATCAAATGCATAGATCATTTGACAAATAGGACGTCATTTTTCAAGTAGTAGAAATTAATATTTTTTTGTTATTTTTTGCCAGATTTTAAACATTTTAAAAATTTATTTGTTTTTTATATATATATTTAAAATTCTTTTTGTTAGTGATGCCAATTTTCATATATCTCTAAATTTCATAAAATACACTACAATAAAATTGGTCTATAATTACGGTTTAAAACCGTCACCGTTTAAAATTATGAACATAACTAGTGAAAAGCGTGACCATAATTCTATGGACATTGTTTTAGACTTTAGATCATAGTTTTCCAACCGTGACCTATTCTGGTGTAGCCATAGATATATAGTTACGATTTTTTATCTATGATTACGGTTGTTTTCTATCTAAGGCTTTAGGCCACGTTTTTTAACCGTGATCATAACTTGCTCTATGATTACGCTATTTTAAACTATGACCATAACTAAGTTATGGTCACATTATTTTGGAACAGTAATCATAGCCTATTTATGGTCACACTAATTTTAAACCATGACCATAGTTTAATCTATGGTCACGGTTTAAGCATGACCATAGCTTATTAATGCGTGAGCATCTTGTATCCTTTTTTCCTTTATTTTCTAGTTATTTTCAGTTAGAATTTATTAAGCTTTATTAAGTTTTAGTTCAAAAATTTCCTTTGGATGCTACTTTGAGTTGTTTTAGTGTCTTTATGATTTCATGTGAAATTCGGAACAATTTGGCAGAGTTTTGTGCTAAAAGAAGAAGAATTGAAGCTGTCCCCCCTCCGGCGCTAAACGCCCAGCTGGCATTTAGCGCCAGCAACTCAGCAAGCCAAGGACGTTTTCTGCCCCTTATGGGCGCTAAACGCCCAACTGGCGTTTAGCGTCAGGAAGTCCGAATTGAAAGCCCACTCTTGGAGCATCTCTAGTTGGATTTAGCTTTTATTAGTTATCTTTTATTTTATTTTTGTAATTTTTATTTACAAGCAATATCTTTTAGGTTTAGGATTTATTATTTTATTTTATTTTCAAATCAAATTAGGTTATATATAAAAGGGAAAGGATTCACCCTTTAGGGGGATCTTCTCACTTCCGCACTTGTACACTTTTCAGAACCCTTGTTTTCTATGGATTAAGACTATTACTTTTCTATTTTAATTAATGTACTGATTCAGTTTCAAGGATTACTTTCGTTCTTAATTTTATGAATATGGGTGGAACGAGAGCATGAACCTCATTCGAGATGCGTTCTTGTGACCGTTGGGAGAGGTTCCTCACCTGAACACAGCTTGAAAGTAAATTCCTCTTAATTGCTAATTACTTGAACTAATCTGGATACGTGACATATAATCCATTTAGTCTTGGATAATTTGGGTTTTTGTGGCCATAAACTTGCTTTGCACTTAACCCTCTAATCAGAATCAAGTGACCAAGAGATTGGCGGTTGATGAAGGTTAGATGAGACTAAATCACTAAGAGATTAGGGTTTAGTCAATCACAGTTTGCCATGAAATGAATCTTACATGATTAAAATAGTTGGTAAAAAAACTTAATCCAGAAAAGTAAACATCTCCGATATCTTAATTGTTCCTCTCATTGATTTCTACACCAAAATCATTACTTGCTTTCTTTACTCTTGATTTATTGTTTAATGCTCTTAAAAACCACCAAATCAACTTTTCTATTCGCCTGACTAAGACGATCAGTTGACCATTGTCACTCAGTTCCTCAGTCCTCGTGGGATCGACCTTCACTTACTTGAGGTATTACTTGGTCGACCCGGTTTACTTGCCGGTTCAATTGTGGGTATCTTAATTCCTGCACCACTTACTCTATGGCCATGCTATTTTAAAATGGTGACCATATCTTATTCTATGGTCACTGATGAGTGGATATTTTATACGCTTTTTGGCATCATTTCCTTAGTTTTTCTAATATATTTTGTTAAGTTTTAATCTGTTTTAGTAGGTTTTAGTGCAAAATTCACTTTTTGATATTCCTTTAAGATTTTGTGTTTTCCATATGATTTTAGGTGAATTTTGGTTAAATTCAAAAAGTTTTGGCAAAGTATAATTCAGAGGCAAGGAAAGCATAGCCGATGCTGTCAGATTCTGACCTTCGTGCATTCAAACGAGCATTTCTGGAGCTACAGATGTCCAAATGATGCGTTCTCAACGGCGTTGGAAAGCTAACTTCTAGAGCATTCAAGAAATATATAAAGGTCTATACTTTTCTTCGAATTGGACTGCCCAAAATAGGCATTGAACGCCCAAACTACCCCCTAGTGGGCGTTCAACGCCCGAAGAGGACCAAAGCCAGCGTTGAACGCCCAAACCTGGTGTTCAATGCCACAAGGGGAGCAAGGAGCAGCATATTTTCTCCCTAGTGGGTGTTCAACACCCACTCTTTCAAGTTGGACGCCAAGATCAACTCAAACACTCATCAAGTGGTCCCAGAAGTGGATTTTCGCACCTTTAGCTTAGTTTATTTCATTTTTGTAATTTTTAATTATAATTAATATCTCTTTAGGTTTAGTATTAGTATATATAAGGGAATATCACCATTGTTTAGGATCATCACCATATTTTGAACTTGACACTTTATTCTCTGTACAGTATAAGTGACTAAACCTCCTAGGTTAAGGTTAGGAGCTCTGCTAATTCCTATGGATTAATACAATTACTTTTCTACTTCAATCTATGTTTGATTCTATTCTATGATGCATTGTCATTCTTCATCCTTATGAATCTCGATTCTACATGAGTTCCTTATGAGTCCTGACCCGGATAGTATTGAGCTACAGCTTGAGAATGCATCACGGGTTCTAACAAGTTATCTGGGCTAATTGGGGTATGGGACATAAAATCTCGTTAGTCAGGGGTAATTGAGGTTCCTGTGGCTCTAAGGGCTAGGATTATAAGAGCATCATTCTCTGATCTAGAATATCCGACCTTGTCTGTGGTGTTTTGAATAGCATCATCAAGAGATTGAATTGCGTGTGCTTCACCCTCTCCCAGATTTATCTAGTCCGTTTGGATGTTTGGTTTGGACCTGAGGAGATTAATGACCACGACCAATGGCTTAATCACTTATAGCCTTGCCATTGAAGGAATCACTCATCACTGGAGTAGTGAGCATGACATGTTAATCCAGAAGAAGAAGCATCTCCGAACCCTTAACTAATCTATCATTATTGTCTTTACATCAACTTTTTATCCTTTTGTTATTGCTTGTTTATGCACCTACAACAACCAACAACTATCCTTCTATTCGCCTGACTAAGATCTGCAAGATAACCACAACTTGCTCAATACGGCAATCCTCGTGGGATTCGACCCTCACTCACCTAAGATATTACTTGGACGACCCGGTGTACTTGTCGGTTCAGTTGTGCGACTCACAAATTCGTGCACAAAGTTTTTGGCACCGTTGTCAGGGATTGTTCGAGATTGACAAATTACCAGTTATTTTGCTCCATAGATCAGGTACTTTTTACGGCTTTTCGTTTATTTGTGTTGCTTTTTTTAGAAATCTCCTATTCAAAAACGTATCTTGAGTCATAATTTTTTTTCTTTTGTTTTAGTCTTTTGTCGAGTTATAAGTTTGGTGTTCTTCTGATTTCTGTTGATTTTTCTCTTCTTGAAATTTTTGAAATCTGTTCTTAGTTTCTTTCTTATTATTCGAATTATTCTTGCTATTTCTCTTTGTTTGATTTCAAAATCTCTATGTTTGGTGTCTTTTAGAGTTTTAGTGTTTTTCTCTCTCTATTTTCGAAAATTGTGTTTTAAATTAAAAAATTTTAAGTCTGGTGTCCAATTGGTTGTTTCCTTTTTTTTCAAATTTCAAAAATACTCTGAGCTCCTTTCCTGTTTAAGTCTTGAAAATTTGAAATTCTTGCATTAACTCTTATATTTCTATTTTATTAAATTTTCCAATTGCATATCTTTGTAGAATATCTCACTGGGAGTTCTCTATTCTTGACATAGAGACCCCCATATTTTCTTTTCTTTGCTCTTTGTTTGTGCAGGCAGGAACAGAAAAATTTCAGTATGAATCCCCTTGAGAATACACAACCAAGAAGTACTTTGGGGTCATATACAGCCCCCTCTCCTGACTTCTATGAAAGAAGCATTTGTATACCTCCTATTCAAGTAGCAAACTTTGAGCTCAACCCACAGCTCATCATTTTAGTGCAGTAAAACTGCCAATTCCAGGGACTCCCACAAGAGGAGCCCACAGAATTTCTTGCAGATTTCCTGCGGATTTCTAACACAGTACAAGCCGAAGGGTAGACTAGGATGTCTACAGGCTTGCTGCTCTTTCCATTTGCTGTAAAAGGTCAAGCCATGAGATGGTTGGATACTCAACCCAGATTAAGCTTGAAAACATAGAATAAGCTGATAGATAAATTTCTGAACCAATACTTAACCCAGCTAAGACTGGACATTCAAGGTTTCAAGCAAGAAGAGAGTGAGTCTCTCTACGATGCTTGGGGGAGGTACAGAATGATGCTCTGAAAATGCCCCACGGAAATGTTTTCTGAATGGGTCAAGTTAGACATCTTCTACTACAGACTCACAGATATAGCTAAGATGTCCTTAGATCATTCCGTAGGCGGTTCAATCCACATGAAGAAGACAATTGAAGAAGCTCAAGAGCTCATTGAGATAGTCGCCAGTGACCAGCATCTATACTCATCTAGTGAGATTGCAATGAACGGAGAGGTGAAGGCAATGTACACTGAATCAGACCTTCCAAAGCAGGATGAATTGTTAACCCCGCAACTAAACTCCCTCACACAACAACTGTTAAGTTTGCATGAAATGTTGCATGAAACCCGTGCCTCCAATAAAAGTATAGAAGCACGACTGAATCAGGATGAACAACATTTATCTAAATAGATAAGAGAGGAGTGCCAAGCCATCAAATTGAGGAGTGGAAAGACACTAAACATCCAATCTCACAACAGTGAAAAGCAGGGTAAAGAGGAAACTTCAGAAGGTGGAGATACAACATCCCAAGGCATAGTCAAGGGTGTTGAACGCCCAGAAGCGGGTAGAGTTGGCGTTCAATGCCCAGCAGGGGTCACCTTGGGCATCCAACGCCTAGAAGGGGGCAGAGCTGGAATCCAACGCTAGGAAGGGATCAGCTTGGGCGTTGAACGCTGATGAGCGGATAATTTATACGCTTTTTGGCATTGTTTTTAGGTAGTTTTTAGTATGTTTTAGTTAGTTTTTATTATATTTTTATTAGTTTTTAAATAAAAATTATATTTTTGGACTTTACTATGAGTTTGTGTGTTTTTCTGTGATTTCAGGTATTTTCTGGCTGAAATTGAGGGACCTGAGCAAAAATCTGATTCAGAGGCTGAAAAAGGACCGCAGATGCTGTTGGATTCTGACCTCCTGCACTCGAAGTAGATTTTCTGGAGCTACAGAAGCCTAATTGGCACGCTCTTAATTGCGTTGGAAAGTAGACATTTTGGGCTTTCCAGCAATATATAATAGTTCATACTTTGCCCGAGATTTGATGGCCCAAACCGGCGTTCCAAGTCAGCATAAAAATTTTGGCGTCAAAACGCCAGAACTGGCATAAAAGCTGGAGTTAAACGCCCAAACTGGCACAAAAGCTAGCGTTTAACTCCAAGAAAAGTCTCTACATGTGAAAGCTTCAATGCTCAGCCCAAGCACACACCAAGTGGGCCCGGAAGAAGATTTCTGCATTAATTACTTATTTCTGTAAACCCTAGGCTACTAGTTCTCTATAAATAGGACCTCTTGCTATATACTTTTTCGTCTTGGTCATTCTGGTTCCCCCTTTGGGGCCGAAGCCAATGAACACCATTATTACTTTTTGTATTTTCAACGGTGGAGTTTCTACACACCATAGATTAAGGTGTGGAGCTCTGCTGTTCCTCATGAATTAATGCAAAGTACTATTGTTTTTCTATTCAACTCAAATCTATTTCTTCTCCAAGATATTCATTCGCACTCAAGAACATGATGAATGTGATGATTATGTGACACTCATCACTATTCTCACCCATGAACGCGTGCCTGACAACCACTTCTGTTCTACATGCAAACAAGCTTAAATGTGTATCTCTTGGGTTTCTAATCTAAGATTAGACCTTCGTGGTATAGGCTAGAATTATTGGCGGCCATTCCTGAGATCTGGAAAGTCTAAACCTTGTCTGTGGTATTCTAAGTAGGATCTGGGAGGGGATGACTGTGACGAGCTTCAAACTCGCGAGTGTTGGGCGTAGTGTCAGACGCAAAAGGATCAATGGATCCTATTCCAACATGATCAAGAACCAACAGCTGATTAGCCGTGCGGTGACAGCGCATTTGGACCATTTTCACTGAGAGGACGGGAGGTAGCCATTGACAATGGTGAAACCCGACATACATCTTGCCGTGGAAAGGAGTATGAATGATTGGATGAAGACAATAGGAAAGCAGAAGTTCAGAAGGAACAAAGCATCTTCATACGCTTATCTGAAATTCTCACCAATGAATTACATAAGTATCTCTATCCTATTTTATGTTTTATTCATCTTTTAATTATCAATTCTCCATAATCATTTGAATCTGCCTGACTGAGATTTACAAGATGACCATAGCTTGCTTCAAGCCGACAATCTCCGTGGGATCGACCCTTACTCACGTAAGGTTTATTAGTTGGATGACCCAGTGCACTTGCTGGTTAGTTGTGCGGAGTTGTGATAAAGAGTTGAGATTACAATTGTGCGTACTAAGTTGTTGGCGCCATTGATGATCACAATTTCGTGCACCAAACGCCCAGAAGGGGGAAGTCAAGCAGATGCATATTCAAAGAACACCCCTCCTAAGCAAGTTAGTAATCTTCCGTCAGACACCATGAACACACACACTGCATCACTCAGCACACCTGAGTACAGAACCAGGATGCCATATCCTCAGAAGCTCTGTCAAGCAGAAAAGGATAAGCAATTGGCAAAGTTTGCAGATTACCTCAGGACCTTGGAGATCAAGATCCCCTTTCCAGAATCCCTTGAACAGATATCCTCTTATGCCAAGTTTATGAAGGACATATTAAGCCACAAGAAGGACTGGATAGAGGTAGAGACAGTCTTCCTCACTGAAAAGTGCAGTGCAGTCATTGATGAACCACTATTTTATGGTATATTATGGATTAAATTGAGTAGATTTTGTCAACTATTCTCACACTTATTCATGTAAATTGCATGTTTTTAAGTTTCCTTCCTAATTTTGTGCTATGATTGAAAACATGCTTCCTAGGCCTTAAAATTGCTAATTTTTAATCGTCTTTTATTATCATTCGATGCCGTGATATGTGCATTAAGTGATTTCAGGGTTAGATGGTAGGAATGGATTAGAGGATGGAAAGGAAGCATGGGAAAGTGGAAGGAACACAAGAAATTGAAGGTTTGAGAAGCTGGAACTAACGTGCATGTGTGGCTGAAGCAATCGCGTGATCATGCCATCCTCCAACCGACGCGTACGCGTGACTGATGCGTATGCATGACGAACATCACGTGCTGCATTAAAGTGAAAATACTGGGGGAGATTTCAGAGCTCATTTCTGGCCCAATTTCGAGCCCAGTATGCAGAATAGAGGTTGGGAGTGAAGGAGGATAGATCATTCATCAATCATTCATTCATACACTTTAGAGATAGATGTAGAATTTTAGAGAGAGAGGCTCTCTCCTCTCACTAGGTTTTAGGGTTTCTTTTTTCATTTTCAGTTTCATTTAGGTTTAGGTTCTACTTCTTATCTTGATTCAAGTTCCTCTTTTAATTTCTTGTTATTACTTCTTTGCTTTCTTAGTTTTATATATTGTTTCCTTTACTTTGTTGCTTTATTGTTCATGACTCTTGAGTTTCCAAGGAGTGCATTGATGCGTGAGCATCTTGTCTATCTTTTCCTAGTGAATTTGCATTTAAATTGTTGAATTTAATTAAGAATTAATTATATTTTAGCCACTATGGATGCTATTTTGAGTTTTGTACAATACTGTTTATTTTAGGTAGCATTTGACAGAATTTGATGGAGTTTCTGTAGAGAAAGAGAAGAAGCCAAGGAGATGACTAGCGAATACCGACGCGGACGCATGGCTCACGCGACCGCGCGGAATGGAGGAAATCAAAACGACGCGATCACATGCCTGACGCGAACGCGTGGACTGGAATCTGCACAAATGACGCGAACACGTGGACGACGCGGACGCGTCACATGTGCCACGTGCAGAAAAAGTAGAAAAACGCTGGGGGTGATTAATTAATTAAGAAGGAATTTAAAAAAGAGGAAGGTGATTTTCGAAAATTAGAGAGAGAGTTAGTTAGGTAGTTTTGAAAAAGATAAGAATCAAACAAAAAGTTAAGTGGTTAATTGAAAAAGATTTGAAAATCAAATTTTGAAAAAATAAGAAGTTAGAAAAGAAGTTAGAAAAGATTTTGAAATTGATTTTAAAAAAGATGTGATTGAAACTTATTTTGAAAAAGATTTGAAAAAGAAATTTAAAAAGATTTGATTTTTGAAATCAAAGTTGATTACTTGACTAACAAGAAACTAAAAAGATATGATTCTAGAGTTTAAAGATTGAACCTTTCTTACTAGGCAAGTAACAAACTTAAAAATTTTTTGAATCAATCACATTAATGGTTAGTAAAGATTTTGAAATTATGAAAAAAAATAAGAAAAAGATTTTTGAGAATCAAATTGAAATTTTCGAAAATATAAAAGAAAAAGTGAAAAAGATTT
Organism: Arachis ipaensis; assembly: GCF_000816755.2. NCBI lineage: Eukaryota > Viridiplantae > Streptophyta > Magnoliopsida > Fabales > Fabaceae > Arachis > Arachis ipaensis. Next base: position 100,471,420 of record NC_029792.2, on the reverse strand, counting down.
GATTTTTGAAAAAGATTTGGAAAAGATAGAATTTTTAAATTGAAAATTTGATTTGACTCATAAGAAACAACTAAATTTTTAAAACTTTTGACTAGATCAAATCAAATTTTCGAAAATTATGAGTGAAATAAGGGAAAGATAATTTTTTGATTTTTGAATTTTTAATGAAGAGAAAAATAACAAAAAGACTCCAAACATGAAAATTATGAATCAAAACACACAATGCATACAAGAACACTATGAATGTCAAGATGAACACCAAGAACACTTTGAATGTCAAGATGAACACCAAGAACTTATTTTTGAAAAATTTTTAAGGAAAGAAAAACATGCAAGACACCAAACTTAGAATTTTTCAAACTTTAGACACTAACAAATTGAAAATGCATATGAAAAACAAGAAAAGACACAAAACAAGAAAAATTAAAGATCAAACGTAGAAAATCATCAAGAACAACTTGAAGATCATGAAGAACACATGCATGAATTTTCAAAAATTTTAAGAAAAATAAAAAAGATGCAGTTGACACCAAACTTAAAAATTGACACAAGACTTAAACAAGAAACACAAAATATTTTTGGTTTTTATGATTTTATTAATTTTTTTGGTATTTTTCGAAAATTATTTTGAAAAAGAAAATAAGGATTTTAAAAATTTTTAATAAGAATTCCAGGAATCATGCAATGTTAGTCTTAAGCTTCAGTCTAAAGAGATTAGACAGGGCAGAACAAGCTTCAGCAACTGAAGCCATAGAATAATTTATTTTTAAATTTTCTTTTTTTTTGGTTTTTTTTTGAGAATTTTTTTCGAAAATAAAAGAATAAAAACAAAAAGCTTAAAATTAAAATAAAATTACCTAATCTGAGCAACAAGATGAACCGTCAGTTGTCCAAACTCGAACAATCCCCGGCAACGGCGCTAAAAACTTGGTGCACAAATTGTGAATCACACTTTTTACAACTCGTACCACTAACCAGCAAGTGCACTAGGTCGTCCAAGTAATACCTTACGTGAGTAAGGGTCGAATCCCACAGAGATTGTTGGCTTGAAGCAATCTATGGTTATCTTGTAACTCTTAGTCAGGATATCAATTATAATTATCAAGTTGAATTACGAAGAATAAAAGAGCAAGAAATAAATACTTGTTATGCAGTAATAGAGAATATGTTGGAGTTTTGGAGATGCTTTGTCTTCTGAATCTCTGTTTTTCTACTGTCATCTTCTTCACGCACGCAAGTTTCCTCCTATGGCAAGATGTATGTTGGTGGATCACCGTTATCAATGGCTACCATCCGTCCTCTCAGTGAAAATGGTCCAGGTGCGCTGTCACCGCCTGGCTAATCATCTGTCGGTTCTCACTCATGCTGGAATAAGATCCGTTGGTCCTTTTGCGTACGTCACTACGCCCAACCTTTGTGAGTTTGAAGCTCATCACAATCATTCAATCCCTGAATCCTACTCAGAATACCACAGACAAGATTTAGACTTTCCGGATTCTCAAGAATGCTGCCAATGGATTCTAGCTTATACCACGAAGATTCTGATTAAGGAATCTAAGAGATACTTATTCAATCTAATGTAGAACGGAGGTGGTTGTCAGGCACGCGTTCATAGGTTGAGAATGGTGATGAGTGTCACGGATAATCACATTCATCATATTGAAGTGCGAATAAATATCTTAGATAGAAACAAGCATGTTTGAATGGAAAACAGAAGTAATTGTATTAATTCATCGAGACACAGCAGAGCTCCTCACCACCAACAATGGAGTTTAGAGACTCATGCCGTTAAGGAGTACAAAGTTCAGATCTAAAATGTCATGAGATACAAAATAATCCTCTAAAAGTTGTTTAAATAGTAAGCTAGTAATCTAGGTTTGCAGAGAATGAGTAAACTATGATAGATAGTGCAGAAATCCACTTTTGGGGCCCACTTGGTGTGTGCTGGGGCTGAGACTTAAGCTTTACACGTGCTTAGGCTGTTTCTGGAGTTAAACGCCAGGTTGTAACCTGTTTTGGGCGTTTAACTCCAACTTGTAACCTATTTCTGGCGTTTAACGCCAGACTGCAACATGGAACTGGCGCTGAACGCCAGTTTACGTCATCTATCCTTGAGCAAAATATAGACTATTATATATTTCTGGAAAGCCCTAGATGTCTACTTTCCAACGCAATTGGGAATGCACCAATTGGACTCCTGTAGCTCCAGAAATTTCATTCCGAGTGCAGAGAGGTCAAAATCCAACAACATCAGCAGTCCTTTTTCAGCCTGAATCAGATTTTTGCTCAGCTCCCTCAATTTCAGCCAGAAAATACCTGAAATTACAGAAAAACACACAAACTCATAGTAAAGTCCAGAAATATGAATTTTGCCTAGAAACTAATGAAAATATACTAAAAAGTAACTAAAATATACTAAAAACTACATGAAATTAACCCTAAAAAGTGTATAAAATATCCGCTCAACACAACACCAAACTTAAACTGTTGCTTGTCCCCAAGCAACTAGACAAATAAAATAGAATACAAATAAGTCAAGAAGCAATAATATCTCAGAGTTTTTTTTGAGTGAAGCTCAGATTCTAATTAGATGAGCGGGACTAGTAGCTTTTTGCTTCCGAACAGTTTTGGCATCTCTGTTTAAGCATTCATTCAGAAGGCAAAAAGCATTGCCACCACATGTAAATAATTAGAATTTTTCTTATTAAAAACTTGAAAATTATTGCCTCCTTATTCTAAAGAAAATCTGCTATTTTATTCATGTTTAATGATGATGAGAAAAATAAATTATAGCTTAATTGGAGATAAAATCAAAATATAGATACTAATTACTACTACTCATATATAACTTCTAAGGTAAAACTCAAATAAGAACAATTATCACAGAGTTAAGGCTAAGATTAGAACTCAACAACCTTGAATTTGGGAGGTGGATGCCTCTTTAGTCTGTGGAGTGCTTAGTCCTTCAAGAGATAGTTTCTGACGCTTTAATTCCTTCAGTTCACGCCCGTGCTCTTCTTGTTCTCTAAGCAATTTGCAGAGCATGCTGTTTTGATTTTGCTGTTCTTCCTTCAGTTGATCCACAGCTTCTTGCAACTTGGTGACAGATGCTTCTAGGCGCTCCCAGTATTCAAATTGTGGGATTTCCGGGAGGAACTCCTCTTCTTTTCTCTGGATGGGGTCGTTCTGCACTTGTTGTCCTTCCATAGACTTTTTGGTGATTGGTTACTTAACTGAGATATACTTATCTACTCTCATGTTTATCCCAGCATCTTTACATAACAGAGAAACTAAGCTTAGATAGGCCAATTTGGCATCTTTGGAGTTCTTGTTTGCAATTTTGTAAAGCTCAAAAGCAATCAGTTGATGAACTTCCACTTCTTTTTCCAGCATAATGCAATGAATCATCACTGCTCTTCTGATGGTGACTTCAAAGCGGTTGCTAGTGGACAGTATAGAGCGCCCAATGAAGTCCAGCCAGCCTCTGGCGACTGGTTTGAGATCTTCTCTTTTGAGTTAGTTTGGGGCACCCTTTGTGTTGGTTGTCCATTTAGCTCCAGGGAGGCATATGTCCTCTAGGATTTTGTCCAAGCTCAGGTTTGATCTCATCATTCTCCTATTGAAGGAATCTGGGTCATCTTGCAGTTGAGGCAGCTTGAAGATCTCCCTTATTTTGTCAGGGTGGGTGTGAACAATCTTCCCTCTGACCAGAGTTCTATAGTCATAGAATGCGGTTCCAGCTATTCTCTGCCTGTCCGTCTGCCACAGATTAGCGTAGAATTCCTGAACCATGTTTCTTCCCACCTTTGTTTCAGGATTAGCTAGGACTTCCCAGCTCCTGTTTTGGATTTGCTCTTGGATCTCCGGATATTCATCTTCTTTCAGATTGAATTTAACTTCCGGGATCACTGACCTTAGACTCATTATTTTGTAAAAATGGTCTGAATGTTCTTTGGTTATGAACTTCCCTTGATTCCAAAGTGGTTTCGGAATATTCTCTTTCTTGCCTCTGGAGTCAGTTTGTTTTTCCTTAGGAGCCATGATCTTAGTGGGTATTGGTTTAGTGATCATGGATAAACACACCAAACTTAGAGGTTTGCTTGTCCTCAAGCAAAAGAAAGGAAAGGAAGGGGAAAGAGGGAGAGCCAAGCGCAACTTGTGGAGGAGAGGGGGAGAGGCCGAACCAATATTAAAGGGAAGGGGGGTGGGTTTCGAAAATTATTTTAAAAAGATATGATAGAAAAAGTGATTTGGAAAAGATAAGTATGATAGGAAAAGATGTGATTTAAAATTGAAAAGATATGAAAGATATTTGAAAAAGATAAATCTGAATTTTGAAAAAGATGATGTGAGGATTTGAAAAAGATATTGATGATTTCAAAAGATTTTAGAATGAAAAGAGATAGATTTGTTTTGAAAAGGATTTGAAAATAATTTGAAGAGGATTAAGAAAAAGGGTTTATGAATTAAGATACATTTGATATCTTTTGAAAAAGGATTTGAAAAATTAGGATTTGTAACATGTTTGTGCAAGAAATCATGAATTGAAACATAAAAAATGGAAAAAATTTGAATTGAAAACGAAATTGCCTACTCCCCACAATCCTGGCGTTAAACGCTGATGAGCGGATAATTTATATGCTTTTTGGCATTGTTTTTACATAGTTTTTAGTATAATTTAGTTAGTTTTTAATATATTTTTATTAGTTTTTAAATAAAATTCACATTTCTGGACTTTAGTATGAGTTTGTGTGTTTTTCTGTTATTTCAGGTAATTTCTAGCTGAAATTGAGGGACCTGAGCAAAAATCTGATTTAGGCTGATAAAGGACTGCAGATGCTGTTGGATTCTGACCTCTCTGCACTCAAAGCGGATTTTTTGGAGCTACATAACTCCAAATGGCGCGCTCTTAATTGCGTTGGAAATTAGACATCCAGGGATTTCCAGCAATATATAATAGTCCATACTTTGAATAAGGATAGATGACGTAAACTGGTGTTCAACGCCAGTTCCATGCTGCATTTTGGAGGCAAACGCCAGAAACAGGTTGCGAAGTGGAGTTCAACGCCAGAAACAGGCTACAAACTGGCGTTCAACTCCAAGAGAAGTCTCTACACGTGTAAAGCTCAATGCTCAGCCCAAGCACACACTAAGTGGGCCCCAGAAGTGGATTTCTGCATTATTTACTCAATTCTGCAAACCCTAGTAACTAGCTTAGTATAAATAGGACTTTTTTACTATTATGTTTATATCTTTGGATCATCTTTGATTAGTTTTATGCTATCTTAGACTTTTGTGAGGGCTGGCCATTCGGCCATGCCTGAACATTTATCACTTGTGTATTTTCAAAGGTAGAGTTTCTACACACCATAGATTAAGGTGTGGAGCTCTGCTGTTCCTCAAAGATTAATGCAAAGTACTACTGTTTTTATATTCAATTCAACTTATTCCGCTTCTAAGATATTCATTCGCACTTCAATATGATGGATGTGATGATCGTGACAGTCATCATCATTCTCAACTTATGAACGCGTGCCTGACAACCACTTCCGTTCTACCTTAGATTGAATGGATATCTCTTGGATATCTAATACATGGGACCGAGTCCGAGTTAGTAGTGTCTTCGTGGTATAAGTTAGAACCCATGGACGGCCATTCTTGAGAATCCGGAAAGTCTAAATCTTGTCTGTGGTATTCCGAGTAGGATTCAGGGATTGAATGACTGTGACGAGCTTCAAACTCGCGAGTGCTGGGCGTAGTGACAGACGCAAAAGGATCAATGGATCCTATTCCAGTATGATCGAGAATCGACAGATGATTAGCCATGCAGTGACAGTGCATTGGACCATTTTCACTGAGAGGACAGGTGGCCATTGACAACAGTGATGCCTAACATACAGCTTGCCATGGAAAGGAGTAGGAAGGATTGGATGAAGACAGTAGGAAAGCAGAGGTTCAGAGGGACGAAAGCATCTCTATATGCTTATCTGAAATTCTCACCAATGAATTACATAAGTACCACTATCCTATTTTATATTTTATGTATCTTTTAATTATCAATTCATAAAATCAGTTGAATCCGCCTGACTGAGATTTACAAGGTGACCATAGCTTGCTTCAAGCCGACAATCTCCGTGGGATCGACCCTTACTCACGTAAGGTTTATTACTTGGACGACCCAGTGCACTTGCTGGTTAGTTGTACGAAGTTGTAAAACAGAATTAAGAACATGAATGTGCATATTGAGTTTTTAGCGCCGTTACCAAGGAAGGAATGATCATGATTTTGCACACCAAGTTTTTGGCGCCGTTGCTGGGGATTGTTCGAGTTTGGACAACTGACGGTTCATCTTGTTGCTCAGATTAGGTAACTTTATTTTAATTTTAACCTTTTTGTTTTTATTATTCTTATTTTCGAAAAATCAAAAAAAAATTTATAAAATCATAAAATCAAAAATATTTTTGTGTTTCTTGTTTGAGTCTAGAGTCAAGTTTTAAGTTTGGTGTTAATTGCATCTTTTTTTTATTTTCAAAAAAAAAAAATTATTTTCGAAAATTTCATGCATTGCATTCTTCATGATCTTCAAGTTGTTCTTGGCCAGTCTTCTTGTTTGATCTTCATATTTTCTTGTTTTGTGTCTTTTCTTGCTTTTCATATGCATGTTTTCTTTTCTTGAAAATTTTTCAAAAATAAGTTCTTGGTATTCATCTTGACATTCAAAGTGTTCTTGGTGTTCATCTTGACATTCATAGTGTTCTTGCATGCATCACATGTTTTGATCCAAAATTCTCATGCATTGAGTCTTTTTGATGTTTTTCTCTTTCTTTATTAAAATTCAAAAATCAAAAAAATATCTTTCCCTTTTTCACTCATAAATTTTCGAAAATTTGAGTTGACTTTTTCAAAACTTTTTAAAATTTAGTTGTTTCTCATGAGTCAAATCAAATTTTCAATTTAAAAATTCTATCTTTTTCAAATCTTTTTCAAAAATCAAATCTTTCTCATTTTTCTTTCATAATTTTCGAAATTTTCAAAATTAATTTTCAAAAATCTTTTTCATAATTTTCGAAAATCTTATTAGCATTTAATGTGACTGATTCAAAAATGTTAAGTTTGTTACTTGCCTAGTAAGAAAAGTTCAATCTTTAAATTTTAAAATCATATCTTTTTAGTTTCTTGTTAGTCAAGTAATCAACTTTAATTTTCAAAATAAAATCTTTTTAAATTTCTTTTTCAATGTTTTCTTCTTTTTCATATGAGCAGGAACAAGGATAAAAACATTCTTGTTGAAGCTGATCCTGAACCTGAAAGGACTCTGAAGAGGAAGCTAAGGGAAGCTAAAGCACAACTCTCTGGAGAAAATCTGACAGAAAATTTTCGAAAAAGAAGAAGATATGGCCGAAAATAATAACAATGCAAGGAGGATGCTTGGTGACTTCACTGCACCTAATTCCAATTTACATGGAAGAAACATCTCAATCCCTGCCATTGGAGCAAACAATTTTGAGCTTAAACCTCAATTAGTTTCTCTGATGCAACAGAACTGCAAGTTTCATGGACTTCCATCTGAAGATCCTTTTCAGTTCTTGACTGAATTCTTGTAGATCTGTGATACTGTTAAGACCAATGGGGTTGATCTCGAGGTCTACAGGCTTATGCTTTTCCCGTTTGCTGTAAGAGACAGAGCTAGAATATGGTTGGACTCTCAACCTAAGGATAGCCTCAACTCTTGGGATAAGCTGGTCACGGCTTTCTTACCCAAGTTCTTTCCTCCTCAAAAGCTTAGCAAGCTTAGAGTGGATGTTCAAACCTTCAGACAAAAGGAAGGTGAATCCCTCTATGATGCTTGGGAGAGATATAAGCAACTGACCAAAAAGTGTCCTTCTGACATGCTTTCAGAATGGACCATTCTGGATATATTTTATTATGGTCTATCTGAACTATCAAAGATGTCATTGGACCATTCTGCAGGTGGATCCATTTAGCTAAAGAAAACGCCTGTAGAAGCTCAAGAACTCATTGACATGGTTGCTAATAACCAGTTCATGTACACTTCTGAGAGGAATCCTGAAAGTAATGGGACACTGATAAACCACTATTTTATGGTTTATATTGTGTTTAATTGTGTGATTTTATCATGATCTTTGCCCACTTATTCATTAAATAAGCATTCATTTATATTTCCTTCCTAAAGATGTTTTATGGTTGAAAACTTGCTTCCTAGAGACTTTTAATTATGTATTTTATTTCTCCTTTATTCCATTCGATGCTGTGATCTATGTGTTAAGTGTTTCAGGCTTTTATAGGGCATGAATGAGTTGGAGATTGGAAGGGAAGCCTGCAAAAATGGAAGGAACACAAGAAATTGAGGAGATGACCAGCGAGAGGCGACGCGGCCGCATGGATGACGCGACCGCGCGAAAGAGAGCAAATTGCAGTGACGCGGTCGCATGGATGACGCGACCGCGCGGCATGGAACAGCACGAGTGACGCGGCCGCGTGGACGACGCGCCCGCGTGGTAAAGCGAAACGCGAATGACACGTCCGCATGCGCGACGCAATCGCGTGACGTGCGCGATCTACATAATTTGCAGAATCGCTGGGGGCGATTGCGGGCCGTATTTTGAACCAGTTTTCGGCCCAAAAAGGCAGACTAGAGCCAGAGAACATGCAGAAACCAAGGAGAACATTCATTCTGTATAGTTTTTAGTTTTTAGATCTAGTTTTCATTCCTCCTCTAGGTTTTCTTTCTACACATTCATAGTTTAGGATTGGTTATTTTCATTGTTTTTGCATTGGGATATTGAGAAGAGTTATTGCCTCATCAAGACTTCGACATTCTAGTTTGTTCTCTTCACTTGTCTCTTACTCTTCCATATTACTGAATTTTACTTAATTTTACTATTGGATTATTTTTAGTTTTTATTAATACAAGAATTACTTTTATTTTTAATTAATCTTTTCCTCATTATTTATCATGTCTTTCTTTAATTCCTATTCTGATGTTATGAATTTTACATTTACAATGAGTGAGTAGTTCTCTAACTTGATGGGGAGTTGATTGAAAGGAACCCTTGAGTTGGAAGGTTCAAAAGAAAGATTGTAATTGGGTTATTGTTGGTTTGCTCTCTAGTTCCTGACACCAATCCTCCCAAGAGTGGATTGGGACTTGTGGATTGAACAGCATTCCAACTTGTTTGACCTTCCCCTACTTAGTAAGGGATAACTAAACAAAATAACTCTCAATTGTCAATTAATCTTGAGAGTATTCCATCAAGAATAGGGCTTCCATGTAATCAACTCCCAGTCAAGGCTTTTATTTAAATCTATATAAATTCTCTAATTTAATTTTCTGCCATTCAACCAAAACCTGTTTGAAAATATTCTGATTAATAAAATAGCACCCTTTCCTGCAACTCGTTAGGAGACGACCTGGGATTCATACTCCTAGTATTTTAATTTTAAATTTCTGTGACACCTTTCTAAATTGATAGGCAGATTTCTGGCGAGTTAAGAACTATACTTGCAACGTATATAAATTAACAATTTTTAATTCGCCAATTTCTGCCAGCATTAGACGCCTCAGAAGAAGAAAATTCTTGAAATTGATACTCTGAATGCCATATTGGCTCAGAACAAAATATTGACTCAGCAAGTCAATATGATTTCTCAGAGTCTGAATGGAGTGCAAGCTGCATCCAACAGTACTCAAGAGGCATCTTCTGAGGAAGAAGCTTATGATCCTGAGAACCCTGCAATAGCAGAGGTGAATTACATGGGTGAACCCTATAGAAACACCTATAATCCCTGATGGAGAAATCACCCAAATCTCTCATGGAAGGATCAACAAAAGCCTCAACAAGGTTTTAATAATGGTGGAAGAAACAGGTTTAGCAATAGCAAGCCTTTTCCATCATCCACTCAGCAAAAGACAGAGTTCTGAGCAGGCCCCATCTAGCTTGGCGAATATAGTCTCTGATCTATCTAAGGCCACTTTAAGTTTTATGAATGAAACAAGGTCCTCCATTAGAAATTTGGAAGCACAAGTGGGCCAGCTGAGTAAAAGGATCACTGAAACCCCTCCTAGTACTCTCCCAAGCAATACAGAGGAAAACCCAAAAGGAAAGTGCAAGACCATTGAATTGATCATCATGGCCGAACCTACAAGGGAGGGAGAGGACGTGAACCCCAGTGAGGAAGACCTCCTGGGACGTCCAGAGATCAATAAGGAGTTTCCCTCTAAGGAACCAAAGGACTCTGAGGCTCATCTGGAGACCATAGAGATTCCATTAAACCTCCTTATGCCATTCATGAGCTCTGATGAATATTCTTCTTCTAAAGAGAATGAGGATGTTACTGAAGAGCAAGTTGCCAAGTACCTTGGTGCAATCATGAAGCTGAATGCCAGATTATTTGGTAATGAGACTTGGGAAGATGAACCTCTCTTGCTCACCAATGAACTGAGTGATCTGGATCAACTGAGATTGCCTCAGAAGAAACAGGATCCTGGAAAGTTCTTAATACCTTGTACCATAGGCACCATGATCTTTGAGAAGGCTCTATGTGACCTTTGGTCAGGGATAAACCTCATGCCCCTCTCTGTAATGGAGAAACTGGGAATCTTTAAGGTGCAAGCTGCTAGAATCTCATTAGAGATGGCAGACAACTCAAGAAAATAGGCTTATAGACTAGTAGAGGACGTGTTAGTAAAGGTTGAAGGCCTCTACATCCCCGCTGATTTCATAATCCTAGACACTGGGAAGGATGAGGATGAATCCATCATCCTTGAAAGACCCTTCCTAGCCACAGCAAGAGCTGTGATTGATGTGGACAGAGGAGAGTTGGTCCTTCAACTGAATGAGGACTACCTTGTGCCCAACCTTGCTTTGATTATCTGTGAGGCTCCATGAGAGCTCACTGTCAAGCTATTGATATTAAAGAAGCGCTTGTTGGGAGGCAACCCAATGTTATTTAATCATTTTTATTTTATTTTCTCTTTGTTATTTTATGTTTTATTAGGTTGATGATCATGTGGAGTCACAAAAACTACTGAAAAATCAAAAACAGAATGAAAAATAGCATTGAAAATAGCACACCCTGGAGGAAGGGCTTACTGGCGTTTAAACGCCAGTAAGGAGCATCTGGCTGGCGTTTAACGCCAGAACAGAGCATGAAACTGGCGTTAAATGCCAGAGACAAGCAGCAGTATGGCGTTTAAACACCAGGATTGCACCTAGAGGAAAGCTGGCGTTAAACGCCAAAAACAAGCATTGGACTGGCGTTTAACGCCAGAAACATGCACCACACTGGCGTTCAACGCCAGAAACATGCTGCAGTCTGGCGTTAAATGCCAGGATTGCCTACAAAGGACGTTTACACGCCTAATAGGTGCAGGGATGAGAAATCCTCAAACACCTCAGGATCTGTGGACCCCACAGGATCTCCACCTACTTCTTCTCTCCTCTTCACACCTTTCTATAACTCTCTTTCCCAAAAACCCCAGCTACCTTTAAATTCAAAATAATTTCCCTCCCAAACCCAACCCTAAATGGCCTAACCCTAAACCCCTCCACACCTCCTATATAAACCCCTCCTTCCTTCTTCATTTTCACATAACACAACCCTAACTTCTCACCTTGGCCGAAAACACCTCACCCTCCATCTCCTCCATTTTCTTCTTCTTCTACTACTTTCTTTCTTCTTTTGCTCGGGGATGAGCAAACATTTTAAGTTTGGTGTGGTAAAAGCATTGCTTTTTGTTTTTCCATAACCATTTATGGCACCTAAGGCCAGAGAAACCTCTAGAAAGAGGAAAGGGAAGGCAATTGCTTCCACCTCTGAATCATGGAAGATGGAGAGATTCATCTCAAAGGTCCATCAAGACCACTTCTATGAAGTTGTGGCCAAGAAGAAAGCGATCCCTAAGGTTCCTTTCAAGCTCAAAAGGAATGAGTATCCGGAGATCTGACTTGAGATTCAAAGAAAAGGTTGGGAAGTCCTCACTAACCCCATTCAACAAGTCGGGATCCTAATGGTTCAAGAGTTCTATGCAAACGCATGGATCACAAGGAACCATGATCAAAGTGTGAACCCAAATCCAAAGCATTGGCTTACCATGGTTCGGGGGAAATACTTAGATTTCAGTCCGGAAAATGTAAGGCCGGCGTTCAACTTGCCAATGATGGAAGAGAACGCATGCCCCTACACAAGAAGGGTCAACTTTGATCAAAGGTTGGACCAAGTCCTCATAGACATATGTGAGGAAGGAACTCAATGGAAAATTGACTCAAGAGGCAAGTCGGTTCAATTAAGATGGCATGACCTCAAACCAGTGGCTAGGGAATGGCTAGAGTTCATTCAACCCTCAATCATTCCTACTAGTAACCGGTCTGAAGTTACTATAGACCGGGCCATCATGATCCATAGTATCATGATTGGAGAAGAGGTGGAAGTTCATGAGATTATACCTCAAGAACTCTACAAGGTAGCTAACAAGTCCTCCACTTGGGCAAGGTTAGCCTTTCCTCACCTCATTTGCCACCTCTGCAATTCGGCTGGAATTGACATAGAGGGAGACATCCTCACTGAAGAGGATAAGCCCATCACTAAGAAAAGGATGGAGCAAAAAAGAGAGCATGGACCTCAATATGAGCATGAGGAAATTCCTCATCATGAAATCCCTGAGATGCCTCAAGGGATGCACTTCCTTCCACAAAACTACTGGGAACTGATGACATGTCACCATGTCATGTTTTTCTATGCTTTTTCATACAAGAAATTTATGATTAGTGCTTAAATATTGCATTCTTTGGTACTTAAATGGTATATTTCTTTGATCTTTTGATTTGATAAAGGGTGGACAATATGTTTGAGCCTCCAGAACTGGCGTTTTCGACCACGTTTGAGGCAAACTTTACCTCAAACGCTGCACACCAAGGCCAGCGACCTTGTCCTCTTCAAATGAGCATAACTTGAGTTGTAGATTTCCAATTGAGGTGATTCCAATTGGGTTAGAAATCTGACATTGAGAGCTTTCTAACCATATATAATAGTAAATAGTGGACATGAAATTTGCAACGTTGACAAGCAGACAAAGTAGTACCCCAACATGCATGCAAGAAGGCCCAACGTTTGGCTAAAAGTTTGACCTCAAACTTTAGCCCAAACGTTGGTAGCAGCAAGTAAGGGTAGCTGGTATAAAAAGTTTGAGTAAAAGTTTGCCTCAAACTTTTACTCAAACTTTTATGATTCATGGCCCGGTTCACAATGGGTTTCTCTCCAACTCCAAGAGCAATCAACAGAGGCTTTTGTCAACCCAATTCCATCAAGAGCAAGGGCCCAATTGACACCACTCAAAGGCACAAGAGATAGTTAGAATAGAAATTTCTTTTTAATTGTAATTTGTTTTGAATTTCATTTTCATTTTGTAAAAATGCCTATAAATAGGCATCTGTTTCATTTTATTAGAGAGGCGAGCTCCACTAGGGAGCATTAGGAATACAGAACTCTCTTTCTTTAGTTTTTCTTTTTGTTTTGAATCTTGGGTTGAGAATTGAAGAAATTCTATTTCAATCTCACCTTGAGAATTCTCTCTGTTTTCTTCTTCTGCCAACTTTCAGTGAATTAAGGATTTGAATCAACACTCTGTTTACTGCTTTCATCTTCATTTCTTTTGCAAATTGTTCTTTATTGGATCAAGGAAGGACTTGAGATCTAGACTTGTTTTCTAGTCTCATTGATTCTCTGAGATCTTTACTTGTCTTTTTAAATTTCACAATTGAGCTAAGCTACTTTCTGTTTTGATCCTTCAAGTGACTCTCTACTTCTGTTTGAATTTCCTGCACTTTTGTTCCTCTGTATTTTACATTTGAGCTACTGTGATCTGAATTTAATTTTCTTGCGCTTTGAATTTCCTGTCATTTATTTTCAAGATCTCGTTGATTGCTGGCTTTATTGCTTTCTTTAATTTTCAGCACCCACTCCCCTTTAATTTCATGCAATTTACATTTCTTGCAATTTAAGTTTCAGCTATTTTACTTTCTTGCTCTTTGGGAAGATCAACAAACCTCCTCAATGAAAAAGCTATTAAGTCAAATGTTGGGTGCAAGGGAGGAAGAGGAAGAGCAAGAAAGTGAGAAAGACAACCAAAGAATTCCAAACTCAAGTGAAGCAGAGAAGTACATGAAGGAAGAATCCACAGAACCACCATTGCAAGAGACTCTTGATGAAGACAAA